>NC_133654.1:245694609-246060363 GCF_009905375.1 Apium graveolens
GAATATGATATGAATTCTAATATCTCTAAGTACGTGACTTAGAAATGAGATTATGAGAATAATATCATATTCCTAAAGCTCCCTAGTCGAGTATTATTATTAAGGGACAAAATAATGTATTAAGACCGGTGTGTTTGTTGACTGATGATCACATCTCATTGATCATAGGTATAGTGATACTAAAGTGAAAAATACAGGCAAATGTAAATGTACATGGTGCTGGACAAACCCGACGTGATATTCTACATGTCTGTTGTGTCATAAGTAATTCTCATAGTGATAATGATGTAATGGTCCTTAGACCTTAATTCTTATATTTCTATACGAGAATTAATATACATTGATTCCATTAAAAGTTATAATTGACCGGGTAATGATAAAGTGGACATTGGGTATATTATGAATCGTATGAGAAATATGAATGATCTAGATGGGATTTAACCTTCCTATTTTAGGGGTAATATTATTGGCCTTTTATGTAAGTTAGACTATGAAATGTGTGGCCACGCTCAATGTTGATTTGATATGATAGTATACTCATTGATCAAGGAAACTTGGATTAAACTATGATGAGGATGACACATTACATGCCTCTATTTTAATCTATAATATTTGGTTAAAGGGATTATATTACATTGTACATTATTCACGAAAGGTTTAATCGATCACCGATTCAATTATTATTACTTGGGTAGCAATGATGTATTACTAGATGCCGCTCATTGCTTACGATTTTAAATTAGATTTAAAATTCGTTGCCAACGTAATAATAACCTATAGGGTCACAGACAAAGAATGCTTGAAGGATTATTTAATTTAAATTGGATATAAATTAATTAAAGTAGTTTGAATTATTTATAATATTAATTAAGTATGATTTAATTAATTGGATAAATATTAATATTCGAATTTACTAATATCATTTATAAAATTCAGTTGTTAATAATAAAGTGTGACTTAATTATTATACAAATAGGAATTTTGAATTAATAATAACTCCTAATAATTAAGAGTTATAATTCTTTTTCTACTCTCTATATAATATCTCTTGTGTGGCTGATTTTGGGTGCAAGACTTTTACTAAAACCCTAGCCACCAAGAGAGAAGATGGAGAGAGCAAGAAGAAAAATTCTGGTTTTTCACATTTTTAATTAGTATTTCCGTTGCGTGTATATGCTCGAAACCCTTCAACAAGATGTCTAGCTTTTGCATATTTCATAACTGATGCGTAATCCATAGGAGTATAGTCCTCTCTGTCGTTGTCAACCATCTTATCTTCTTTACCAGGGACAAAGATAACTACCTTCATGGGCCTGTGAGGACCATCATAAATCCTGTTCAGATATTCAGGTTTTGTTGCTTCCAGACACATGCCCATCTTCACTTTCCAAATTGGATATTCATGAACCTTCAGAATTGGAACATTGATAAATTCATATATACTCATGTTATGACTGATTGGATTTGTGGCTGGTGGTGGTGGGGAATTTTGTTGAGCTTTTTTGTCTACCATTAATGATTATTTTGTGGATCTTGAAATATTTGTGTATGAACAACAAGCTCGGATACCAATTACTAGGCCTTAAATCAACTGTAGAGGGGTGAATATAGTTTAAACAATCAAATTGAATTAACAAACTCACCAGAAAGAACAATTTATATAATAACTGATAAAAACTGATTACAATACTTTTTTAAAGGATGAACGGATATCCTTGAGAGCTGGTAGGTTTAAAGAATGATATATCAATCATTAGGAATATGTGTACTTGATGATAAGTTAAATAAATAATTAGTAGATTTAATTTAGTGAATTTGTAGCTTTCAACGGATGATCACTTTAACATCCGTTGAGAGAGTAGCTTATGTATTAATAAGTCTTGCAACACATTTCTGCATTTTATAATACCTTAAAGATCCAGAAGTTGTAGGATATTCAAAGTCATGTTGACTACTAGTTTGATATGAAAAATAGGTTGGCTAATTGTAAATATTAAATGCCTTGTAAGTTTGCATAAGTGATATAGAGTTAACTGCTATGGAAGACTTTCAACGGATGATTTTACAAGGTTTCGACGGATGACCCAAGTCACATTCAATGGATGATCTAATGAAGCTTCAATGGATGATTCAATAAAGTTTCAACGGATGATCCAATGAAGTTTCAACGGATGTTCTAATTCAAATTGCAGTTGATAGGGACCTTGACAGTCACATGGGTTGATTAGATGCAATAGAATGGGCAAGCCTATTTACAGGTTTTAGAGAACAAAGAAGCATTTTCATTTCCATGCTACTTGAAGATATTCAAGATGCGGATAGAGAAATGAGAGAAACTTGTAATTAGAAACAAACAGAGAAATATTTTTGTCTTATTTTTTTGTCTTTTTTATTATGTAACTGGTGATATATAAACCAAGTGTAGCAAGTAGAAAAAGTGTGATTGAATCAAGCTAGAAAACAATCAACTAGAGAAATAGATAAAGCAAATATGTAAAGAAATTCTCTGTAGTTGTAGGTTCTACTTGTTGTAAGAGCTGTGTACAATCTTTGTATCACAGAGTTCTCAAATTTTATATATATCCGGTGGAAAAGTTTCAATCCACCAGAAATTTTTTTAAATACTCATGTTTAATACTTTGTATTTGATTTCTCAGCACTATTTTCATTCTGTACTTTAGTTAATTCAAATACAGTTATATATTCAAGGTTGAACAGTTCTTAAATTCGAAAAGAAACCAATAATTACATTTCAACCCCCCTTCTGTATTCTTTGTTAGATTGTTTGGGAATAACAATTGGTATCAAAACATGCTCTTGAAAAACAAAGAGTTTAAAGATCATGACAACTAACAAGATGAGCAGAAAATATGTTGGAGTAAAATTCCATTGTCGTGAAAAAGACAACTATCACCACTGGAAGGTCAAAATTGCACCTGCATTGTCACACCACCAACTAATCCAGCAAAATTAAATATCACTATTACAACATTTTAAAAAGAAGTAAACATAACCAACTCCAGATCTTATAGTTTAGGGTTTGGAACAGCCTAACACTCCATCTATTACCAACTGATTTTAAATAGCGAGTCCTCACACAAAACTACTATCTCTTATTATACCTGAGCTCGAACATAAGCATCAGCATCACAGGTCTTACGAGCGGTCTGCTTGAATCTAACCATAACTGCTAGCTGTAATATGCAGGGTAAAGCAAGGAGTGAGCCAAAGTGCTCAACAAGTACTACACAGTACGATACAAAACACCAAAGGGAGATATACCTTAAAGAATGACAATGGGAAGACATAACCAATGATAACGAGAGATAAATTTTTGGGTGATGCATCATTTTGCTTGATATCAAACAATTTTCCAAAACCATATCTTAATCAAAATCATTTTATGACGCTACGGATTACAGGCCGGTGATCAGCCGCGAAGTAATCACGAACCTCGCTGGGTTCTAAAACAGTTAATGGGATTCCCTAGGCAACGTTTAAGCCTAATATAAGTGTGGAAAAGGACTCGCGCGTCTCAGTCCAGATCCACTATTCAAGAGAAAAACATTATCCCCCTTTGGGACTGAAAATCCACATTTCATTTATTTCAAAAACTGATGCGATTTAGGACCAAAATCTCTTTAACAGTTTACCATTTTTATTAAGGGATTATAGATCAACTCGAAACACGGGAAATATGGTACTAATCTCAAGGCCATGATCCACTAAACTTACTCCATTAGGGTAACGGAAAGGTTTTCATATATAAAACTTGGACAAGAAATTTAGTGAGGCTATTGGATATTATGTAGGGGTAATGCCAACTGGGCTTAAAGCAATGGTTTCTCGTCTGGATCATCAAGAAGATAAGCTTCATGAATACTAGGGTGTTAAGGTATGAAGAAATGATCTTTAACTCAGGTTATATCAGAATTGTCAAGCTTTAAGATAAGAAAGAGGGGTATCAATTAATGAGGAATCCCTTTGATAATATCTGGCTTTCAGGGTTAAAGGTAAGGTTCTATAGGGTTCAAGTACCAGGATAAGATATCAATACTTAGGAATCATCAGCCTGTTAATCAAGAGAATCAAGCCAAGAGTTATAACTACCCTTTCTTTGTATCAGTGGCATTCAAATTACTTTAATATACTATCATGATAAGACTTTTGAACTACTTGCAATACGTACTCGAGGGTTCATGGCATTTTTATATGATTCAAAGATAAACATAAGATTACGCTTGATTTAAATATATCAAAATGACTCAGGATAGTTGCATCGATGTATATGAACTATTTACAGTGACTACGAAAGAGAAGTTGAATCACTTGCCTTGAGAAAGGCTGGTCTGGTCTGACTGGTAGGAGCAACTGGAAGCTTCACCTCGACCTTATGGCAAGTTTTTCCCTCGTCTCGAGATCCTACATAAATAATAATAATCCTCGGTTATAATATATTCTCACCAACTTAACCTATTTATCAACCCAAAATTAAACACGGATGGCACTTAGGCCTATATGCACTTAATTTATATTCACCTTATAAATATACTTGCACACACATAGCCACATATACTCACATATCATATATTTATACCAAATAACACCCATATACACTATAATGCAAACACTAGGCCTTGGATGATCTCGACTCACAACTTAAGTCACTTGGTCGCTAAACTAGACAAAGTCTTCAAATTTTGGCTTCCTAAGTCGATGTGCCTTTACTAAACTATCCAAGACCTATTGACCTCACTTGGGCCTTTTTCTCTACTGACCTTATACTATCTTAAAACTATGGTGGTCCAACCTAGATCTCACTCCTAATGTGTTCTAAAACTATGTGTTAAGTGAAAGTGCTCACTGGTGTAAAATTTCAGAATGACTCTATGGTTTCTTGAGTGCATTAGACACTCTTAAACTACAAGTTTTCCTTCAAAACTTTTACACAAGACTCTTCTGACCTAAGGGCATCTCCAAAACCTTGATGTGGCTCAAGGGCCTGGCTTGGGCCTGTTGGGCCTAAGCTAAAAGTCCAAGGTTCTCCTATTTTTCGGGGCAGAAAACGCCCTGACTAGAATTAACTTGTGACATATGGTTCTAACTCATATCCTATGAACTATGGCTGGAATAACTTCTCTGATACTACCTCTAACTAAGGCCCAATAGGGCCTAATGAGGGCCTACCATGACATGGTCAAATCTCCCTATTTCTAAGTTGCAAAACTGTCCCCTGCTGGACAGATTTTGTTATTCTACTTGTGCACCTAACCAAACGACATGCAAACCTCCAACCAACACCTAAAACCTTTTATATACTCCCAATACTAACTTCTGGTGGCTTGGGACTCAAAGTGCACATCAATGACATGGTCAAAACTCACTCTAAACCTCAGGGTACTAAACTGATTTTCTGCAGAAACTATAATTCTCCTTTCTCCAAGGTTTTGACTTGACAAACTCAACCACCAACAACCCAATACCCAAACCAAGACTTAAACATGGTGATCTACTGAACTAACTCCCTTATACTCAAAATAATCTTGGTGGAGATCATCCTTACCTAAGGTGCAATCATGGCAAAACAAAAGAAACCAACATTTCACAACTCACAAATCATCAAGTTTTTTGAAAATAACAAGTTATGTTTTTTTTATAAAATATACCCAAATTATTACCATGCATCAAGGAACACTAATCAATATTAACACCTTATTTCCTACTGAAATTAAAGCTTACTAACAAAATCTTTCCCAATGATCAAAATCTTATAACATTCTAAGAGAAATCCACATGCATGCATGTCTTCGAGTTTTACCAACCAAAGCAACATGTTTTCTAAATATATTTTCACCATGAAATTGACATGCAAGCCTAGCAATAAGCTATATCTAGATGATCACTTAGCATGCAAAGAGTTTCATCAAATTTTCACTACAAGATTCATTGCCATTATCACATAAATATACAAAGATTGAACAAAGCAACAAGAATGTCTCAAGGACCATTCATTCGGCTCCCTTAAGGTCATGGCCTAATGAAATGGAAGGGAAAATGGTCATTAAACATCAAGAGTTTCCTTCTCAAGACTTGGCAACTTCACCATTCTTGTAGTCCCTCTCCAAAAACACCCTTAAATCCATAAGAATCAAGGTTGTACTTTGAGTTTCAACTAAAACCTTGGACATGCAACCTTAAAACTAAAACTTTTTACTCAAAACTCCTTGAAACTATATGTGATCATGATATGGGAAGTAGTATTTACTTGTATAGAAGGTGAGAGCTTAATGAGGAATGAAGAAAATGGGGAGGGGGGTGATTCTCGGCTAAAACCCGAGAGTGAGAAAGAGGAGGGCCGAGAGTGAGAGAGGGAGGAGGGAGGGAGGAGAAAGTGTGATGTGAGTGGAGTGAATGATCATGCCATTTGCTTATTTTATGGTTTTTGATTTGACAAAATGTGAGTGGGAATGAGAATTGACAAGACTAACCTTCCAATTATACTTGGATCATTTTGCATGCAAGGGCAAAGAAGGAATTTGGCTAGTAAAATAAGAGTTAGTGGGGTTGGAATTGTCTCTTTAGCCCTTTAAATTGAATAGAAAAGGATTTGCATGCAAGGGCAACCATGTAATTTGCTAATTATAACAACTAAAATTTATAAAGATTTATTTTTTATAAAATAAAATACAAGTTCAAAAATTATAAAATTTATACCATAAAATAACTTGGATTTTTAGAAATTTTATAAAACCACTTTTGAAATTTGTGAACAAAATAACTTTTAAAAATAAATTTATTCAAGGTTTAAAATTTCCTTATAAATCAAAATAAAAGAAATAAATAAACTTTTACTTTGAAAAATCATATACCAGATAACGCAAATTTTAAGACGCAGAAATTCTCATTCACACAAGCATACAATAGTTGAATATATTGGCATTCAGTTTTAAAATTGCACAAAATTTACAAATAGTATTACACGAAAATGCTGGTTGTAACATCCTCTCCCCCTTAAGGGATTCTGTCCCCAGAATCTAAGAGAACAGATGAGGATACCGGGAACGCATATCAGACTCTAACTCCCAAGTCGATTCTTCGACCTTAGGGTATCTCCAAAGTACTTTTACTAACTTTACTGTCTTATTCCTAAGAAAGAAACATATATATGGTAAATTTATTCTAATAGATTAATTCAGATAAATAAGAAAGAAGTCAGAAACTTACACAAAAAATTTTCAAAAAAATTAATTTCAACGATGTATTAATTTTAACTAAAGATATATATTTTACCCTGCTTCATATATATAGAAAAATGTTGATTAGTCTAATTGTGACAAATAGGTTGATGGGGAAAAAAGACTCCCCATCTCCAAAACAAGTTTTCTATTCGGATTATTCCAATGTTTTATTTATGGATTTTTGTCGCACAAACTCTTCTCTTGCCAGTCGAGTATTTTGACAGGTTGCTCCACAAATGACAGGTCTGCCTGAATTTCTACAGGTTCATATTCTATCACATGGCTAGCGTCAGGATTATACTTCTTAAGCAACGACACATGGAACACATTATGCACATGCTGATATTGAGGTGGTAAGGCCAACTCGTAGGCCACCTTCCCCACTTGACTCAAAATTTCAAAAGGACCTATATATCTAGGTGCTAACTTCCCTTTCTTGCCAAATCGAGATAACCCTTTTCTAGGTGACACCTTCAACAAAACAGCTTCGCCAATTTGGAATCGAACATCCTTACGCGCTGGATCCGCATACTTCCTCTGTCTATCTTGAGCAGCAAGCAACCTTTTAATTAACTTGACTGTGTCATGCAACTGTTGTACCAATTCTGAGCCGAGAATCCTTCCTTCTCCTACTTCATCCCAACTTGTTGGTGATCTACATTTTCGCCCGTACAAAGTTCGTATGGTGGCATGCCAATACTGGAATGATAGCTATTGTAGTAAGAGAATTCAATCAACGGCAAGTGGTCGTCCCAACTTCCTGCAAAATCGATTGCACAATTGCGCAACATGTCTTCGATTGTTTCAATTGTCCTTTCGCTCTGACCATCAGTCTGCGGGTGGTACGCCGTGCTCATATTCAACTTCGTGCCAAGACATTCTTGAAATTGCTTCCAAAATCTCGAGTTAAATCGGGGATCTCTGTCTAAAACTATTGATACGGGTACTCCATGCCTTAGTACGATTTCACGCACAGACTGGGGATCCTCGTTACCAACTGCTTTCTTTTTAACTGGAAAGAATATAAACAACATCGCACAAATGAGCTAACTAGCTCAGCTATAACACCCTCCAAATCCGGGTATAGTTTGGGGCATTATTAACAACAATTACCAACTATACCTACAAGCGGAATATAAATATAATTACCCCGAACTATCACTACTCAGGATCTTTTAAGGTTTGAGTTTGGAAACAAGAATCATGCACTACACTTTATTACAAACCCACTAAATAAAACCTGTCTCAAGAACTCTCTTTATTACAAAACTTTATTCTATCTACAGTTTCACTACGCAATCTTTTATTCAAACTACACAAAACTTTTATTCAACCCAACATTACTACTTATCCTGCTACACCTGATCTGGCAATTCAAACTCTCTTCGGGAATAGGAAGGAACACTCTTGGTATAAGAGGGTCCCGCTGCTTGACTCGCTTCTTGACTATGCGGGTCCTGATGGGTTTCATTCTCTACTTAACTGTAAAACAATAGGAGTAACAATAAAAAGATGAGCCAAAATTGCTCAACAAGCCTACAAAATATATAATATAGTATAGAGAAGAGAAATGAGAAATAATAAGCTGCTGGTTGTAACAACCATCTGTATCTGCATCGAATAGTAATTTGCCAATGATGGCGAGTGCCAAATGAACAAGACTGGAAACAAGAACCAACATATGCACTATAACCTGCTGATCAGTCAGAATATAGTGCGGATCTATACCCAACTGCATAGACCCAACCAACATAAGGAGTACTCAGGCAACTATGGCCTATTCATTAATGGTCTGGGAAAAACCCAGCCTTTATAGTAACCATCCAGTCCAAGGCTGAGCATCCGGAACAATCGGTATGCTATTGATATATCCCAACACCAGGATATACCAGAATATATGTAGGGTAAAGAATTGAAATATGAACAGGGAATTCAATAAATTGGGTAAATCAAGAATTGACATGAAATAGAACAAGTGATAATAAAGTAGGTAACAGTGTATATGAACAATGATTATCAAAGAGAATCGATACGATAAAAAGGAAATATAAATCACTATTCTGAATTTAGAATAGGGGAAAAACTTGCCTTGCGCGTACTTAACCTGGTTTAACTCACTGCCTTGCTACCTTGAACAACAAATCATGGAAAGATAGGTGTTTAGATAATTTACTACATACTTGAATTTGATATCACGCAACCATTCTATGCGTTCTATCTGACTCGCATATATATATACATACATTTATACAGCACATCTATTCACATAATCACATAAAGCACGTAGCACGTAAAGCACATAATTAATTTCTAAATTTATAATTATTTTTAGAATCAATTCTGGGCTTATACCTGCATTACTAGTCGTATCTGATTTTATTATAATTTTTCGGGATTTATTCGGCTCAATTATATCCCTACTAGGACCTACGAACTATCAATTATCACCAAACCACTCTTTTTCAGAAGAAATTATAACTTACAACCATTTTTATTGGATTCGTCTCATTTTTCTGAGTCTAGAGGTCTTCGTTTTGCTCAAATCGGACTAACGGTTTAATTATTATGAATTAAACAAGATTTAATTAATTAATAACTAATTATAAATAATTAATTATAATTAATAATCCTTAATTATATTTTTAGATAATTATTTAATAATTATTGCATTTTAAAATAATTAATCCCTAATTATTAGGATTAATTACAATTTATTACACTAATTTACTAATTATTAATACTTACTCGATCAGATCGATTATTTACAAATAATCAATCGATTCTATTAACGGATACGCTATTTATCGAATATCTACTATGTGCTCGAATTATAATCTAACTCAACGATTAATTACTCGTATAAATACGAGCTACTCGTAATCCTCACATAATTATCGAACTATTACATTATTACTGAAACTTATACGATTCGTTAATTAATTAATTATCGGTATTTAATTATACGATACAAATAATCACTACAATATTATTCGAATAACTATCGCTCGAATAATAATTCTCATTATCGAATCATTACTCGTAATATTAACTAATTAGAATTATTAATCATATTATTAATTATTTTTAATCTTATTTATTAATTAATTACCTAATTATTAATTAATTACCTAATTATTAATTAATTAGATAACTAATAAATAATTAGATAAATAATTAAATAATTAATTAAATAATTAAATTCGAATTTATAAATTAATAAAATAATTTAGAAATTAATAATACTATTTTTCAGAATTTAAATCTAATTTTTATTTACTTTTTAGAATTATTAAAAACAAATTTTATTATACTAAAATATAAATAAATAATTAATTTATCAAAAACACACAACAGGGAAAGGGGTTAGGGTTGTAAGGATCAATCCCGGGTCGTTTCCCGGGTCGAAACCGGGTCGACTCCGGGTTGATGAAGAACAGCGGCTGCCTGAACTGAACCCGACGCCGCGGGCTGTTTTCCGGCGACTTCGAATCGAACAAACGAACCACGAAGACACCGTTTCTTCACGTTTTCAACTAAGAGCAACACCATAGCAACGTAACATCCTTCCTCCTCCTTCCTCTGCTGTTAACGATACCGGAAAACTCAGGAACAGGGCGGCGGCGGCGGCGTTCCGGCGACGCTAAAACGGAAACCAAACAATACAAAATGGTACCAATCGATCGAGATTCAACGATCTACAAGCTTATGGCAACGAAAAATCTAACATCAATCAAATAAGAACCCCTAATTCGAGTTTAAATTCGAAAATTATAAAATAAAAATCGATACCTCTGATGATGATTTTGACGTGATAATTGATAGAATAGGCTTCGGGCTTCAACTCGGTTACTCACACTTCGATTTCTGACACTCCTATCACGATCAAATTGGCTTTGATCCGCAAGAACACTCAAGAACCCTAATTCCCCTTTTCTTAATTTCTGATTTTTTATATTAATTAACTGAAAAATTAATAACAATTCTGATATTTATATTTATGAAAATAATACCCCTAAATAAAATAAGGGTCTAATTACACTCCTATTAAAAATATTTGGCCCCAATTTTTATAATTTTTGGGTATTAATAATGAATTTTTAAATATCCAATCAATACAAAATAAATACTAAAAATTCCCAAAAATTGTGAAAAATACAAAAATACAAAGAAAAATGATATATGCTAATTTCATTATCATATAAACATAAAAAATGTGATTTTTGTGGGGTTTTTGGTACCCGAAGGGGTCCGGAAAAGTCATTTTGCGCGAAAAGGTCCAATTTGTAAAACGTCTAGGGGTTCAGAATAGCGATACGGTATAGGGCATTTTTGGCAAAATAGGGCCAATGATTTTGTTTGAAATACGGGCTTTTAAAACATAGTTTTGAGCTGTACAGGTTTTGATATAATATATATAACTGACGATTTAGACACGCCAATAAATATCCAAAACACGTTTGATCAAAACAACCAACACATAACCCATAGCAGTTAGGGTTCAACGACTAACATATTTAATCACATAATAATACTCATAATTATTATTATTATAATATAATACAAGCGTAATTCCCTCGGTCGTCTACATTCTCCCCCCCTTACAAGATTCTGTCTCAGAATCTAATTATGCAAATAACTGAGGATACTTTTCTAGCATTTCACTTTCAAGCTCCCAGGTTGATTCTTCAACCACTGGGTTTCTCCATAAAACTCTCACTAATGACACAGACTTATTCTTAATACCCTCTCTTGCCTATCTAGAATTATATTGGATGTTCTACATATGACAAATCTGCTGAAGTTCTACTGGTTCATACTCTATTACATGCCTTGTATCAGGATTATACCTCTTAAACATAGATACATGAAATACGTTGTGAATGTGCTGCATATGGGGTGGTAGAGCTAACTCGTACGCAACCTTCCCAATTTTCTTCAAAATCTCAATGGTCCAACGTATCATGGCTCCATTTCCCTTTATTGCCAAATCTGGTCAATCCTTTCCATGGCGATATTTTGAGCAATACGTGTTCTCCTTCCTGATAGTCCATATCCTTCCTGGCTTGGTTTGCATATCTGCTTTGTCTGTTTTGTGCTGCCTCGATTCGTTTTTGAATAAGATTAATCTTTTCTTTTGTCTGCTGAATTAATTCTGGACCCAAAATCTTGCGTTCTCCAACTTCATCCCAATGCACGGGTGATCTGCATTTCCTCCCATATAATGCTTCATACGGTCTGGTATTCCAATACTGGCGTGATAGCTATTATTATAAGAAAATTCCACTAGGGGTAAATGTTCATCCCAACTGCCTTCAAAATCGATCGCACAAACTCGTAGCATGTCTTCAATCGTTTGAATTGTCCTTTCACTTTGGCCGTCAGTTTGCGGATGATAAGCTGTACTCATATTCAACTTCGTTCCTAGACATTCTTGGAATTGTCTCCAAAATCTTGAATTGAAACGAGGATCTCGATCCGATATAATTGATACTGGTACTCCATGACGCATCACAATTTCTTTGAGATACATGTGCACTAATTTGTTCGAGCGAAAATCTTTCATTAATTGGTAGAAAATGTGCCGACTTCGTACGTCTGTCAATGATTACCCATATCGCATCATGATTTGCCCTAGTCCTCGGTAGTCCTACCACAAAATCCATCGCTAGATGTTCCCATGTTCCATTCTGAATGTCTACTGGTTGCAATAACCCACTCGGACGTTGGTGTTCTGCTTTAACTCGCTGGCATGTGTAGCATTTACTCACCCATTCTGCTATCTCCTTCTTCATATTCGGCCACCAAAAGTTTTCTTTCAAATCGCGATACATTTTCGTGCTTCCTGGATGAATGGAATACTTCGAATTGTGCGCATCTCGCATAATTTCTTCTTTTAATTCTACCACGTTAGGGATCCAGATTCTTGACGCAAAACGTAAAATTCCTTCATTATCTTTCTGAGTTGTAATCTCTTCTCCTGTTAAGTTATCGTCTTGACTCATCACTTCTTCTTGACAACGGCGAATCTTTTCCAGCAATTCTGGTTGGAAAGTCATAGCGTAGATAGTTTCTGCAGATTCATTGGGAATACGAATTTCGATTTCCAATTTGTCGAATTCCTTGGCCAATTCTTCACATGAAGTTAACCGATTCAATCTTTCTTTTCTGCTTAGCGCATCTGCTACAACATTTGCTTTTCCTGGATGATAACTGATTGTAACATCGTAATCTTTAATCAATTCCAGCCATCGACGTTGTCGCATGTTTAGTTCCTTTTGCGTGAAGATATACTTCAGACTTTTATGATCCGTGTAGATTTCACATTTTTCACTGTACAGATAATGTCCCAAAGCTTCAATGCAAATACAATTGCTGCCAATTCCAGATCATGCGTAGGATATTTCTGCTCATGAGGTTTAAGTTGTCTCGACGCATATGCAATGACGTTACCATGTTGCATCAACACACATCCTAAACCACGATATGAAGCGTCACTGTAAATAACAAAATTTCCTTGCTCGTCTGGCAGTACTAATACTGGTGCCGTCACCAACCGATTCTTCAACTCTTGAAAACTTTCTTCACACTTACTATTCCATTCGAACTTTTCACTTTGTCGAGTTAACTTGGTCAGCGGTGTTGCTATCTTCGCAAAATCTTTGACAAATCTTCGATAATATCCTGCCAACCTAAGAAACTTCGAACCTCTGTCGGCGTCTTTGGTCTTTCCCAATTCAACATAGCTTCAATCTTTGCTGGATCAACTTGAATGCCTTCTCTGCTGATGATGTGCCCTAGAAACTGCACTTCTTTCAACCAAAATTCGCATTTGGAAAATTTTGCATAAAGCTGCTCCTTCCGTAATATCTCCAATGTCGTTCTAAATGAGCTGCATGCTCTTCTTCCGTCTTTGAATAGATCAAGATGTCATCAATAAATATAATGATAAACTTATCCAAATACTTCTTGAATATTCGATTCATCAAATCCATAAACGCTGCAGGTGCATTCGTCAATCCAAAAGCCATTACAAGAAATTCATAGTGTCCGTACCTTGTTCTAAACGCTGTCTTTGGAATATCTTCGGCCTTGATCTTTAACTGATGATAGCCTGATCGTAGGTCGATTTTCGAAAACCATGCTGCTCCTTTTAGTTGATCAAATAAATCATCAATGTGAGGTAAAGGATATTTATTCTTGATAGTTAACTTGTTCAGCTCACGATAATCAATACACAGTCGCATACTACCATCCTTCTTTTTCACGAACAATACTGGCGCACCCCATGGGGATACACTTGGCCTTATAATTCCTTTGTCAAGAAGTTCTTGCAACTGCTTTGCTAATTCCCTCATTTCAACAGGTGCCATTCGATATGGAGCTTTCGAAATTGGTTCAGTCTCTGGCGTCAAGTCAATAGTGAACTCGATTTCTCGATCTGGTGGAAGTCCTGGTAATTCGTCCGGAAAAACATCAAGAAATTCATAAACTACAGGAATATCTTCAATCTTCAAATTTCCCTTATCAACATCCCGTACATAGGCTAAATAACTTGACATCCTTGACGTAGCAATCTTCTCGTCTGCATTATTGATAGGAATTTCTGCTTTTGCTTCTCACCTTATAAATATTACCGTTTCATTTTCTTCACTTTGCAATTTCACTCTCTTATTCGCACAATCAATTTGAGCATTATTACTAGACAGCCAATCCATTCCTAAAATAATATCAAACTCCCCTAACCTAAAAGGTATCAAATCAACTGAAAAATGACATCTCCCCTATCTCAATATCACAGCTCGGACATACTCGATCTACTGCAACCTGATCATTATTCGCTAATTTTATGACGAACACTTCATCCAACCACTGAATCTCACAATCTATCTTAGAGATAAAAGCTTCAGAAATAAAAGATCTAGTAGCTCCTGAATCAATCAATACCAAAGCATTTACGGAATTTACAGGGAGTGTACCTGCAACCACATTCGGACTCTGTACCGCTTCCTTATTGACATGTTGAAAGTCCTTGCTCTGGGCTGATTTTGCTGTGGTGGTGGAGGTGGAGGTAATGCTAAAATTCTTGGAATACTGGCAGCCATTGCAATTCCTCTGCAGTCTTTAGCGATATGTCCTTTTCTCCCACATTGGAAACAAGTAACTTCTGCCTTTCCCATTGGACATTCTCCAGAATAGTGTCCCCTTTGCTTGCACTTGAAACACGTAACATTTAGCTTATTGCAAACTCCTGTATGCTTTCTACCACACGTTCTGCAATCAGGTAATAAGCGGTCGAATAAGTCTCTGCTGAATTGGGGCTGGAAGTCGATTTCCCATCCTCTGATTGTTCTGCTCTGGCCTTTTGAAATTTACTTTTCCCCGAGCTTGAAATCCCGGCCTTTTGTTGAAATGATTCTGAAAATTCCCTGGTCCTTTCTCTTTCTGAGCTGCTTCGCTTTCTCCTTCAATAATCATAGCATTCTGAACAACAGCCATATAAGTTGTCAATTCAAACACAGCTACCCTGCTACGAATCCATGGTTTCAGTCCTTGCTGAAATCTCTTGGCCCGCTTCTCGTCCGTATCCACCTGCTCTGGAACAAACCTTGCCAATTCAGTAAACTTGGTCTTATAATCCGCAATCGATAAGTTGTCTTGTTTCAGCTCCAGGAACTTGATCTCCATCTGGTTCTTCATAAAACGAGGAAAATATTTCTCCAAGAAAAGATCAGTGAATCTGTTCCAGGTCACCACACCTTCTTCCAAAGCTTTCTTTGATTGCCACCAGTAATTAGCTTCGCCTTTTAGAAAATAGCTAGCGAAATCTGTCTTCTGCTCTTCCTCAACCTTTACCAACGAAAAAGCCTTTTCCATCTCTTTCAGCCAAGCTCTCGCTTTTGTAGGATCTGTGGAACCCATAAATTCCGGTGGCTTCACCGACTGAAATTGCTTGAAAGTAGTCGTAGGTGCTGCTGGTGGTATTTGATGTCCTGGATGAGCGGCTTGCTGTAACATCTGTTGCTGGAAACTGCTGTTGCTGCTGCTGCATTTGTTGTTGCATCATCAACATCTGCTGTTGCATGAGATTAAACATCTGATCCATCTGTTTATTATTGTTTTGGCCATCGGTGTTTCCATTCGATGAGTCGGGCTGCGCTTTTCTCTTAGGTGCCATTTTTCTGGTAAATAAATAATGGATCTTATTTAATAACAGTATATTAAACATATATTAAAACAGTCGATTCAAGAAATAAAATAACTTATTAAATAACTGAATAGATAAAACAGTATGATATGTTTTAATTTTTTAATTTTTTTTTTTTTTTACAACATGATCGTGAATAAAACTACATTTGTAAATATGCAATGGTACTGAAATAAATGTAAATGCTTAAATGACTGGAATTAAAATAAAGAAAACGTGCAAAAGATTATCTCATATATATATATAGGTAGAACACCAGCTACAGGTGTCAGTGCTTGATACAAAAACCTATGATATAACAGTCGTACTGCTACTACTATCAGTCAGAGTCAGTAGCTACACTCATACAATACTATACTGCCTCTATCTACAAAATATACATAATACAGCACTCATCGATCTGCTAATCTCAACATCCTGGTGGTACATGGCTCAACTCCTCCTGCACTGCCTCTAGCACTGCCTCGGTAAGTCCCAATGCTCTGCGATATGCTGTCTCCGCACTAAGATCCTGCTGTCTCAAATCAGTAAGCTGCTGCGAACTAACCCGGTGAATATGATGTAGTCTCTCTCTCAGTATATAATCCGGTCGTAATGCTCTGACAGGACCATCCGTCTGTGTCTCATACAACCCAAGGATCTCCCTACACTGGTTCTGCCATCTAATCCTCTCCTCCCTCTCTGCCTGAAAACGCTGGTAAGTCACGGTATGATGCTCATGAAGATCAGTGCTGGAACCTCGAGAAGGTAATGGTCCATCCACCACGATCTCATCCATAAACTCTGGCTGAGGAAACTGATAAACTCCTGGAACAGGTGCATAAATAGCTAATGGGGCAGGAAATAAGACAGGCTGCTCCATAGGCGCATACACGGGCGGCTCTGCCTCTGGCTCCATCGGTGGCATCTCTGGAATCTCGACTGGTGGCATATGAATCTGAGGCTCTACATCCTCCCACTGCGGAAGATCACCCATATCAGGAATATCAAACATCGGAAACTCTAATGGTGGAATATCTGGTATTTCTGGCTCAACGTATGGAAAATAATCTGCAAAACCTGGTACCTCCGGGGGAAGTAGTATCTCCGGTGCTGGCTCAGGTGGCAATGGAGGTAAGATCTGCCCTGACACTGGGGCCACTACCTGTGCATCCACTGGATCTGTCTCGGTCCTCTCCGTAGATGATGATAAAGAAGCCATCTAATATACATAAAAATAATAACACAAAAACAATCAAATCACAATTCTATAACTCATAACTTCTAATCACATAGACAAATAATCCTAACACTCTTACTCTCATCCTATCTTATTTTCCTATCTTATCTTAACCCTAACATTCTTGTTTTCCAAGGTCAATCCTAAGCTCTGATACCAACTATAACACCCTCCAAATCCGGGGTATAGATTTGGGGCATTATTAACAACAATTACCAACTATACCTGCACAAGCGGAATATAAATATAATAATTACCCCGAACTATCACTACTCAGGATCTTTTAAGGTTTGAGTTTGGAAACAAGAATCATGCACTACACTTTATTACAAACCCAACTAAATAAAACCTGTCTCAAGAACTCTCTTTATTACAAAAATTTATTCTATCTACAGTTTCACTACGCAATCTTTTATTCAAACTACACAAAACTTTTATTCAACCCAACATTACTACTTATCCTGCTACACCTGATCTGGCAATTCAAAGCTCTCTTCGGGAATAGGAAGGAACACTCTTGGTATAAGAGGGTCCCGCTGCTTGACTCGCTTCTTGACTATGCGGGTCCTGCTGGGTTTCATTCTCTACTTTAACTGTAAAACAATAGGAGTAACAATAAAAAGGGATGAGCCAAAATTGCTCAACAAGCCTGCAAAAATATATATATATAGTATAGAGAACGAGAAATGAGAGAAATAATAAGCTGCTGGTTGTAACAACCATCTGTATCTGCATCGAATAGTAATTTGCCAATGATGGCGAGTGCCAAATGAACAAGACTGGAAACAAGAACCAACATATGCACTATAACCTGCTGATCAGTCAGAATATAGTGCGGATCTATACCCAACTGCATAGACCCAACCAACATAAGGAGTACTCAGGCAACTATGGCCTATTCATTAATGGTCTGGGAAAAACCCAGCCTTATAGTAACCATCCAGTCCAAGGCTGAGCATCTGGAACAATCGGTATGCTATTGATATATCCCAACACCAGGATATACCAGAATATATGTAGGGTAAAAGAATTGAAATATGAACAGGGAATTCAATAAATTGGGTAAATCAAGAATTGACATGAAATAGAACAAGTGATAATAAGTAGGTAACAGTGTATATGAACAATGATTATCAAAGAGAATCGATACGATAAAAAGGAAATATAAATCACTATTCTGAATTTAGAATAGGGGAAAAACTTGCCTTGCGCGTACTTAACCTGGTTTAACTCACTGCCTTCTGACCCTAGCTTGCTCTGCCTTGCTAACACTGAACAAATCATGGAAAGATAGGTGTTTAGATAATTTACTACATACGTGTATCTTGAATTGATATCACGCAACCTTATCAGTCTACCCATGCGTTTCTATCTGACTCGCATATATATATATACATACATTTATACAGCACATCTATTCACATAATCACATAAAGCACGTAGCACGTAAAGCACATAATTAATTTCTAAATTTATAATTATTTTTAGAATCAATTCTGGGCTTATACCTGCATTACTAGTCGTATCTGATTTTATTATAATTTTTCGGGATTTATTCGGCTCAATTATATCCCTACTAGGACCTACGAACTATCAATTATCACCAAACCACTCTTTTTCAGAAGAAATTATAACTTACAACCATTTTATTGGATTCGTCTCATTTTTCTGAGTCTAGAGGTCTTCGTTTTGCTCAAATCGGACTAACGGTTTAATTATTATGAATTAAACAAGATTTAATTAATTAATAACTAATTATAAATAATTAATTATAATTAAATAATCCTTAATTATATTTTTAGATAATTATTTAATAATTATTGCATTTTAAAATAATTAATCCCTAATTATTAGGATTAATTATAATTTATTACACTAATTTACTAATTATTAATACTTACTCGATCAGATCGATTATTTACAAATAATCAATCGATTCTATTAACGGATACGTTATTTATCGAATATCTACTATGTGCTCGAATTATAATCTAACTCAACGATTAATTACTCGTATAAATACGAGCTACTCGCAATCCTCACATAATTATCGAACTATTACATTATTACTGAAACTTATACGATTCGTTAATTAATTAATTATCGGTATTTAATTATACGATACAAATAATCACTACAATATTATTCGAATAACTATCGCTCGAATAATAATTCTCATTATCGAATCATTACTCGTAATATTAACTAATTATCGAATTATTAATCATATTATTTAATTATTTTTAATCCTTATTTATTAATTAATTACCTAATTATTAATTAATTACCTAATTATTAATTAATTAGATAACTAATAAATAATTAAATAAATAATTAAATAATTAATTAAATAATTAAATTCGAATTTATAAATTAATAAAATAATTTAGAAATTAATAATACTATTTTTTCAGAATTTAAATCTAATTTTTATTTACTTTTTAGAATTATTAAAAACAAATTTTATTATACTAAAATATAAATAAATAATTAATTTATCAAAAACACACAACAGGGAAAGGGGTTAGGGTTGTAAGGATCAATCCCGGGTCGTTTCCCGGGTCGAAACCGGGTCGACTCCGGGTTGATGAAGAACAGCGGCTGCCTGAACTGAACCCGACGCCGGCGGGCTGTTTTCCGGCGACTTCGAATCGAACAAACGAACCACGAAGACACCTCGTTTCTTCACGTTTTCAACTAAGAGCAACACCATAGCAACGTAACATCCTTCCTCCTCCTTCCTCTGCTGTTAACGATACCGGAAAACTCAGGAACAGGGCGGCGGCGTTCCGGCGACGCTAAAACGGAAACCAAAACATACAAACTGGTACCAATCGATCGAGGATTCAACGATCTACAAGCTTATGGCAACGAAAACATCTAACAATCAATCAAATAAGAACCCCTAATTCGAGTTTAAATCCGAAAATTATAAAATAAAAATCGATACCTCTGATGATGATTTTGACGTGATAATCTGATAGAATAGGCTTCGGGCTTCAAATCGGTTACTCACACTTCGATTTCTGACACTCCTATCACGATCAAATTGGCTTTGATCCGCAAGAACACTCAAGAACCCTAATTCCCCTTTTCTTAATTTTCTGATTTTTAATATTAATTAACTGAAAAATTAATAACAATTCTGATATTTATATTTATGAAAATAATACCCCTAAATAAAATTAAGGGTCTAATTACACTCCTATTAAAAATATTTGGCCCCAATTTTTATAATTTTTGGGTATTAATAATGAATTTTTAAATATCCAATAAATACAAAATAAATACTAAAAATTCCCAAAAATTGTGAAAAATACAAAAATACAAAGAAAAATGATATATGCTAATTTCATGATCATATAAAAATAAAAATGTGATTTTTGTGGGGTTTTTGGTACCCAAAGGGGTCCGGAAAAGTCGTTTTTCGCGAAAAAGGTCAATTTGTAAAACGTCTAGGGGTTCAGAATAGCGATACGGTATAGGGCATTTTTGGCAAAATAGGGCCAATGATTTTGTTTGAAATACGGGCTTTTAAAACATAGTTTTGAGCTGTACAGGTTTTGATATAATATATATAACTGACGATAGAACGCTCAATAAATATCCAAAACACGTTTGGATCAAAACAACCAACACATAACACATAGCAGTTAGGGTTCAACGACTTAACACATTTAATCACATAATAATACTCATAATTTATTATTATTATAATATAATACAAGCGTAATTCCTCGGTCGTTACATCAGCAAGTCATAATGACAAAACTGAGAATAATGATCATCAAGAGAACATGATTATGATATCAGGTGAACAATGGATTATAATTTAGAATTGGATATTATACTTTTAATTTAAAAACCAAGGTTAGGCTGCTGATCAGTCACGCACTAACCCCGAGCAAGGCACACAACATTGCTCTAACTACTGGATGCAAGGCACACATTGGCCTAACTTGACCATTATATGGTCTGACCACGAATCTGGTCCACAATTTTATTAAAACAATCCAATTCTAACATAATAAAAGAATAAGCAATAATAAACAATAACCAGAATCATTAACAACAATGAGTGTTTAACAATGAAAGGGTTTCAATCCTTGTAAGGATCAATAAGATAATTTAAAAGCTTGGATGCTGGTATTGAAAGAATTGGATAACAAAGGAATTAACATTTCAGGGTTTCAAAGATTTGGCTTTCAAAGCATAGGATACAATGTTTGAGTATATAAGTAATTCAGTTCGGTGTTTGGGATTCTGCTTGCATGTATTTGTGGAGTAGTATAGTATACTTGAGGTTCGTGTTTGGGTATACAACAATCAATGGTCTAGAAAGAATAAGGTTCATGGCTCAAGAACAATGACTGGCATGAGAGTTTGGGTTTCAGTGCTTCAAAGCACTTGCAATATCAACAAGACTATCAAATACTACAATATCTCAAGAAAGTTCAGAACACTTGCCTGGTATTAGTTTACTACACTGCACTTGCTTCCAATCACAACCGTCTTACTCCTCAACAACCTGTTTCCCTTTCCTACGCCTTTCCTCTTCTGCTCACATATCATAAGCATCTATCAATAATTAACTCATAGAGTTCTATTCAATACATACTTCTATCTACCCTTCGTTTTACCCAAATCCGATTAACGGATTGAAAGTTATGTAATAATCAAGTAAACACCGAATATATAGACCGATAGTCAATCAACCAGTCACGTATAGCACATAATACATCACATAATCAATGATATATCATTTATAAAGAAGTCTCGGGTCATAAATTGGCTTTCTGGTATTTAAAATGATTTTTAAAACATTTTTTGGAATTAAAACGGATCGTTGAATAAATTTCGGGTTAATAAACAGGGTTCGGTTGGCCAATTATGGCTCCGAAACAATTTTATAATAATTATCGAGCCTTGGAAATAATTTAGAATAATATTTTAAAGCTCGAAACTATTTTTCGAAATTTTTAAATCATTTTTAAATAATTAAATCTAATTAAATAATTAAATAAAATCAATTAATAATTAATTAAATCAATTAATTTTCGAATTAATTGACCAATTAATCAATTAAAATTAACTGAAATTAATTAATTAATTAATTCAGATTTATTTTTGAAATAAAAAATAATTTTCGGAATTAAAATACTAATTTTTAGAATTTTCAAAAATTAAAAATGAATTTTTATAATAAAAATAAATAGGAAATATGATTTTTAAACATTTTTAAAACAGGAATCCTAAATTTGCAAAGTCTGGAAACTTCAGGGACCAAACTGCATCGTTTTCAAAATTATAGGTACTAAATTGTAATTTTCCAGCCCCGTCGCCGGAAAATACAGGGGTGGCCGGAAAACACGTTCCCGGCGTCCTCACCCCACCAACACCTCCAGATCACATCTATATTTCACCAGGAACTCAACCATACCAACAAATCATTCTAATCATCCCTGAGTTGGCCGGAATTTGGCCGTGAAGTTTTCCAGTTTCCGGCGAACTTCGAAAAATTTCAAAAGACAACTCCCTTCTCTACAGACCTCGGTGATTCATGAAACTTATACGACTAGATTACAAATTTCACAGAGAACACAATCCATTATATCACAACATCAATCTATTCCAGAATAAGAAACCCCCAAATTTCAATTAAGAACATTCATACGGGTTATAAACCCTAATTTTGAAATTCGAAAATCAAACTCAAATTTGAACATGTTATTGAACTCCAAATCAGACGTATAATATATCAAAATCATCAGGAAAACAAGTTCTATAACATGCAATCATCAAATCATACAAACAATCATCCGAACAAAAATTCATATTTTTAATAAATTTAATTCGAAAATAAATAAAATTATAGAAAATAAACCTTGATTTCTGCAGTAAAACAAAGCTCAGAATCTGGTAGAACACTTCAAATCCTTCATTTTGGTTACTCAAGCTTTGAAAACAGAGATTGGTAACGCCTTCGTTTTGCTGTTTGATTCTTAGAACATTTTATGTAATTAGGGTTTTTCTCTGAAAATTATAAAATTAACTATCTGCAAATGATTTTGATACGAAATAAAATACGGTAAAAGGCTATTTATAATTACGGAAAATTAGTATCCCGTTGGATCATTCCGGATATAAAACGGTACGTTTATTTATAAAAACTGATCCAAACGGTATCGGTTTTCTGGATAATGATCTAAATCAGTACAATTTGTACTGCAGTCTTGGTCTCAGCGCCTGGTTACACGTACTACGAAGTGATAATTGGGATAGTTTAATAAAAAGCTCCCGTTTATCGAAAATACGGGTTTTATTAATTTACCGAAACGAATATTGTATCGAAAATGTTGCGCCGGGACCCGCGCAGAACAAACCGTACGCCGGATCGAAAAAGTCGAAACATGGAATATGCTCGGAATATTACAATTAGGTTAGGAAGGAGTTCTCGGAAGAGTTTCGGGTTCCAAAAAGGTAACAACGGTTGACGTCGGTTGGTTCCCGTTTTTATAAAATTGATTTTAAATACTCGGAAAAAGATTTTATAAATTTCATATGATCCTTATAAATCAATAAATCAACATAAGAATAATTAGGACGATATGACAATTATATATGTTTTATTTTGGACATATAAAAATTAAAATACTCAATTAATATTATATTTGAATATCCAAGTACAGATAACACTTAACAATTAACTCACAAAATAGATACTGAACACATATAATAATTATTTAATAGCAAAAATAATTACACGATATATCCCGGATATTACATCCTTCCCCCCTTAAAAGGATTCTGTCCTCAGAATCTCCTAAGAAAACAAATGAGGGTACTTTTCTCTCATATCACTTTCTAACTCCCAGGTTGACGCTTCAACCTTTGGGTTTCTCCACAATACTCTTACTAACTTTACCACTTTATTTCTCAATACTTTCTCTCTCTCCTCTAGAATCTCTATTGGGCTCTCTATATATGACAAATCTGCCTGAAGCTCTATTGGCTCATATTCTATTACATGCCTGGAGTCTGGATTATATTTTTGAGCATCGATACATGAAAAACATTGTGAATGTGCTCCATGTGCGGTGGTAACGCCAACTTGTAAACTACTTTGCCAACACGCTTTAGGATCTCAAAAGGTCCGACATATCTTGGACTCAGTTTTCCTTTCTTTCCAAACCTCGTTAGTCCTTTCCACGGTGATACTTTCAGTAATACCAAGCTTCCTTCTTCAAATTCCATGTCTTTCCTTGACTGATCTGCATATTTCCTTTGACGATTTTGTGCGGCTATCAATCTCTTCTGGATAATTTCAACAATTTCCTTTGTCTGATGTACCAGTTCAGGTCCAAGTATCTTGCGTTCTCCTACTTCGTCCCAATATATTGGAGATCTACATTTGCGTCCATAAAGGGCTTCATAGGGTGGCATCCCAATGCTGGCATGATAACTGTTGTTGTAAGCAAACTCTACCAAAGGTAAATGTTCGTCCCAACTTCCTTTGAAATAAATAGCACAAACACGTAACATGTCCTCGATTGTCTGGATCGTTCTTTCACTTTGGCCATCCGTCTGGGGGTGATAGGCCGTACTCATATTCAGTCTTGTTCCTAAACATTCTTGAAAACTCTTCCAAAATCTTGAATTAAACCTTGGATCTCGATCAGATATAATAGACACAGGAACTCCATGACGAACTACAATTTCCTTCAGGTATATATGGACCAACTTGTCGAGCAAAAATCTTTCATTTATAGGCAGAAAATGAGCTGACTTGGTAAGTCTATCCACTATAACCCAAATGGAATCATGATTAGCCCTTGTCCTTGGTAATCCAACTATGAAATCCATGGCAATATGTTCCCATTTCCACTCTGGAATCTCCAATGGCTGTAACAATCCACTTGGTCTCTGATGCTCTGCTTTAATTCTCTGACAGGTATAACATTTGCTAATCCATTCCGCAATTTCCCTCTTCATGTCTGGCCACCAATAATTCTTCTTTAAATCTCTGTACATTTTGGTACTCCCTGGATGGATAGAATATCTTGAACTATGTGCCTCTTGTAAAATTTCATTTTTTAGCTCCGCCACTGGTGGAATCCAAATTCTTGAAGAAAACCTAAGAATACCTTGATCATCCTTCTGCGTGCATAATTCCTCACCTACCAAACAATTTTTATCTTGATCCATTACATTTTCCTGACACTTCTTTATTTTCTTCAACAACTCCGGCTGGAAAGTCATACTGTATACTTTCGCTTCCTCAGGCTTGCAAACTTTAATCTCCAATTCCAATTTCTGAAATTCCTTATATATATCTTCAGGCACTGATAACACATTCAACCTTTCCTTCCGACTCAATGCATCTGCTACCACGTTCGCTTTACCGGGGTGATAATTAATCGAGCAATCATAGTCTTTGATCAACTCTAACCATCTCCTTTGCCTCATATTAAGTTCCTTCTGTGTGAATATGTACTTTAAGCTTTTGTGATCCGTGAAAATCTCGCACTTTTCTCCATACAAATAATGTCTCCAAATCTTCAAAGCGAAAACTATGGCTGCTAGCTCCAAATCATGAGTAGGATACTTCTGTTCATGTGGTTTCAATTGCCTTGACGCATACGCAATCACCTTTTCGTCTGCATTAAAACATATCCTACTCCTTTGTGAGAAGCATCACTATAAATTACGAAATTCCCTTGATCATCTGGAAGTGACAAAACATGTGATGTGATTAATCTTCGCTTCAATTCCTGAAAACTTTCTTCGCACTTGTCGTTCCATATAAACTTTTCATTCTTTCGTGTAAGCTTTGTCAATGGTGTTGCAATCCTTGAGAAATTCTTAACGAATCGTCGATAATATCCTTCCAATCCCAAGAAACTTCTTACCTCAGTGGGTGTTCTCGGTCTCTCCCAATTCGTAATTGCCTCGATCTTTGCCGGTCCACTTTGATCCCTTCGTTACTGACTATGTGTCCTAAGAACTGAACTTCCTGTAGCCAAAACTCACATTTCGAGAATTTAGTGTATAATTTCTTTTTCCTTAAAATCTCCAAAGCCGTTCTCACATGTTCCGCATGATCCTCTTCCGTCTTTGAATAGATTAAAATATCGTCTATAAACACAATAACAAACTTATCCAAATACTCTTTGAAAATTCTGTTCATCAGGTACATAAACGCTGTCGGGGCATTGGTCAATCTAAAAGACATCACTCGTAATGTCCATACCTTGTTCTGAAAGCTGTCTTTGGTATATCTTCTAGCTTGATCTTCAGTTGATGATATCCTGATCTTAAATCAATTTTGGAGAAGTACTTGGCTCCCTTCAACTGGTCGACAGATCATCGATTCTGGGTAACGGATACTTGTTCTTGATTGTCAGCTTGTTGAGCTCCCTATAGTCGATGCACAGTCTCATGCTTCCATCTTTTTTCTTGACAAATAATACCGGGGCTCCCCATGGGGATATACTAGGTCTGATTACTCCTTTCTCTAACAATTCCTGCAATTGCTTCGCTAGCTCTTTCATCTCAACAGGCACCATTCTGTACGGGGCCTTGGATACTGGTTCTGTTCTCGGTGCTAAGTCGATCGCAAATTCAATTTCTCTATCTGGAGGAAGTCCGGGTAATTCGTCGGGAAATACGTCTGGAAATTCATTCACAACGTGAATATCTTCAAGTTTTGTTGGTTCTTGACTTTTGTCAATCACATATGCCATGAAATGCTCACATCCTTGTCGTAGTAACTTCTTGGCTTGAATCATCGTTAAGAACTTCTTTACTTGTTTTTTACCCTTGAACGTTACTATCCTTTCGTCTGGCGTTTTCACCATTACCTTCTTATTTCGATAATCTATCTGGGCATCGTGCCTAGATAACCAATCCATCCCTAATATAACGTCAAATTCTCCTAACTTAAATGGTATCAAATCTACACAAAACTTACTACCAGAAATCTTAATTTCACAATTCCCACAAACTTGATTAACAGATACACGTTCTTGATTTGCTAATTCCACGGTCATTATTTCATTTAAACACTCAACTAGACAATTTAACTTACTAACAAAATCTTGTGAAACAAACGATCGAGTTGCTCCCAAATCTATTAACACTTTGGCACATAAAGAATTCACATTAAGCGTACCTGCCACGACATCCGTATCCTGGATAGCATCCTTCACCGACATGTCAAAAACTCTAGCCCTTGGAGTCTCATTCACTGTTGGGGTAGATCCCATAATCCTCAATGCATTACTGACTGGGGCTGATGTCTTGCAATCCCTGGCCATATGTCCTGGCTTTCCACATTTAAAGCACATAAATCCAATGGTTGGAACCTTTACTGCTGGATTCTGGATAGGTTGATCCTTATTTGCTGGTTCTCTTGCTGGCTGATTTCGGCACTCCCTCGAATAGTGCCATTTCTGGTTGCATTTGAAACATACCACATTCAACTTATTACAAACTCCTACATGCTTCTTCCTACATACTAGACAATCCAGAAAAGTTAGTCTCAACTGACTTGGCAAATTTGTATTAACTGGACGGTTGCTCTGGCCTCCGTCTCCTGCATTCTGTCTCCTGAAATTAAAATTTCTCCCTGGCTGAAACTTACCCTTCTTTAAATTTGGAAACTTCCCTGTTTGTGGCTGACCCTCACTTCCCTCAACTTTCCTTTTCTTGCTTTCCTTTTCCTTCTGGAACATCTCACTCTCTGTCTCTGCGATCATAGCCTTCTGTACTACTCCTGCATAGGTATCTAATTCAAAAATGGCTACCTTCCCTCTGATCCATGGTTTCAAACCTTGCTAAAATCTTTTAGCTTTCTTCCTGTCAGTATCCACATACGACGGTACATACCTTGACAATTCCTCAAACTTACCCTCATAATCTGTTACCGACATGTTCCCTTGCTTTAATTCTAAAAACTTCAGCTCCATTTGATCCTGAACAAACTGAGGAAAATATTTTTCTAAAAATAATTCCTTAAACCTTTCCCAAGTAATAACATCTGTGCCTTCCAATGTCTTCACCATTTCCCACCAATAGGTGGCCTCATTCTTCAGATAGTAACTTGCAAACTCAACCTTCTGTTCTTCCTTTACTTTCACTAAGGCAAATGCCTTCTCTATTTCCTTTAACCAAACATTTGCTTCAATTGGCTCTAAGGAACCCTTGAATTCTGGTGGGTTTACTGCCTGAAAAGTTTTAAAAGTTACCTGGGGGTTGGTCTGTCTTTGTTGTTGTTGTGCCAGGTGAACTGTTTGTTGGGCCAAGATTTGAAGAATCTGGGCTATTGCTGGGTCCATGGGTCCTGGGTTCACATTTGGATTCGTATCATCTTGGTTGTTATTGTTGTTGGTTTCTTCATTCTGGGTGTTGGTGCGGGTATTTCTTCTGGGAGGCATTTTCTGTAAAGAATCAATCAACTTATTTAGCTTTTGAATCAATCTTTTGCATAAAAGGACAGTTTTGCAAAACAAAAATATCTCTTTTTGAAAACAGTTGTAACTAAGTAAATTGCATGCTTCTTTACAGAATATGAACAGTTATGGAAAACAGGGTACATGGTATCACAGGGTATAACTGGTGCAATAAATAAGGTAAGGTAACACAGGTGCAATAAAGTAAATGACAGTGCTGGAAAGGAAAAAGGTACTGATATATAGATCAAAAGTTTTAGGTAGTACAAGCGTAAAGACGCTTCGGAAGTAAAAGCAAAAAGGGTACAACAGCCTACTCACTAGTCAGCATAGCTAGTCTATAAATATAACTCAAAAGTCTACTGATACACACTACACACTACTATATATACTATATAACCATAACAACACTGCTCAACATCTTCATCTCTGAATCTCTGGCTCATGGAATATCTGGACCTCCTATCTCCTCAAGCTCCTCTAGAACCCACTTAGCCCACTCCACTAGGAAATCAGGGGTGATGTCCTCATGTGTAGCCTCAGCAATCCTCACAGCAGATGCTCTACGAAATGCCTGGAGCCTCTCCCTAAGTCGCCTCTCACCACTCCCCATCTCTCTGGTACGCATGATATGCAATAACTCCTGGATCTGACCCTGTAGGAATCGCTGCTCCATAAGGCAAGCCTCAAACTGATGATATGGGACAGGATATGAAGAGAACTGGAAAGGTACTCCTGTGACTGAATGACTAGTAAAGCCTGAATCAGCAGGTGGGGGTCCTCTGATAGGTGGCCTCATGCCTGGAGGTGGAATAACCTGCAGTGGTACGGACTGTAACACAGGTGGAGGTAGTATAGCCAACACTGGTGGAACAACAGGATGTGGATCCGAGGATGGCACTCCAACTGAAGGCTCTGAGTGATCAGCTGATACGGGAATAAAGAAGTCGGCCATCGCTGTGGTCTGAAATCATATCGCAATATAAGAATCTCGAACCATAACGCGAATTACACTAATACCTGATATACCGAAGCACTCAACCTCTCGATGTTCTATCTTTCTATTCCTTACTTCTAATCCTAACCCTCTACCCATTCCCGTCAACCTAGGCTTGTGTCAGTGACTTATAACCTGTAGCTCTGATACCAAACCTGTGGCGCCCTCCAAACCCGAGTCAGAAGTTTGGGGTCCACACACACACGCCTTATTTATAACCTCCTTATAACAATAATAAAGATAATAATAATATGCAGTGACCCTATTTACCAACTACCACGGATCGCAACAAGTTAAAATATGCACACAAGCCACACATCTACTTATATTACAAACCGTTCAAATCCCAATCATTCAAACTCAAACTGGGTATTAAAATTTATTACAACTTTTACAAACTTAAATTATTCCAAAAGAAGCCTACTAGCTCAGCTTTCCAACCTGAACCCCTAGCTCTCGCGCTAGACTGGGGATCCTAGTTACCAACTGGTTTCTTTTTAACTGAAAAGAATATAAACAACATCGCACAAATGAGCTAACTAGCTCAGAAAGTCATAATGACAAAACTGAGAATAATGATCATCAAGAGAACGTGATTATGATATCAGGTTAACAATGGATTATGATTTAGAATTGGATATTATACTTTTAATTTAAAAACCAAGGTTAGGCTGCTGATCAGTCACGCACTAACCCCGAGCAAGGCACACAGCATTGCTCTAACTACTGGATCCAAGGCACACATTGGCCTAACTTGACCATTATATGGTCTGACCACGAATCTGGTCCACAATTTTATAAAAACAATCCAATTCTAACATAATAACAGTATAAACAATAATAAACAATAACCAGAATCATTAACAACAATGAGTGTTTAACAATGAAAGGGTTTCAATCCTTGTAAGGATCAATAAGTTAATTTAAAAGCTTGGATGCTGGTATTGAAAGAATTGGATAACAAAGGAATCAACATTTCAGGGTTTCAAAGATTTGGCTTTCAAAGCATAGGATACAATGTTTGAGTATATAAGTAATTCAGTTCGGTGTTTAGGATTCTGTTTGCATGTATTTGTGAAGTAGTATAGTATACTTGAGGTTCGTGTTTGGGTATACAACAATCAATGGTCTAGAAAGAATAAGGTTCATGGCTCAAGAACAATGACTGGAATCAGATTTTTGGTTTCAGTGCTTCAAAGCACTTGCAATATCAACAAGACTATCAAATACTACAATATCTCAAGAAAGTTCAGAACACTTGCCTGGTATTAGCTTACTACACTGTACTCGCTTCCAATCACAACTGTCTTACTCCTCAACTACCTGTTTCCCTTTCCTACGCCTTGCCTCTTCTGATCACATATCATAAGCATCTATCAATAATTAACTCATAGAGTTCTATTCAATACATACTTCTATCTACCCTTCGTTTTACCCAAATCCGATTAACGGATTAAAAGTTATGCAATAATCAAGTAAACACCGAATATATAGACCGATAGTCAATCAACCAGTCACGTATAGCACATAATACATCACGTAATCAATGATATATCATTTATAAAGAAGTCTCGGGTCATAAATAGGCTTTCTGGTATTTAAAATGATTTTTAAAACATTTTTCGAAATTAAAACGGATCATTGAATCAATTTCGGGTTAATAAACCGGGTTCGGTTGGCCAATTCTGGCTCCTGAACAATTTTATAATAATTATCCAGCCTTGGAAATAATTTAGAATAATATTTTAAAGCTCGAAACTATTTTTCGAAATTTTTAAATCATTTTTAAATAATTAAATCTAATTAAATAATTAACTAAAATCAATTAATAATTAATTAAATCAATTAATCAATTAATTTTCGAATTAATTGACCAATTAATCAATTAAAATTAACTGAAATTAATTAACTAATTAATTCAGATTTATTTTTGAATTAAATATAATTTTCGGAATTAAAATACTAATTTTTAGAATTTTCAGAAATTAAAAATGAATTTTTATAATAAAAATAAATAGGAAATATGATTTTTAAACATTTTTAAAACAGGAATCCTAAATTTGCACAGTCTGGAAACTTCAGGGACCAAACTGCATCGTTTTCAAAATTATAGGTACTAAACTGTAATTTTCCAGCCCCGTCGCCGGAAAATACAGGGGTGGCCGGAGAACACGTTCCCGGCGTCCTCACCCCACCAACACCTCCAGATCACATCTATATTTCACCAGGAACTCAACCATACCAACAAATCATTCTAATCATCCCTGAGTTGGCCGGAATTTGGCCGTGAAGTTTTCCAGTTTTCGGCGAACATCGGAAAATTTCAAAAGACAACTCCCTTCTCCACAGACCTCGGTGATTCATGAAACTTATACGACTAGATTGCAAATTTCACAGAGAACACAATCCACTATATCACAACATCAATCTATTCCAGAATAAGAAACCCCCAAATTTCAATTAAGAACATTTATACGGGTTATAAACCCTAATTTTGAAATTCGAAAATCAAACTCAAATTTGAACATGTTATTGAACTCCAAATCAGACGTATAATATATCAAAATCATCAGGAAAACAAGCTCTATAACATGCAATCATCAAATCATACAAACAATCATCTGAACAAAAATTCATATTTTTAATAAATTTAATTCGAAAATAAATAATATTATAGAAAATAAACATTGATTTCTGCAGTAAAACAAAGCTCAGAATCTGGTAGAACACTTCAAATCCTTCATTTTGGTTACTCAAGCTTTGAAAACAGAGATTGGTAACGCCTTCGTTTTGCTGTTTGATTCTTAGAACATTTTATGTAATTAGGGTTTTTCTCTGAAAATTATAAAATTAACTATCTGCAAATGATTTTGATACGAAATAAAATACGGTAAAAGGCTATTTATAATTACGGAAAATTAGTATCCCATTGGATCATTCTGGATATAAAACGGTACGTTTATTTATAAAAACTGATCCAAACTGTATCGGTTTTCTGGATAATGATCCAAATCAGTACAATTTGTACTGCGGTCTTGGTCTCAGCGCCTGGTTACACGTACTACGAAGTGATAATTGGGATAGTTTAATAAAAAGCTCCCATTTATCGAAAATACGGGTTTTATTAATTTAACGAAACGAATATTGTATCGAAAATGTTGCGCCGGGACCCGCGCAGAACAAACCGTACGCCGGATCGAAAAAGTCGAAGCATGGAATATGCTCGGAATATTACAATTAGGTTAGGAAGGAGTTCTCGGAAGAGTTTCGGGTTCCAAAAATGTAACAACGGTTGACGTCGGTTGGTTCCCGTTTTTATAAAATTATTTTTAAATACTCGGAAAAAGATTTTATAAATTTCATATGATCCTTATAAATCCATAAATCAACATAAGAATAATTAGGTCGATATGACAATTATCTATGTTTTATTTTGGACATATAAAAATTAAAATACTCAATTAATATTATTTTTGAATATCCAAGTACAGATAACTTTTAACAATTAACTCACAGAATAGATACTGAACACACATAATAATTATTTAATAACAAAAATAATTACACGATATATCCCGGATATTACAGAAACTGTTGAAAAGAAGAGCACATAAATGTTTCACATTCATACAAGTATGGTTGTTGCTAATGAAGAAGTTAGCAGTCTGACAAAGATAAATGAGAAGCTTGAAAATGAGAAACAAGAAACTGAATTGTTGATAGTGGAGCTTGAAGCTGTAAAGCAAGAAAATGCATACCTGAAAACAAGCTCAAGTGTGCAAATGAGATTAAAGCTGTGTTAAAGGAGAAGCTAGAGAAAAATGAAGTTAAATTGAAGTCTTTCAAGAATGCATCTGAGTTGGTTGGATTATACCATGAAAAAAATAAACCATGTGCTAACATAGCCATTGGATTCGAATATGGGGCCTTGAATAACAAAAAGAAAGTTGCAGATGACAAGGACAAGAGCATTGCTAGTGAAGATGTCCCAGTAATTCTGAGAAAAGTGAAGTCACATGTGTTCAAAGATGGAAAAATTAATTTCAGTGAAACTGAGTTAATAATCAAACAGGAGCTGGAAGATGATGATGCTACAAAGACAAATGAAGAAAGCTCTACTATCACTGAGGTTAAAATGAAGCTCATGGATAATCAAGACTCCAAGACACCTGTCAAGGAAATAAAAACTGAAGATGCAAGAAAGAAGAAGAAGAATAGGAATGGGAAAATTGGAATAAATAAAAGAAATGACTTTGCTTATGTTGCAGATGCTCCAAGAAAGAAATGGAAAAAATGTGGTTCTGTAAATCACCTAACCTATCTTTGTAAAAAGTTGGTTAGCAAGTCAGTTGAGGGAGCCTGCAAGTATAATGAAGCCAAGGCAAATGATCCCTATTCATTCTGTGATAAGTTTGATTGCATTCCCTATAATTTAAAAGTAATGAAGAGTTTCCACAAGCTGAGAGTAGATCTTAAAGAAGTTAGTATTGGATCTACAGCTACAAGGGAGAATGCAAACTTCTATGAACACTATTCTTTTTGAGACTTCTAACTCTACTTCTGCTAAATCAGTTAACAAGAAGAAAGTACCCAACACTGCTTGGGTTGCTAAACACACTTAAAACTCATTGTGTGCAGGAAAAAATGAAGAAGGTCATATGGATCACAGATAATGGATGCTCCAGATATATAACAAGTGATAAGGCCCTGCTATCACAATTTGAGGAGAATGCTGGCCCTTTGGTAACCTTTGGAGACAACAGCAAAGGATTCACAATGGAATATGGCAAGGTTATTTCTGGAAATGTTATCATTGATGATGTAGCATTGGTAGCTGGTCTTGAAGTAAATCTTTTCAGTGTCAGCCAGTTTGCAGACGCGGGTTTTAAAGTTCTATTTGACAAAGAAGAATGCATATTCATCAGCAAGAAAGCCAATGAAGTTGCTCTAAAAGGAGCAAGGAAAGGCAGCCTGTTTGTTGCAGACTTGGACTCAATAAATGAGGATGTAATTTGTTGCTTCTACACCAAGGCATCCATAGAGCAAAACAAATTATGGCATAAGAAACGCTCACATCTAAACTACAAGGCAATCAACACTCTGGTCAAGAAGGAGTTGGTGAGAGACATGCCAAAGTTTTTGCTCAAATTAAAGTTTGTGAAGCCTATCAGAAAGGAAAGATTAAAAGATCAAGTCATAATTCAAAAACTGTGAATTCTATAAGTGCACCATTGCAACTTATTCACATGGACTTGTTTGGGCCAGTAAATGTCTTATCAATTTCAAGGAACATATATGCACTTATGATGGTGGATGATTTCTCAAGATATACTTGGGTAGAATTTATGAATTATAAGGATGAAACTCCACACATCATAATTGAGCATATAAAGAAGATAGAAAAATAGGCTGAAGATCAAAACTGTGTGAAAAGATTGAGAAGTGATAATAGGATAGAATTTAGGAATGCAACATTGAGTGAATTCTGCAAAGGCAGAATTTTTTATTGTTAGAACACCTCAACAAAATGGTGTAGTTGAGAGAAAGAACAGAACATTAGTAGAAGCTGTAAGGAAAATACTGCAAGATGCCAAGTTGCCAACTAGTTTTTGGGAAGAAGCTGTTAATACTGCATGCTACACTCAAAACAGATATCTCATCAACAAAATACATGGCAAAACACCCTGCTCAATCATGTCTAAAAGAAAGCCTACTATAAAGCATCTTCATGTGTTTGGAAGCAAGTGTTACAATTTAAAAGACAACTCTGAATATGTGGGAAAATTTGACTCAAAGGTTTTTGAAGTAATTTTTTTTGGGATATTCATTGGAGAGAACTACCTACAAGGTTTATGTAGTTGATCAAAAGAAAATTATGGAGAGCATATATGTGACTTTTGATGATGACAAATGTCCAGGCTTGGAATACCTTGATGAGAATGAAGCTAAAGCCCTTGCATCAGAAAATCTCAACATTAACAGTGATTCTGATGAAGAAGGTGAAGTCAATGCACAACAAATAATGAATGAAGATTCTACTGAACAGGAAAATCATGGAAATGGAAGCTCATCTCAAACACCTGATTTTGATATCACAAACTCAGGAGGAGAAAGAGAAGAAGGATCTACAAATCATACCAATAATGAAGAAAATGATGAAGGCACTAGTCAATAAACTCACACCGGAAAATGGGATAGAAGTCACAATCCAAATGCAATTATTGGTGATCCAAATGCTGGTGTAAGGATAGAAGTGCAACTGCTAATGAGTGCCTACATGCATGCTTTCTGTCTCAAGTAGAGCCCAAGAAAACTGAAGAAGCTCTAATGGATCCTGATTGGATATCTGTCATGCAAGAGGAGCTTATACAGTTTGAAAGAAACAAAGTTTGGGAGCTAGTTCCTACACCAAAGAATAGAAGTGTAATCGGAATAAAATGGGTGTTCAGGAACAAGATGGATGAAAATGGTATAGTTACCAGAAATAAAGCAAGGTTGATTGCAAAAGGCTACTCACAGGAAGAAGAAATTGATTATTATGAAACTTTGGTCCAATTGCAAGACTTGAAGCAATAAGAATTTTTCTAGCATTTGCTGCATATTCAAATTTCAAAGTGTATCAAATAGATGTTAAGAGTGCCTTCCTAAATGGTGAGTTAGAAGAAGAAGTGTATGTGCAACAGCCACATGGCTTTGAAGATCCAGAATTTCCAAATTTATGTACAAGTTACTCAAGGCTCTATATGGACTAAAGCATGCACTTAGAGCTTGGTATGATACATTGTCAGAATTCTTGCTTAAACATGGTTTTACTAGAGGTACCATAGACAAGACTCTCTTCTACAAAAACCATGGTGATGATATGATCCTAGTCCAGATCTATGTGGATAACATTAATTTTGGTTCTACAAATGAAAACTTTTGCCAAAGATTTTCTAAGCATATGCAGAGTGAATATGAAATGAGCATGATGGGGGAATTAAGTTACTTTCTTGGACTTCAAGTTAGTCAAAGAAATGATGGGATCTTCATCAGCCAAACTAAGCATGTCAAGGATTTATTGAAGAAGTTTGGTATGGTTGATTGTTCACCTGCTTCTACACCTATGTCTACAGCAACAAAATTGGATGAAGATAGAAAAGGCAAAAGTGTAGATATTTCAAGCTATAAAGAAATGATTGGATCATTGCTTTAGTTAACTACAATTAGACCACACATCATGTTTGCAACATGTCTATGTGCAAGATTTCAAGCCAATCCAAAAGAATCACATTTGATGGTTGTTAAAATAATTTTCAGATATTTGAAAGGGACTCCTAACTTGGGATTATGTTAGGGAACTGGTTTTGAAGCTGTTGGATACACATATGCAGATTTTGTTGGATGTAGGGTGAACAGAAAGAGTACTAGTGGGAGGTGTCAGTTTCTTGGACAAAGACTTGTATCCTGGCATAGCAAGAAATAACAATATGTGTCAACTTCCACAGCTAAAGCAAAATACATAGCTGCTGGAAGTTACTGTGCTCAAGTGCTTTGAATTAGAAATCAGCTAATGGACTATGGCCTAGTGTTACACAAAATTCTACTTATGTATGACAATACTAGTTCTATATCTATTGTGGCTAATCCAAATAATCATTCTAGGAGAAAGCACATTGATGTAAGGTACCATTTTATTAGAGAACATGCTGTAAATGGTACCATTGAGCTCATTTTTGTCCCAACAGAAAAATAATTAGCTGATATTTTTACTAAGCCTTTGGATGAAGCTACTTTCACTAGACTTATAGGTGAAATTGGAATGTTAAATTCTTCCTCCTAAGGCAAAAACTCAGCTAATGTGTTGTAACAGATTAATTTCAAGTAAATCAAACTTAATTTGATTTTATTAGAAATTAACTGAAATATGAATTATAAATATTTCAGAAATCTCTGCATATTTATTCTTCAAAAATAAAAATTCAGCTTGGAATTTTTCAATTCTAAGAAAACCTTCAAATGTTAATTTACAACTTTAATATATAAAATAAATACAAGACAAAAACAAAGTAATCAAAAGTATATAGAGAACTGAGTTCTCGATAAGTCTAACTGACTTATCGACAAGTCATTTTAAGACTTCTCGAATGAGTTTAATTAACTGACTTCTTGAGTGACTTCTTGATAAGCTTTACTATGACTTATCGATAAGTCATTGATAAGTCATTGTAGAGTTCTCTACAAGTGTTAACTTACAGAGTTCTCCACAAGTAATATTTTTAGACTTATCAATAACTCAAAACTGAAATAATTTAATTTAATAAATTATTTTGGTAAAATACTTTTGGCAAATTTATTCTGATTTTTTTGATTTATTCAAATAAAAATTAAAAATAATTTAGTCCATTTTGGACAAATTGGGTATTTATTTAACATCTCAATAAGTCAATTTTTTGGTTCTCTTCAAGAATAAATAAAATGACTTATCGATATGTTTTTCACATCTCAAAATGACTTCTCGATAAGTATACATCGAACGTCTATTTTTGACTTCTCGACAAGTCATTAACTTTTACTATAAATACTCAGACATCTCGATACATATACATACTTACACTTTCGAGAACTCGGGTGACCTAGCTTTTCAATCCAAAACTGATTTCTCTCTCATTTTCACTCCTTTCTCACTAATTTTTCTTACCCACTAAACTTCATACTCATAACAATGGCAGCCAACAATATTGCACCCTTCATCCCAAGGGAGACTAACTTCCTTGCATTCTTAGATGCAAACCAAGCACCTGAAATTTTCTAATATTTTGTCAAGTTTCTGTCTGAGACCTACTTTGTTGGGCCTCTTACTGCTAATCCTGTGTTGTACTTGGATGTGTTAGGGGACTTTTGGAACACATCTACAACAAGGACAATTGTGCATGAGAACCAGGCTGCAACAATTGTGATAAACTGCACAATTAAGGGCCAAAAGGTGGAGATATCTGAGACTGATGTAAATATGGCATTGGGAATTCCTACTGACAAGCTGGTGGAGGCTCCAACTCAGGATGAGCTGTATGAATTCATGGACTTCATCAATTACTCTGAGAAGATCAACCTGGTCAGTATGAACAAGAAACATCTAAGGAGGGAATGGTCCTTTCAGTTTGATTCAGTGATAAGGGCATTTACCTGCAGGAAGTCAGGGTTTGACAACATATCAAGTGTTGTTCAGAAGTTGGTCTACTCAATGGCCCACAACAAATAGATCAATGTAGGATACTACATACTGGAGGAATTGAGCACGAGGTTAACAATGCCATTGGAGTCAAGAGGTAAGGAAATTTGTAACGCCCTCCAGACCCGGGGTATAAGTCTGGGGGTTGCTAATCACCAAACATGTACAATCTGATTAACAAATAATAGAGAAATGAAACTAAACCCCTTTAGTACTAACCAGGATCTTTTTAGGTTGAAGTATGAAAACAAGAACCACTGACTACTTTATTACAAACCAAATTTAATATCTCACAAACTCTCTTTATTACAAACCATTATCTAATTCATTTTGAACTAAATTCAGCTTTTATTCAAACACACACACTATCTATCAATACTCCACCTGCTCAGGCAACTCAAAACTTTCTTCCTGGATTGAGATCAACACCTTGGGTACGAGAGGATCCCGAGGCTTGACCCGCTTCTTTACCACTCGAGTCCTGATGGGTTTCATATTCCTTCTTAATTGATAACAATACGGTGAATAACAACAAAAAGGGTGAGCCAAAAATTGCTCAACAAGTCCACAAAATATAAACAGTATTAAAGCAATATAGATGAATCCGTAACCTGGGTATATCTGCAAAGATATAACCCCACGAGAATAGAAAGAAGGCCATTTCTGGTGAACACAAACGAACTAAACTGGACTCAAGTTCGCAGCTATACCCTGCTGATCAGCCAGGATACAGTGCAGATCTATATCTCACTATATAGATCCCGTCGGGCACCCAGGCACTACGGCCCATCTCAAGGATCCGGTTATGTCCCAGTCCTTAGGATTAAGTAAACTTAATCCCCAAAGTATTATTATCCAGTCCCTGGAATAGCAACCGGAACAATTAGTATGCTTTGATATATTCTAATCACCAGAATATATCAATAATTGTGAGTAACAATTGAAATATGAACAATGAATTCAAATGAAAAGAATAAATCAAAAGTTGAAATGAAATATAAACAAGGGAATCAAAAGAGTGCAAACGTGATAAGAATATCACTATTCTGAAAATAGAATAGGGGAGAAACTTGCCTTCTGCGCGACTCACTGCAATGAAATCACTTTCGTCTATCACCTACTCGACCTGCCTTGCTGGGTTAGCTTATGTTAGCAAAATAGACTGTTAAGTCATTTTGTACTTCAATTGTATCTTGAATCGACTTCATTTCGTTCCTATTATCTACCCATACGCTTATGACTGACTTGTATATTATATATAAGCAAGTAAGACTCGATTAACCACATAATACACATAAGAACATAAGCACATAATCATTTTTATAGTTAAAATAATTTTTAGAATCAAAATCGACTCGCTGATCGCTCCACTGATCGCTCCACTGATCGCCATCTACTTCATTTCCCATTTTTCCGGAATTTTTCGAACTCGTCTCGGCACGCATTTTGACTGAAAATCAAGCAATTAATAAAGTCAACTAATTTCTAGAAGAAATTAGGTCTTAATGTTATTTTTAATGAAAAGGATTTATTTTTATGAGTCAAATGGCTTTCGTTTCGCTTAAATCGGACTAACGGTCTAATTAATATCAATTAAACACTGATAATTAAATATAAATAATTATTGCAAATTTTTAAATCCTAAAATCATTTTTAAATAATTATTTAAGAAAAATCAAAGTCAAAAATAATTTTTTTATAATTTGTAGAGTTAAGATGAATATGTTATGATTTATTGAAAGTCACTTAATTAATTATCGAAATAATTAATCATTTTTAAATAATTAATAAATAAATAAATAACAAATAATTAATAAGTAATTATTTAATAATCTAAAATAATTAATCCCTAATTATTAGGATTAATCACAATTTATTACAAATATTTACAACTTATCATTATTTATTTGATTAGATTGATTATTTATAAGTAAATAATCGATATCATTAACTGATACGTTAATTATTGAATAAATAAGTTATTATCCGAATCATATTTCAACTCAACGATCCACTACTCGTATTTATACGAGTTATTCGCATTTCTCGCATAATTATCGAAACATTACGGTTTTTATTACAATTTATACGATTTAAATCCACTATCTGTATTTAATTATTCGTTACGAATAATTATTACGTAATCTAAACGAAAGTAAATATATAAATCGATACTCATACTCCGAATTCCTAAAATTCGAAACGTTACTCGAATAATTCTGAGTCACTCGCTTTAATCGATTAATTATCGAAATAATAATCGAATTAATCGATCCAATTATAATTTCATTTATTAAAGAATTAACTAAATAATAAATAATAAATAATTACCTAAATAAATAATTAAATAATTATATTTTCGAATTTCTAACTTAATAAAATAATTTAAAATTTATTTACAAAATATTTCAGATTTTTAATCTGATTTATATTTGATTTTTATAATTTACAAAATTAAATTCTGTTTTATCAAAATAAAAGTAAATAAATTTAATTCCAGAAACATAATTCAGATAAACGAATTGGGAGATTTTGGATCGAAACCGGGTCAACCAACCGGGTTGACACCGGGTCTTCAAGAACACGAACCGGGTCGGTTCGCCGGTGACGGAAACTGGGGAAACGACCGGAACCGGCCGTCGCCCCACGTGAATTCCGGTAGCCTCGCCGGAGTGCCATATCAACGCTGTGACCCTCGATTTCGGCTGGAATCGATCCGTGACGCTCCCAGGAACTCATCTGCACCGTCAACCACCCCTCTCCATCCCTCCTTCGATTTCTCCGATCACCACCCGAAGCTTCTCCGGTGGCTTCACCGGAAAATCGTATCTCCCCCAAAACACAACCAAACCTATCGATTAATACATGAAATCTAAGCTACAGAGTTCCCTAATCGGTTCCAATAGGCCACAACAATCACAGACATCCAGAAATCAACAAAAACGAAATCAAAATTTTCTAAAACACAAGAACTCGGGAACCACTTCCAGGGGTTATATAATCAAAATAAATATATGAAATCATTCCTAAACTCGAGATAAAGCTATCTGGATCAACCAAAACATCAAACAATTCACGAATAAAAAACGCCTAATTCGACTATAAACCTTAAAAATACGAATTAAAAATCAAGGCAACAAAACACAAAATTGATGACAGAAATAGAAAGTAGAGATCAAGAGCTTTCGATTGACTACTCACATGTCTGATTTGGAGGTCGGAATCACGATCAAATCTCCGGTTGAAATCAAGAACACCAAACCCTAATTTGTGGAAAATTGGGGAAATTGTAGAATTTCCGATTTTTAATTAATTAAATTAATAATAATTAGGATATTTATAGCTGCAAAAATTAATACTCCTAAATAAAATTAAGGGGCTAATTATACATTTAATAAAAATATTTGGCCCTAATTTTCATAATTTTTTGGTATTAAATTTTAATTTATAAATATTTTATATATATAATATATATGCCAAAATTTCCCAAAAATTGTGAATAATGCAAAAATACAAAGAAATGGTATAAATAAAAGTCCTATAATTTTATAAAAATAAAAATGTGATTTTTGTGGGGTTTTTAACACCAATGGGGCCCGGAAAAGTCATTTTTCGCAAAACGAGAAAATTTATAAAATATCTAGATGTTCAGAATAATGCGATGGTAAAAGCCGTTTGATGAAAAATAAGGTCCATTATTTTATTTGAAATACTGGCTTTAAAATCGTGATTTGGGTCGTAAAACGTTTGAAATGAAACCTGTGAATGCGAAATAAAACATCTGGAAAATACCTTAAATATACAGAAATGACACGGAATGCACGTAACATGTAACAATTAGGGTTTAACAGATAATCACACATAATTGACATATTAATACATATAATTTATTATAAATATGATATAATACAACATAAATTTCCCAGTCGTTACAAAATTTTTCTACCTAGATTCATTATGTTAGCTTTAAACCATAAAGTCAATGACATACATATGCTTGAAGGAGCAAATAGGTCACTAATTGGAAACTGTAAGCAAGTATCCAAAATTCTATTTGGATCACTTCATACTAAGAATAAGGTTCCAGTGGGTCTTAAGTTAACACCTTTCATGATTGAAAGATTTAAGACCTACCCTTATTATATGCCAGATATGAGAACCAGTGCAAGTCAACCTAGTGCAACAATGGTTCCTGAGCCCGTGGAAGCACAAACACAGGAACACCCACAGGAACCTACCCATGTTGAGCATATTCCTTCACAACCATTAGAAGCTAGGAAACCAACCACTTCATCCTCCCAAAAGGTTGAAGTGAGTAAAAAGAAGAGAAAAGAGATAACTTTAACTGTTATGACTGAGAGTGGTGAAGAATAAACAGAAACTAAGTCACCATTGGTCAAGAGGACAAAGAAGAGTAAGAAATCTGAGTTGACCACTCAAACCACTTCTGTGCCCTCCCAAAGGGATGCAGTTGTAAAAATGGGTCCTAAACAGACTCTAGAAGCATCCTCTCAACAGGGTGTTTCTATTGAAAAGAGCATTCTCCCCAATGCACCCTGTAAGGAGTCTGCACAGCCTACACTTGAACAAATTCAAGTGTATGGTAGAAGAGATAAGGATGGCACACACAGTGAGAGCACATCTATTGAAGTTCCCTCATCCATTCAGGGGGAGCTGCCAACACTCTATACTAAATAACAAATCTTAATTTCTCAAATTTCTTCTTCACATACAACACATGACTCCATTCCTCAAGTGCAAGCTCATTCAAGTGACTTGGTTCAAGAAACCTTGCTCACCACCCATACACCATATTTAGATGATGAGAGGCTACAATCTGGGGTAGACCTTGATGACACCATCAAAAATATGGGAGATTCATCAGTTTTTACTAAAGACCCCATGTATGTTATAAATGCACCTTCATGTGCAAATCAGCCTTCACATGCTGTTAGGTTTGAGGGTAGTACTCCTGAGGGGGAGTTATGTAAATCCTCTCCAATTCAATTGGAGGTTCCTATTCCAGGAACAACTCCCCTCAAAACCTTAGCATAAATTGCTTTAGCAATAGATGTTAGGAGTATAATTGCCAATGACCCTACTATGGGAGAGGCAAGTTTATCACATTAATGTGACAGTGTTTTGCAAGAAGCACAAGATTTTGAGATTGGTGCACATGACATTAACCCAGTCAAATCCCCTCCAATTCAATTGGAGGTTCCCACAACTAGTGTGGAACAACATCTTGTCATAACGATAGAATAATCTGTGAGTAAAACTGTGGCTTCTGTTACAGGTGGTTCTGACTCAACACAACCATCAACCTTACAACCTCAACAACCACATCTTCTCTCTCAATAGCTGCAAGCATCTGACTCTCAACCTACATCTGTGGATGATCTTCTTGTTGAGCAGATTTCTGGATTATCAAACATTTCACAGAATCTACTTACTTCAAATATGAGCAATCAGGATTATCAAGCCATCATGCTAACATATAATGAAAATGTTGAAAAACAAAAGGAGAAAATTATAAATGATGCAGAATAAGATGAAAATGTAGATGCATGTCTATCTGAGGATTTTGTTTTGGAAATGGATCAAGTCCTGGCTAGGTTTAGGGAAGAATATGTCACTATTCTGGGAAGCAATGCCAAGGCCTTGACTCCATAAGATGTTTATGATGCAGTTACAGAAGTTTACAAAGCTCAGCTTAAGGCTTTTCACCTTTTTGGTAAAGCTCTAGAAGTAAAAATGACTAGTCATGAAGACAGGATCAGAAAGCTGGTAAATGAGAAGATGGATGAAATCATACCTTCTCAGGTCAAGATCACCTCAAAGTTTCAACGCTTTGTTGACCAAATGAAAAGATTATATTTGACAACTATGGAAAAGGAAGTCAAGAGTCTGAGACAGTCCTTCATTGCTCTTCATGAAGTGGCCCAACAACAAATCACCAATGCAAATTACTCAAAGGTCAAGTTGGACCAGCTTCACCAGACCATATATGAGCCTTCTGTATTGCTTATGGATGGCATCAAACAAGCCGTGGAAGCAACTTATGGCTCCTCAATATCTACCAGCTCAACCTCTACAAATCTTCAAATTCAATCTCTTCAACAACAAGTCTCAGACTTGCAAACCTCAAATATCTCTCTAAATGCTCAAGTTGAAGCCTTGTCTTCTCTAGTCAAAAGTCAACAATCAGATATTTAGACTCTGGTGGACTCTCACAAGCATCTCCAAATGCAAAATTCTGTTGCTTTGGGAGCCATCATGGGGAAGGTCAACATACCACTTCCATCACTTCCTGAACAAATAATGCCATAAATTCCAACTCCCCTACTCATGCCTGTCACCAAGACTAAGGGGGAGATTGAGGCTAGGATTCAACAATCTAAGGATGCTAAGGCAAAATCTAAAGAGCCTATTCAGGTTGGTCAAAGCTCTTCTCAAGTTGATGTTAGAAAAGAAAGACTTCTAAAAGCTGCAGAAGGACCTAATCAAGGTAAGAAATTTAGTGACCTTCTTGCAGCACTAAGAGTGTCTCTTCAAAACAACTATATGACCTGCAAGAAAGCTTTGGCCAAGAACATCAACTTCATAAGGGCAGTGGTGGTGAAAATTAATAACTTTTTGGAGAAAAGAATTATCATGAACATCAATGATGGTGGTGTGGATAGGTGTCTTCAGGTGACTCTTACCAATCTTCAAACTTTAAGAGCATCTGAACTGGATGTAATGATTGACAGAGTGAATCTAGTTATTCCAGAAGACACTCAACTTCTCCAAGAGCTCAAAAAGGCACAGATAACAGCTTTTCCTGAAGCCTATCTATATCCAAACAAAGGAGTAGTTTATGTCTGTCCATCAACCAAACAAGCCAAGAATTTTCTTGTTCCTAAACACTGTGTCAAATCAAATATGAGGCTGATCATGACTCTAGAGTCTGATCCAAAGCACAAAAGGAACAAGAAGCATGAGGATGTAGAGATGATAAAGATCTTGGATAGATATCTTGTAAATCCTGACACCATACTGCCAAATACTCAATATAATTTAAGAAAAGACAAGGATGATAATGAGCAGAAGGATGAAAAACAAAAGCCTTCTGGCTCAAATCCAAGTCACGCTTCTAAAGAAACTGGCAGCAAGAACAAGAATCAAGGAGATAAAAAGGAGGATAAGAAGAAGGATGGTGAAAGTAAAAGGAGAGGAAAAAGGAGAAGCAAACAAAGACATGATGGCTCAGAACCACAAAAAACCCTAAAAATCCAAACAAATCTAGCTCAACCTTCAAAGACAACAACCTCAATCATCAAACTACCTCTAACCTCTAAGCCAAAATTTCTATACAAACAAACTGCAAACACCTTCCTAAAAACACCAATCACCTTAAACCAAACATCTCTCAAGAAAATCACAAACTTACCTTATGACAAGCCTTCACTCAAAATTTACTACAAAATTGTTGGGAGGAAACCTAAGAAGGCTAAGGATGTTGAAAAGTACAAGTTACTGAAAGGGCCATCTGGAACTGTTTGAAGCAAAGTGACTTTCTACCTTTAAATTGGTGCATCTCAGATGAAGATTATTTTCAACAACTAGCTGAGAAAATAGTTAGAGTCTGTGTTGTATCTCTATAGGAAGTTAGAATCTACTATGAAGATGGGTCCTGCACATTCCTTGGTTGTACCTTAATGGACTCTCTCTCCCCACAGAAATCAAGAGAGTGATAAGTTTGCTAAAAGATAAAGATACTGCTACAAGAGCATGGATATCAGTTTTGGATGAGTGGTTGATTGTAAGGGAGGAAAGAAGAAAAAGGAATGAGGCTGAGTATGAGGAAAGAAAAACAAAATATGATGAGGAAATTGAAATGTTCATAAAAAGATCAGAAGAGCTCAAGGCAAAAGGAATGAGTAGAATCTCCAAGGATGGAAAAATGCTAAATGTAAAAGCTAGCAAATTCACAAGGTTCAAAATTGATATACTGGATGGCTATCCAAAGCCAGACAGACTCAAGCTTGTGGAAGCTCTAAGTGGGACTCCTATAATAGAAGAACTAGAAATTCTTGTGTACTTAAAGGATCTCATTAGAGAAGAAGCAGAAGCAAAAATAGTGTTTACCTAAATGTATAAATGATTGTGATCGTGTCAATTTTTATATATTAGTTTTATTTTCCATTTTAGCTTGGGGTTAGTCTTGTTGACATGCATGAATTTGTGTTAAGCAATATTCTCACAAATCGGGGGAGATTGTTGTGCAAGACATGCCTGTATATTTACAAGACAATCAAATTGACAACCCTAAGTTAGTTGTATGATAATCTATGTTTGCACTATGTATTGTAATACTTAAGTCTGTAAAAATGTTCAAGAGCAGACTGGAGTCTTTTTCTGTAAACAGTATCAAGCCTAAGAATTCTATCTGGAAGAAGATCAAGAAGATCATGCCTCCGAAGAATTATGAAGAAGCTTAGAGTTGAATAAATATGTTTTGGGAAAAATATTCTAAGTCATGTCCTCTACAAGTTACAGATTAAGTATTATAGAGAAGTCATTCGAGAACTCTAAATGACTTATCAAAAAGTCAGGAAAGCTACTAGAGAACTCATAGATATCGACAAGCCAAATTGAAAACATGAAGATTGGAGATATCGACAAGTCAATTTTTCACTAGAGAACTCTAGAGATATCGACAAGTCAAAATATCACTAGAGATCTCAGAGATATCTACAAGTCAAGATATCACTAGAGATCTCAGAGATATCGACAAGTCAAACATCACTAGAGATCTCTGAGATATCTACAAGTCAAAATATCACTAGAGATCTCAGAGATATTGACAAGTTAAGTGAAGACATGAAGCTGAGAGATCTCGACAAACTAAAGTCTCTTATAGAGAACTTAGAGACCTCTACAAGTCAAAACAACTATGAAGCATTAGAGATCTCGATAATCCAATATACTTATTGAGATGTCAAGTTCTCTATATGCCTAACTGGAGATCTTAAGGTAAATCCCAAAGTACAAACTACAGACCAGTTCAATATTCAAGATTATCAAGCAACAAACAATCTAATCAGATTGACAAGTCTACAAAAGTAGTTTGAAGAACACAAGATCAATGGCCAAGATTAACTGGCAGAGCAAAGTCACAGGCGTGCAAGATTAGCAAGATACACTAAATCAGAAATACAAATATTTGATATCCAAAAATAGGGTTTGGTACATGCCGTTACATGCTATGTAATAACCAATGTTTACTGTTATATAAAGTAAACACTCGATGCCTTGTTAGTTGTAACAATTTAGATAAGAAAAATCGTGTATTCTCTCAAGAAAGAAGCTAATCTCTTTATTAACAAAGAGCCTAGAAATTTTGTAGCAAGACATTCTTAATTTTAATATAAAATTAAGTGAGTTTTAAAGATCTATGTTCATTATTATTAACTGTTTAATTTTTAATATTAACACAGTTCACTACATGATCAAATTTACTTTGTTCACCACCAAATATAAATCAAGAAAAGCATAAAAACACTAAAACACATTCACCCCCCCTCTGTGTGTTATTCATTACCTAACACATTCTTAGTTTGATCATCATTTTCATCTTTAATCACTGATCTAAAGTTAGCTTCTTTAAGATATTTTCTCAACTTATGACAGCTGGTCATAACTTTCATGTTGCATGGAATGTAGTCAAACTTGTCATAGAAAGAATAAGGATCATTTGTTTGTGCCTCATTGTATTTGCAGGATCTATACTTTGGCTCACTAACAGTCTTCTTACAAAGGTGAGTTAGATGATTTGTTGAGCCATATTTTTGACACTACATTCTTGGAGCATCTACAATATAGGCGTAGTTATTGCTTTTGTTGACACCTATCTTCTCATTTCCGTTCATCTTTGTTTTCCAGTGCTAACATTCTTGATCTCATTCACTGGTGTCTTGACAGTTAGACTAACTATAGTTTCTTCTCACATTCAGTTTTTGAAGTAGATTTTGCATCCTCCTTTTCTTTATCTTCATCCGCAAGCTCCTGTTTGATGACAAGATCCACTTCACTGAAGTTCACTTCACAAGCTTTGAACAATGGGGCATTCACATTTTTAAGCATCATAAGAACATATTGGTTTACACTGTCCTTCCCCTTGTCAACTTCATTTTTCTTGTAAGAATTCACAACATCATAGTCCAAGCCAATGGCTATGTTAGCACATGGTTTGTTCTTCTCATGATACTGACCAATTAATTAAGATGCATTTTTGAATGATTTGAGCTTCAAATCATTTTTCGTAATTCTTTCTCTTAACATTGCTTCTACTTCTCTAGCACACTTAAGCTTGTTGTTGAGGTACTCATTTTCTTGTTTAACTGCTTCAAGACCAACAAACTGTTGTTCTAGCTCCTATTTTTCAATCTCAAGTTTTTCATTAATTTTTGACAGCCTACTCACTTCCTCAGTAGCTGCCCCACAGTTGTATGAATGTGAAACATTTCTACACTCATCTTCTCAACAGTTTCCTTATATTGTGCATCATTTTAATCAATGGTAGTTGGGATAGGTACCCCAGACTTAGATGCAGATGACTCTCCTTGATCCAAAGTCATGAGAGTATAATTTTCATATTCTTCACCATCATCTTCATCATTTATATCATCCCAACTTTTACCCTCAACAATATAATATTTTCCTTGTTTCTTCCTCAGAAGTGCTTCATACTTAGCTTCCAGTTCCAAATAAGTCTTAACTTCTTTATCTTCTCTGGCTTCCTGCATTATGTGGCAAAGTGACCAAGTTCATCACAGTTGTAGCACCTAATCTTTGATCTGTCCACAGATCCTGACTTATAGCCACTTTTTCCAGTTGCATTTAGCTGAGTCTTTCAATTCCAGTTGCTGTTATAGGATGTTTGGCCTTTACCCTTAAAATATCTAGGCTTCTTGACTCCGATGTTTGAAAATTTTCTTGCTAGATAAGCCACAGATTGGTCCATTTCATCCAACTCATCAATTGTATAGAACTCATCCTCTTCCAGCTCCAAAATTACTTATTTTTTAGGTTCCTTGTTTTTCTACTCAACAACTTGAATAACTTGTGTTTGGGGTTCTATTTCATCTTCAGTGATTTTGTTATCATTTGCGATCAAGGCACTTGATACATCCACAACATGCCATTAACTATGTTTCAATGACTTTCTCTGCATCATTTCCAGCCCATAGGTTTTGAGAATAGCATACAAAACCTCCAAAGTTATTCTCCCTAAATCTCTTCTTTTTTTATTACAGAGATCTTTTGTTCCAAGTGGTTAGGAAAAGTGAGCAAGAATTTGAGGTTAACTTTTTCAGCTTCATAGTACTTATCATGAAGCTGTAAATCATTTATAAGTTTGTTGAATCTCTCATAGACTTCAATAATACCTTCTTTTGGTTTAGCCATAAAACCCTCATACTTTGAAAACAGACTGCTTCTCTAGTTAGATCTCACATATTCAGTTCATTCACACAAGATCTCAATCTTCTCCTAGATTTTCTTGATACGCTTGTTAGGTATGAAATGCAACACAGGGGGGTGGTGGTGGATGTGTTTTCTTGGTTTTTAATTTACTGTGAGAGTGTTTGGCTGTTTCGAACAAAACTGATGCATGAACTTGTAGTTATAAAATACTTAAATGTAAACACACAAGCAGATTATCAAAAACTCACTTGATTTGTATTAAATCAAATTTGTCTTACTACAAATCTGTGTTCTTAAAGATAAGAACTCAGCTACAGTGTTTGAGAGAGAATACAAGATATTTCCTAGATCTATTTGTTACTTCTAAACAAAGGACCCGTGGCATGCTTTATAGATCAACATGCACGGGTTTACAAAACCTGCACTAAAATGGACTAACACAGTTTCTAAAGCTACTTTGTACATTTCCATTTCAAGTGTTAGCAAATATGTGCAAAATCTATTAGGTATGTGACACTCCTTTGTCTAGTGAATCTTGGCCCTTGATCTTGTATTCTTCAAGCTGCATTTGTAGTCTTTCCAATTCAGTGATAAAATTATTTGTTGACTGATAATCTTGAATCTTTAATTTGTCTGCATTCTGAATTATGAAGTTGTTTGTCGAGATCTCTTTGGTTCTATAGAGATGTCACGTATCGATAAGTAAAATAACTTATTGATATCTTGAGTTCTCTACATGTGTTTTTGACTTATCGAGGTCTCCAGTTCTCTACAAATAGAATGACTTCTCGATATCTCCAGTTCTCTACATAAGCTTTTTACTTGTCAAATTTCAAGTTCTCTACATGATAATTTGACTTGTCGATATCTCTAGTTCTCTACATGAAGAATTGACTTGTCAATATCTCCAGTTCTCTACATAAGCTTTTGACTTGTCGATATCTGAGTTCTCTACATGCAAATTGACTTTTCGATATCTCTTGGGACTTCTCTATAAGTCACTTTAGACTTCTTAATATACTTCTAGATATTCCTTTATATGTGATTTGTCGATATATGACTTAGAACATTTTTCCTAGAACAACATTATTCAACTTCAATCTGCTAAACTTTTCTCTGACACATTATCAAGATTGATCTTCTTCTAGAGTTTATTCCTTAGCTTGATGGTTGTTCACAGAAAGATTCTCCGGTCTAACCTACTTAATATTTTTACATACTCAAGAAATACAATTACAAAATACAAAATTAGATTATCATACAACTTATCCTTAGGGTTGTCAAGATGACTTAGTCTTGTTATGTACAGGCATGTCTGGCACAACATTGAGTAATAAATAAATCGATGTTGTGAGTTAAAGTTTTATGAAGGAATCGTAAGGTTGAAAGGCTAACCTGAAAAATTGAAAGTGAGATACTTGAAAAGTATCATCACCTGTTTCTTAGCATGATTACTGAGGACAAAATCCTTTTAAGGGTGGAAGAATGTAAGAACCGGGAAAATTATGACTACTTTATGTTGTATTAAATAAAATATTATGTGTTTTATTATAATGTGAAGTATGGTTGGTCATAAATTTTACTCGTTGTGTGTTTTATATGTTCAGTACAACTTCAGGTATTTTTTGGCTATTTTATTTCACAATAAATGTGTTTATATGTAATATTATGTTACCGAAATTAAATTTTCGTACCAGATATTGCGAGTAGAGTGTTTGGCATTATTAGGCGTAATATGGAGTTTATCATACTAATTTTCGGAACATCTAGTTAATTTTAAAAATATTTTGTTTCGTAAAGAATGATCTTACCGGGCCCCTACCAGTACTCCAAAGCCCAAAAAAATCATATTTTTATTATTATAAAATCGTGGGACTTTCAAATATTTTATACTTCTGCATGTTTGGAAAGAACACAATTTTTGGGAAATTTCGGCATGAGTTTTATATTTATTTGATTAAACATTATTCCCCGCTAATTATTAATTTTTAGCTAATTATTTTATTAATTGATCTAATTAGTCCTTAAATAATTTTGGGGGTATTATTTTGTAATTATAAATAGATTTTAATTATTAGGGTTCTTTACCTGTTATTGGGATTAATCAGTGATGTTGATTCAATCTAGAAAGTAAAGTATAGAGTATTTGTACTCGTTGTGAAGTTCTTGAGATGTTTTATCCAATTCAATCATCAAAAAGAATGAACGATAGGTAAATTTTCAATACGACATTTTAGGGTTTATTAGTCGAATAGGGGTTTTGTTATTTGTTGATTGTTCAGTGATTTTGTTTACATGGGTGAATAGATCGTCTAATTTTGAATTGATTCATTGTTGTTTCGTAATTGTTGGTCTGTGTTTTGGGCCTTCGGAAAACTACTGACTTCATTGTCGTTTCCAATTTTCTGGCTTTGTTATTAGTGTTTTGATTGTATAAATCAGTTGATGATAATGGATGACTTGGTATAATTATTATTGAGTGTTATATACGATTTTTAATCATTGAATTCTTAATTTGCCGCAATCCATGTCGAGTTGGCCGGAAACCGAACATGAGGTTCGGATTTTTGATCGAAAAATATGATCGCTTGATCGTTTGATGATGTTATGAATTGATACGAGTTTTTGTTGTAATTTAGAATGAAACCTAGCTGAAAAATCGTAAAAACTAAGTCATTTGTGGCTCAGTTTGAGTTTGTTGGAATTCCGTAAACCCACCGGAACCTGTGGTGAAATCCGGTCCAGCGGTGTTCTACCCGGATCCAGTTGGATCATATTTTGACCCGTTTGTTTTAAAGTCTGACCCGGTTTTGATCCTTTAATACCTTAATCCCAATCTCAAAATCTGTTTATCAGATTTTATTTTTAAAATAACTCAAAAATCCTATTTTTATTTCCAAAAACTACATTTTAATTCTAAACTAATTTGGTTAATAATTTTATATAATTAACTGAATCAATTTAATCCAGGAAATTATCCTCTTTCATTATTTCCAAAAATCATAATATAATTTAATTATTTTTAATTTTTTTGATTAATTATTTGTGATTTAATTAATTGATTATTTTATTTATTCAATTAATTTAATATATAAATAGTAATGAAATTTAATTATTTATATTTAAACCAAATAATATTTTAAATTATTTTGAGGTCCTAAAAATATATAAATGTATTGAATAATCAATTAATCTTATTATTAATTAAATTATTCTTATTTATTCATAATAGATTAGACCTTTTGTCCTTTTAATACGAAACAAACGCGTTTAGACTCAGAAATATATTTTTCTTTCATTAAAATTCCTTTCGAGATATAAATTTCTTTCGTTTCAAAAGGTCGCTTCTTTTGTAAACGTTTCTGAGTCACACTTTTATTGAAAAGTCGTATTTCGACTCAATTTTCGTTTTTAACATACCAAGTCGAATGTTATTACAAACTTAATCATGTGTTACATGAATTATGTGATACATGAACCATGTGTTTACATAATATATGAATTATATATCCGCGTGTCTTTTAAATTTTTATAATTTAATATATGATCTTATGTCATCGGGCGGGTAGACGATAAGGATATACATATATATTGGACAATTATATATTGTCGGTTGATTGAAATATTATCTATTATGATAGATACGCATAGTTCAAGGCATTCAAAGTCAGACTAAGATCATCAGAGTAAAGTGTGTTCACCTGGAATATCAATAATAGGTGGACTCATAGATGATATGAGCATATCATGGTGACAAACGAATAAAGATCAGATAGTTGATCAATTGAGGCAAGTATTTCTTCTCTATTCTAAATTCAGAATAGTTAAATATTTTAAATTTTGTTAAAATAAATCCTGATTATGCAAGTATTCCTTATTCTTGTTCATTCATTATTATTGAGTGATCTCTTGAGAAAATACCTATTATTCCAAGTTATTTGCGAATCCTGAATTATGATATTTCAACCAAAGTGGTCTATTATCAAATACTCTACGGACTGGATGGTTTTGAAAAGGGTCAGGGATGGACCGAACCCTATGATTTATTAGGCCAAAGTGTGTCTAGGTACCCGATATGATGGTGGGTCTATGCAGATGGGCATAGATCTGTATTATATTTTGGCTGATCAGTGGAGTATAGTACATATGTTGGTTCTAGTGTCAAGTTTAATTTATTGTTGATCGTCATTAACAACATTTTTTCTTTAAAAGTTTCATGATTGTAAAATCGAACAAATAATTGATTCAGGAGATGAATAAGTGAATTGTTCGTTACTCTTTTCTAGAGAAATATGATCAATGATTGAAGGCTAATAAGGTCCAATATATTTTATTCGCTCAATTATTTAAATGAATAAAGATGTTTATAAAACTATTCAAAAATTGTTTCCAGTGGTTTCTTTTGATACTGATACTTGGAAACCAAATTACAGTACTTGATAGGCATTTTTGGCTCACTCTTACTTCATTATTTTCTTATTCTTTCAGTATCGCCTGAAGATAACTGTAGATAGCTTGCAGTAGGCAACGCTTGAAGTAGTCCCCACTTCAAATAGACGAATATCGCATAGCAAATACGATATAGAGGTTGGTATAGAGGTAATGAAGTCTGAGTTAGTTATTATAATAGTTTTAGATTCTTATTTCATACCATAACCTGTAATCGATCCGGATTTGAGGGGTCATTTATATATTTATGTTAATATACAGGTTTATATTGCTTCATGTTGTTTAGTGACACCAAATGATCCCAGATTTGGGGGCTTTCAAAAATACATTTATACTTAGTACTATTTTAATTAGTATCGTCAAGCTCATTGTTACCGGCATGTTGTACTCTTGGCTCATGATTAGGAATGTTACTGGTATCTTGCTGGGACTCCACTGGCTCTTGGGTGCCTAAAAAAAATCTACAACAATTTTAAACAAAACTTATTTGGATTTTTTATGTAAACAACTAGATGGTGCATGCAATTATTTATTGAGTGAATATTGTCATCTACCTGAATATGAAGATTATTAATCTTCTGAATGATCCAAGTAAATAACCCAACATCTGAAAAATATAAATAAAAGTTTATCATTGGATATTAAGATACTTAGATAAGCCAATATATTAATTATTCTTCTTGTTTATTTTCCTATATTATATATTTTTGATAAATTTCCTTGAACATAACATCAACTTCAGTATATTGTTAAAGACTTGGGCCTAAAGTATGTAACCATATTCACAAGTTGGCCCAATAAGCTATAAACTCCCTGACCTCAAGTTCTAGCCCAAATGATTTAATTAAAATATACTCATCTCCGTATTGGGAAGGTGCGTTGTGTCTTCTTGATTAGTTTCTAGTTTCTACTTTGTACACAAAATCATAGCATGCATGCTACTTAAATATTACTCAAATTATGGAATACTCTGACTTAAAACTGTATATGTAACATAAACAATATGAAGCTTGAACATAAGCTAAGCTAAGATACCTTTTTACGAAGATGACGAATACTGAGGCGAGACTGAAAAGTTCAAATTTAGGAATCGTCGGTCGTCCACTTGGCTCACCACTCACAATGTAACTAGTATTTGTCGGGCCTCATTAGTCACAGTGTCATCCGTGCATTAGAAGTTTTTCGATCTCACACTGATCAAACTTCTAAATGATTTAAAATTTTCCACCGCAACAATCTCTCCAATCTCATTTTAGATCGAATGGTACGTGTCTTTCTTCAGAATAAGCTTTCCGGTGGCTATAATAATGATTATTACACTTATCGCACACAGATATTGTACATACTTTGTAAAACTATTGTACATACTTTGCACATATATATACTTGTATATATGGAGGAATGTTAATTATGTTACATATATTTTGCATAGATATTGTACGTACTTTGCACGATAGTGCAGTTAACACCGAGCAATCCAACAATTATATCATAATTCAACCCTAAATCTCACAGTACATATAATTTTTTTAATATAGAACCTTCTAATGGTACAAATTGATTATAATTTTATCTATCACAAACATACTATTTGTAAAACTTCATTATACTTTTGCAGTACTCTAGGACAAAAAATAAAACCAGTGAGACATTTGATGGCGAAAAAGTTGCTAATATCACTAAATTTTTTTTTATAAAAAAATAAATAAAAATAATACAAATTAATTATAAATTTATCTATCACATATATACTATTTCTACAACTTCATTACAATAATAAAATCATTGAGATATTTGGTGGCGACAAAGTTGCTAATATTACTAGACGATTTGTTTTGTCTAAACTCAAGTCCAATAATTTACCAAAGCGAGATTATTTAGTTTAAAGCTATCCGAGCTCGAAAATTAATTGAACCATTTTACATTTCTTCAAACATATTTATAAATAAACTATTTTTATAGTTAAACGTCAGAAATTCTTTAATATTTGATAATTTGGTTAGATATATTTTCTTTTAAAAGCTCGAGCACGATAACATATTGAACCGAATATATTATTGAATTTATTAAATATATAAGTTCATGTACAACTTCGAATATATATATTCATTATGTTATAAAAGTTACAAAAATTATTGAGTACTTGTGATTGTTTAAAAATGAAAATCATTTTTAATTATTACAAAAAAGTTTTGTTGACATTATGCATGCAATTAAATTAATATATCATAAATTTTATTCAATCTTATTTTATATTTATTATTTTCAAATTTAGTAGAGTAATTTGTTAGTCAATATTTATTAAAATCAACTAATAATATAAAATCTTATGATTCTTATTGATTTTAATTAAAAGAGTAATTAATCGGTACATATTTCATAACTTAAATAATATGTAGTTTGTGGACATGTTTAAATTAAATAGTTACTAGATTTAAGTGCTTTGATTTTTCAAAAATCTAATTTATAACTCGTGCGATACGCAGTTTTCAGAATTTTTTAAAATTTTTTGTTTGAATTTCTTTTAGAATTTTTAAATGTTCATATATATTATTATTTCTGATATTATTAAAATTTTATTTTTATTTTAATAGTTTGTTGTAACGTTATTGCAACAAATATTTAGATAATGAGAAATAAACGGATATGAAATTAAATTACAGTTATATATAATAGAATATTTAATCTTATTCTATATATGATTAATGTATCATATTTTGGTATTTAAATAGTAGTAAAATAATGTAATTATTTTATATTTATGATTGGGTAAATCTCTAATCATATATTTTATATAAGATTGTATTAGGATATTGTATAGCAATTGGTATTTGAATAGTAGTAGAGTAATGTAATTAATTTCTTTTTATGATTGTATTAAAGAATATACTTATTAAAAATATAATCTTAATGGTCTCTTTTTAGTTATATCATATCAATGATTGAGAATTTTTTGACCAAAATTTTGAATAATAAGTTCCTTATGTTTATTATTTATAAGGATATAATTTTGTTTTACTCCGATATATATTTATAAAAATTAACTAAATATAGAATCGCGATAAACATACATACACATATATATAGGCTAATACTCCATGGAGTACCAAATTATATGGAGTACCGTGGAGAACTAACCCAATTAATCTCGGCCACATGATGACAAACAGATCTAACGACCCATATAGTTTTTATAATTAAATAAAAAATAAATACACACAAACTCTTACAGATTAATATCTCTCCGACTTCATCTCTCTCCGATGAATTACTCCGGCAGTTTTTAATAATTTTATCTATTCTCTCTGTGAATATAAGCTCATATCTCTCTGACGATTTCTATCTCCCTGTAATCATCTCGATCTTTGCAATTATAATGAAAAGTATGTATCTATCTCAATCAAGTTCAAGTTTTTGATTCTATAATTGAAATTCCGGTTTCATTAACTTTCTCTCTTCCTCTTTACTTTTTTTTCCTAATGATTGTTGAATTCAAATTCATCCTCATGAATTTAAGTTCCTAAAGGTTACAATTTCATAGTGAAGTTTAATTCTACTACTAAATTCATTAAATTAAGGTTTTTATATTAAATTTTATGCATCATAATAAAAATGAAGGCCATATTTGATCTTTTGGAGGTTAATTATGGTTGAAAACTGATATTGCTTGATGTTTTCACTAACAGTTAACACCAATTTTTGTGGTCTACAGTGGAATCATATAAAATTGTCTAGATACATGTAGACTGTAAAATCAAATTTTTTTGTAGTGGCATTAATTTATTACTATTCATCTTATTGAAATTTTGCTAAGAGAATTGTAATGTAGAATCAAATGTACATAACTAGAGGAACAAATCATAAATCCAAGTATTTCGTTGCAAAATAATATACTTAAATTTGATTTTTTTTATAGAATCTACTTAAAATTATTTTTAAATGTATAAATTTTAAAAGTATTAATTTGGTTACACATCTTATATGTTATACTGACTTTAAATTACGTATTTATTTCCGTTTCTCTGTTCTGATGCAAAAAATTTACTTCTATATTAGACTTTATAAGGAGTTTAATTTGGATTTTTCAAGATATGAACTTGATGTAAATCTTATGATTCTACGAGGGAATCAAAATATTTACATAGTTAATAATCAATTGAATTGATTTTTTTTTACGTGTGATTTTATATTAGAACCATTTTCAAATTTTCTTATTTGATCTCTGTTTCAATTTATTCACATTTTAGAATTTATTATAGTATGTTTTCCATAATAATTTAATGATTTTAAAGTAGAATTGAAAGTTTATAATTACAAAATATGATTTTGTTGCTTTTTTTGGAAAATGCTGATCGTTTTGCTCAACTACGTAACTATTAGAGTGTTTCTGGTAGTTTTCAGTTATTCTATTCTTTTCGAATATTGTGTTATGATATTAAAGTAGAAGCAAATGTTGTTTTCCCCTAATGTGTTGCAATTTGCGGTACTTCCTGAGATTGATTTAGGTTCTGAACTTTAGATTTCTTTTGACATTTAGGTTTTTATATTACTATTAAAATCTTATGCTCAAAATTTTAAGCCGGTTTTGTGAATCTACTATAGAATTGAATTAACTAGTTTATTTGGTTAATATATTAATTTTTTTGGATTCTATTGTATAGAAGTTCAATGCATATATCCTTGTTTTATAGTTTTTTTATTTGTAATGCTAGTATCGCACTTTATTGTTTATATTTCAAGTGCATAATTATGTTTTTATACTTTCTAATTTTAATATCTTTTTTTACATTTAGGTATTTTTTTTAAATATTAGTAATAGAAACAATGATTTTTTGCTAGTCCTATTTCTATATTTTAAGAGGCACCTTCGATATTATACTCTAGAAATGTCAAAAACTGCGTGCTTGGCTGTGTTTGTTACTTAAACTTCTTTTTTAAAAGATTTTAATTATTTTTCTCTTAAAATCTATTATATTTTGTACAAAATATTTGATGATTCAAGAGCAAGGTTGTGTCGCGTGTTTAGAATTTCTAACTTCTACATTATATATCATTTTGAAATATGATGCATAGTTGCTGAATTTTATATGGGTGTGAACAAATGTGCCAGTGTTCTCCATGTTGGACACCATAATACAATGATCTTTTAATATATTTCTTCAGCCTTGTGACATCACAACTATTAATTTCCAGAATGGTTGTTACTTGATGTAGTTTTAAAGGAGCAGATCAAGACATGTTTACTCAAGATAATTTCTTCCCCGTACATGATGCGCGATGTACTCGATCAACTGCATCACAAGTTATTGCCAAGGTTGCCTACATCGAACATCTGCAGAAACATTGGTCTGAGTTGATTGTATCATTATTGGGAAACTTACATCACGTCCTTATCGTGTAAGAACCTATATTTTCCACACGTTTGTTAGTAATTCACGTCTAAATATAGATGATTCGAATATTGTGAGATTTTACTTGCATTGCAGGTTTTTTTTGCACGAGCAGCTATCAGTATTTCTCAATCAAGTTATGTGGCATCAGATTCATTCAAAACCAGAACTGCTGCATCTATTTTTATCATCCTTGACAGAAAGTCAGAAATAGACCTCAATGAAGAATCTAGTGTTACAATACCAAATTTAAATGGAGACATACAGTTACACCACCTAAGCTTCATATATCCAACTCGACCTGATGTTCAAATTTTGCGAGACCGTAGCTTGACAATTTGAAGTGGCAAGGCAAGGCATTCTTACTTTCAAGATTTTGGTAGTGTTCAAATCCAAATATTTGTATATTTTTTTCGGATGATATATTACACACAGTTGCTTTAGTTAGAGAAAGTGAAAGCGGGAAATCAATTGTGATTGAAATTCTGGAAAGATTTTATGATCCAAACTCAGGTAACATTACACTTGACGGGGTCGAGATATGAACTTTATAATTGAAGTGGTTAAGGCAAGAGATGTGGCTTGTAAGCCAAGAACCAGCTTTGCTCAATGATATATTTAGACCAACATTGGTTATGGTAAGGGTGGGGATGCAACTGAAGCTTAAGTTATAGTTGCAGCAGAAAAATCCAATACCGGATTTCAACAGGTTAGAGAAATACACAACTGAACCAAGTTTATATTACATTTATCAAAAACAAAATTGCAAGAAATTAAGATTAGGTATGATTCATCTTTATTTGATGGAAACTTGTAGGGGTATGATACTGAGGTAGGGGAGAAGAATACAATTATCCGGTAGGCAGAAGAAGCGTGTTGTCGTTGCTCGTGCTATAGTTAAAAGTCCGAACATACTACTTATAAACGAAGCTACAAGTACTTTAGATGCTAAATCAGAGAGAGTTGTGTTAGGCACAAAACACGCGCTAATAATTCACGCAAGTATACGCGTTCGCTAGTAATATAGAATAATTTCTAGTTCGTTCCCACAGAGACTCAGACTAATTATGTTCAACTAACACTTACTCACCAATGTATGATTACTTCTCAATGTCAAGACAATAACACTTAGATTTGATTAACTAATTATTAACTATGATTAACTACGAGAATTAAACACTTAATTGATACTTGAATTAACAATAATTATTGTTATTACCCTTAGCATGTAACAGTGATGATATTTATCGAACAACACGAAACTGATAAAAGCCAAGTTTCGTTGTACTAATACCATTCTACCAAACATCCACAATTAAGATAGAAGTTGAATATGCATCATTTATGTTGAGACCCTATATGTCTACATAATTTGACAACATAACGATTTAAGCACAAGTTATTCCTTTTGATTACACAGGGCAAGTAAAATGGTTCGAGATACCCACTAATGATGCATACACATACATGAACCTATGCTAGCATGGCAAGTTCTAAACCTCAAGATCCACCGTCGCTTCATAAGAGATTAACACCCTATCTTATATGTTCGCGACGCACATAAGAAGAATAAGCACAACCAATACTAGATATCATACAATCATCACACACTAAGATATTAAACAACTAACTAAATAATTCCATGTTAAATTCGTTACGACCCCATGATCACGATTAGCCCATGATAGAACTCATCGTCACCATGGGTTCATATGAAAACATGATAATAACATACAAAATAAACTAATTAAAATACTTATTAAAACCAGAGTACATCACAAGAGTAATAAGGTTCAAAGGTAAGAAAACTAGCATCCACTGATATAATGAATAAATGAATCACAAGAAAACGTATGCTTTCTCTTCTTCGTTGCGATGTGCTAAAACGGTCTTCTTCCTTCTCTTCTTGCTCCTTGATTGATACCACGATTTTTTTTTTGTGAAATGTCTCTGAAAACTACTTATATAGAAGCCCCACAAGACCCACCCATCTCAGAAGTCAGAAGTCCAACAGAATCAGGAGTCTAAAAATCAGTATTTTAATTTACGCCCCTAAGCGGCCGCCCAGCAATCCTGAGCGGGCGCCCAGCTTCCTGAGCGGTCGCCCGGCCAGGCTGAGCGGGCGCTGTTAGGCGGAAAGACACGCGCTAATAATTCACGCTAGTATACGCGTTCACAAGTAATATAGAATAATTTCTAGTTCGTTCCCACAGAGACTCAGACTAATTATGTTCAATTAACACTTACTCACTAATGTATGATTACTTCTCAATGTCAAGACAATAACACGTAGAATTGATTAACTAATTATTAACTATAATTAACTACGAGAATTAAACACTTAATTGACACTTGAATTAACAATATTAAACACACATGAGATCATAACTTCATTACTACTTCCTTCAATAGTTATTGTTATTACCCTTAGCATGTAACGGCGATGATATTAATCGAACAACACGAAACTGATAAAAGCCAACTTTCGTTGTACTAATACCATTCTACCAAACATCCACAATTAAGATAGAAGTTGAATAGGCATCAATTATGTTGAGACCCTATATGTCTAAAGAATTTGACAACATAACGATTTAAGCACAAGTTATTCCTTATAATTACACAGGGTAAGTAAAATAGTTAGAGTTACCCACTAATCATGCATACACATACATGAACCTATGCTAGCATGGCAAGTTCTAAACCTCAAGATCCACTGTCGCTTCACAAGAGATTAACACCTTATCTTATATGTTCGCGACGCACATAAGACGAATAAGCACAACCAATACTAGATATCATATAATCATCACACACTAAGGTATTAAACAACTAACTAAAAAATTCCATAGTAAATCCGTTACGACCCCATGATCACGATTAGCCCATGATAGAACTCATCGTCACCATGGGTTCATATAAAAACATTATAATAACACACAAGAATAACTAATAAAACTACTTATTAAAACCAGAGTACGTCACAAGAGTAATAAGGTTCAAAGTAAAGAAAACTAGCATCCACTGATACAACGAATAAAAGAATCACAAGAAAACTATGCTTCCTCTTCTTCGTTGCGATGTGCTAAAATGGTCTTTATCCTTCTCTCCTTGCTCCTTGATTGATACCACGATTCTCCACATGTTAAACGTCACTAAAAACTACTTATATAGAAGCCCCACAAGTCCCACCTATCTCAGAAGTCGGAAGTCCAACAGAATCTGGAGTCTAAAAATCAGTATCTTATTTTACGACCTTGAGCGGCCGCCTAGCAATCCTGAGCGGGCGCCCAGCTTTCTGAGCGGCCGCCCAGCCAGGCTGAGCGGGCGCCCATTACCTCACTGGAAAATTTATTAATTTGCTCCCGTTTTCTGCTGCATTCTGCTCCTAACTTCCCACTTGCAATGCTAAGCACATACTTAGGCTTATTCCTGATGAAATCTCCCCTCAAACACAAGTAATACCCTGAAATACACAAACACTAGAATAACGCATCAAATACACAAAATAATTGATTTCAAAACATCAATTCAAGCCATTATAAGACGTTCTAAGTGGTATAAAATGGCATTTATCACACCCCCAAACTTAAATCGATGCTTGTCCTCAAGCGTCACAAACTCAAAAATAAAACAAAAACATGCATGAATGCAATCTATATGAAATGCAGCGATCCCCCTTACAACGACTAAACCAACTAACTCATGATATCTCAACAAATGCAATTAGGCGAATAAAGATCAATTAAATCATGCAACTTAACATACAACCAGAAACGTGGTGTGTGCAGATGCTTAACAAATATGCTTTGAAACTAGATCAATTATCACAACTCGACTATCCTCAAGGCAATCACATGATTATACGAAGAATAAATTTTAGGCACAAAATGACTTATAACACTTCAAGATTACTGGAGCTTATTACGAAACCATGCCTTTATTCAACATAACAACAAATGCTTATTTGATCGTGCAATGAGTGAGGTCCAAAAAAGACTTATGCAATGGCATCCATTTAGCGAGCGTTAAGTTAGCGGATCCCAGACTATAAAAGCCTTAGGTCACTAGGCACAAAGTCCCCTAAGAACTTAATAACTCGAATACCAAAGAGTCCACTCGTGATCAATTATGCATTAACTATTTATTTTCTTTTTTTTTCTTTTTTTCTTTTTTTCTATTTTTTCTCTTTTTTCTATTATTTTTTTTCAAATTTCTGAGCAAGTGCGTTTCGCTCCATCTTGCTCAACCCTAGACTACTCGCATAAAAATACGAGCCGGCTACTAGCCATTTGACGCCTAGCCACAATTAGCAATGAATTCCAATTTTTACTCCAATTTTTTCTTTTCATGCCTTTTATCATTAAGAACCTATTATAAATTCTAAGCATAATCAATAGATTAACCTCGAAAACCATCAAACCATGACAACAATCTAGTCCTTAAGCATACTCAAAGACTTAGTGAAATTACAAGTGTTTCTAGCATGCATGTCATCCTACAAGACTCAACATCACTCTAACGCTATCACTACACTCGCATCAATATCACAAATCAATTGGTAAAGCAACGCAAAAGGGATCATGGTATATGCATGAGCTAAATGACATGATAAATAAAGCTATAAAATAAAAAAAAAACTATATGGCAAAAATATGCAATTATATGAACTAAACTATCATGAATACGCAACTACATGACACACACACAAAAATATTCTTTAACTACCACCCCAAACTTAAAATCTTCACTGTCCCCAGTGAAGGTAGTAGAAAGGAACATAGGGTATACCTACTCGGAGAAATCATCATCATCACCCTCAGAGGGTGGAGTATCCAAGGCGGATAAGCAGAGTCCTCACCAAAAATGGGCCACTGGATGTCTGCTCCAAGGCCTCTGAAAGCAGTCCCAAGTGCAAGGGTGAGCTCCTGAGTGAACCTACTCTGCAACTCATACATCGCATCCATCCTCCTCGACAGCCTCCTATACTGGGAATCAGCCATCCCAGTACTCTCCTGAGCAATAAAAGAGCCTGCCTCATCACGACCCAGCCTAGCCATGGTAGCACCAGCTGCTGGACGTCCTCCTAGAAGACGATAACCCAAATGCTCCTCGGGCTCTCCACCCGTCCACTCCTGCATCGCATTCAGAGTCGCTGAATCAGTATGAGCGGCCGGCATCTGCAACTGCTCGTGAGAAGGCCAATGAACTCCCACTGCTCAGCATAGCTTTGTGACAGTAGATGCATAAGGGATGTTCATGTGCTTCGCTCCCCTCAAAAACATCAGAATCCCTTGGTAGATAAACTCACCAAGGTCCACATAATACTCCTCATTCAAAATACCCCATAACAACCTTGCTCGCTCAACTGTAACCTCATGTGCATGTGAAGTAGACAAAATATTAACACAAATAAAGGCATTCCATGCACGGGCATACCTATTCATCGCAATTGCCGGAAAAGAACTATACTCGTTAGTTCCAGTCTTGAACTTCCAAACCATGTCCGGCTGACATAGAGTAGAAAAAATCAAATCCAAATCAAACTCCTCGGAGGGCTTCTCATTCCAATTCTCCTCTGTGGGCTTCCGCTGTCGCTGTCCAATCACACGACGAATCGCCTCCGGATGATAATCCACAGTAAGCCCATGAACAACAGTAAACCCATTCTTTTCAGCAATCATCGGCAACAACTCACCATCCCTCCCCGATGGTAAGAATCCCCTCTCCTTCAAAATCGGCTTAGCCAGAAGCCTAGTATACTCCTCCTCAGCGGCCCTATCAAACAAACGAGGTCTCGCAGCAGTTCCCCTCAAAGAATCAGCAGTAGGAACGGTGCTGCTGCTATCAATAGTTCATGATCTCTTGGGTGCCATTGAAACTGAGAAAAAGTGTTTAAGAGTTGTGTTTTTGAATATGGGAGAGAGTTTTAAGGTTGAAAGTATATGGGAGAGTATATGGAGGAGTTGTATGTATATATAGGGTAGGGATTAGGGTTAGAAATTGATTAGGAGTGGGGTTTGAGGGAGAAAATGTGGGTTAATGGGAAAAGAATTTGTGGGTTGTGGGTTTGTGTTTTTATTTTGAATTTTGCTGATTTTTTTGGATTTTTATAAGGCTAAAAAAACAATTCACACAGTCGGGGCTGAGCGGTCACCCAGCATCCTGAGCGGGCGCCCAGCAGAGCTGAGCGGGCGCTCAGAGGGTGTCTGGAAAAGTTTTTTCTTGCCCAATTTCTCTGATTTTTTTATGTTTTTGGATAGGTTACTGACTTCTAAGGGTTCCTATAATAACAAATCTTGGGTTGCCTCCTAAGAAGCGCTTCTTTTACGTCATTAGCTTGATGTAGAGTACCTTGCTCAAGTTGACAATAAAACGATACTAACCACTTCCCGGTTTGCCGTGTCCCTATAGTAATGCTTCAAACGCTGATCATTAACCTTGAATGCTTGGCCCATATCATTCTCAAAAATCTCCACCGCTCCATGTGGAAACACAGTTTTGATAATAAAAGGTCCAGACCACCTTGATTTCAACTTTCCAGGAAAAAGTTAGAGTCGAGAGTTGAATAAAAGAACTTGCTGCCCCGACACAAATGACTTAGGATATAGCTTCCTGTCGTGCCACATTTTCACTTTTTCCTTGTACATTTTGTTCTCGTATGCTTGGAGTTGAAATTCATCAAGTTCATTTAACTGAAGCATACGCTTCTTCCCAGCTGCATCTAGATCAAGGTTCAACTTCTTCAACCCCTAATAAGCCTTATGCTCAAGCTCCGCAGGTAAATGACATCCTTTACCATAAACAAGTTGAAATGGGGACATCCCAAGTGGAGTCTTGTATGATGTTCTATAAGCCCAAACAGCTTCATCGAGCTTTAAAGACCAATCCTTCCTTGACGGATAAACAACTTTCTCTAGAATGTGCTTGATCTCTCTATTAGACACTTCAGCTTGACCATTCGTTTGTGAATGATAGGCAGTAGCAACACAATGATTCACATTGTAGCGCTGCATCATAGAAGTGAACTTACGGTTGCAGAAATGCGACCCCTCATCACTTATGATTACTCGTGGCGTTCCAAACCTTGTGAAAATATGCTTATGAAGAAAATTCAACACTACCTTTGCATCATTTGTCGGTAGAGCCTTGACTTCTACCCATTTTGAGACTTAATCGACTACCAGCAAGATGTACTGATTATTGCAGGATGAGACAAATGGTCCCATGAAATCGATTCCCCAAACATCAAATACCTCAACTTCAAGCATCACATTTAACGGCATCTCATCCTTCCTCGTAAGATTCCCCACTCTTTGGCAACGATCACACCTTAAAACGAACTGATGTGCATCCTTAAACAAGTTAGGCCAGAAAAAACCTGCTTGTAGAATACGAGCTGCTGTCTTTTCACCACCATAATGTCCACCATAAACTGTGGAATGGCAGTCTCGTAATATCCCCTCCGTCTCACAGAATTGAATACATCTCCCGATGATCCGGTCAGCTCCTTGTCTAAACAAATACGGTTCATCCCATATGTACCACTTCACCTCATACAAAACTTCTTTTTTTGAGTTGCATTCATATTATGAGGCATTATATTGCTAACAAGATAGTTCACAATATCTGCGAAACATGGCTCTTCCTCCTGAACTGCGAACAACTGCTCATCCGGAAAAGATTCGTTGATCAATGTCTTATCATGTGAAGTAGAATCGGGATTCTCCAATCTAGAGAGATGGTCAGCTACTTGATTCTTAGTACCTTTTCGATTCTTGATCTCTAACTCAAATTCATGTAACAAGAGCACCCAACGAATAAGTCTAGGCTTTGAATCCTTCTTTGAAACCAAATAGCGAATGGCAGCATGATCAGTGAACACTATCACCTTTGTCCCAAGAAGATAAGATCAAAATTTTTCAAAACCAAAGACTATAGCCAAGAGCTCCTTCTCAGTAGTGGTGTAGTTCATTTGAGCTCCATTTAGAGTCTTACTAGCATACTAGACCACATGAAAAAGATTATTCTTGCGCTGCCCAAGAACTGCTCCCACCGCATAATCACTCGCATCACACATCATCTCAAAAGGCTCTGTCCAATCAGGTGCCGTAATAACTGGTGCAGTTATCAAACTTTTCTTGAGAGCCTCGAATGCCGTCAAGCATTCATCATCAAATTTGAAAGGCACATCCTTCTCGAGCAAGTTGCACAACGGCTTAGATATCTTCGAGAAGTCCTTAATAAAACACCGATAAAAACCCGCATGACCAAGAAAACTACGGATTCCTTTCACAAAAATAGGTGGTGGAAGATTTTCAATGTCTCCCACCTTGGCTTTGTTGTAACACCCCCAAATCCGGGTTCGGGGATACGGGTTTTCACGAGTTCCATTTCCCTTAATAACACTCAATCTTTATAAACAACCAACTACTGCGTACTGACCCCATAATATACATACACACCACAAGTTATAGTCTCAGAGATGAATACCAAAAATAACACAAGTCATTTTATTCCATAATTATAAACCATTACACCTTAAAAGGGTTTCTTAATAAATTTACATATTCTTTGCCATTATTACAATTCATAAGTATGCATAAAACCTGGTACATCAAAAGTTGAAAGCCTAGCCTATTGGTAGTTCCTACCTCAGCTACAACGGCATCAACGCCTACAGGAAACTGCAGAACATTTCCTATCCACTCACGAATTGGGAGCTTGGTCATGTTCATCTTGTCTATCTGTTGTTGTGTGATGAAGGAAGAAAGCAAGGGTGAGCAACAAGCCCACCAAAATAATATGTATAATGATTTACAATATGTGAGCATCCTCATAGTACTTATGAAAGTCTTGGTCAAGTAAAAATGAACCAAGTTTGATATCTTATCGTGACCAAGTCGCAAAATATTCAGTATATATGTATATATACTTTTCAAAATCTTGGAAGTCCTTTTCCATGTATAATATATACAGAGTTCCAGTTTATAACTGTATAAAAATATCATTGCAAGGTGATCTCATATATCTAAACTTGTCTCAACATTTTTGTGAAAATCTTTGTCATGCATAAGATAATCATTAACCAGATATAAGTAGAAAAGATGAAGTTACAAGATACGTACTCCAATATACTTATATCTTTTCCGAATACTACTTGAACTACCACCGTTCAAGGTATAATCAGTTTCAAAAATTCATCACATAGATGAGACTACAAGAAAAGACTTGGATAGATTCAATCTTTGAAATATCATTATAAATAATGAAGTTACGAGATACTACATTAAGTCCTGATATATATATTCACCTATATATATATACATTTTATACACTCCTTGAAAACCTCTATTATGAAAATTATAAACAGAGTTGTAATATCCAATGAATTTGGAAAGGAGAAAACCTTGGCATAAACCTGATATCTTGCTGATCAGGCAAAGATACCAATAAGTAACCTTTTCTACTAGTAGATGGACGAATTCCCCACTAGTCATCACCCTGGCCGTATTAGGACCTATGCTGGACTGCCACTCAGCCACTTACGCATTGATGGACTCCCACTGAGCCACTTACACTTTCATGGACGCCCACTGAGCCCATGTTGCTTATGCCGACTCAAATAGATGGACTTACTTCCCGAACGTTGGGCAAGTAATCAAAATGTTTTCTCAAAACAGCAACCTCGTTGCGAATATAAAATACACCATAGAGCCGGATCCCTCAGGTTTTGAGCGAGTATTTAAATCCCCTTCGAATGGAAGATCTTAAATATAAAAATGAGTTTTGGGATCCGCTCTAACTTTTAAAAATTATTTTGAAGACTCGAAAACATTTTTAAGAATGTTTGGAGTAATGCTGATTAATGAAATAAATCAGTCTCGATATATTAGAAAATATCTAAATATTATTATTTAAATAATATTCCCATAAAGGATAATCTCTATAAAAATAATTAAAGTAGAAGTTTTAAAACTCATACTTGAAATGAATAATAAATAACCAAAGATATACTTATACGAAAATATGGTCTTTATTTGAATAATCGAAAATAAATTTGATTATCGAAACATTATTCTTTAATAAAGTAAAGAATATTACTTAATAAATAAGCGGAGTCATATGTCCTCGAATGAATATTCAAAATAATATTCATTAAATAAAATAAACGGAGTCAAAAGTTCTCGAATGAATATTCAAAATAATATTCATTAAATAAAATAAACGGAGTCATAAGTCCTCGAATGAATATTCAAAATAATATTCATTAAATAAAATAAAGTTATCGAATAAACCTTATTCGATTAATAGTTTTGAAAACTATATCTATATATATATATATATAAATATATATATATTATACTCGGGAACATCGACTCCCGGTTTGGCAATATGTTCACCTTTGGGTCCCCTATACTAAGGGTATACGCAACTACTGTTTATCGCTAGCATATGTATTATGCAACTTATAAGCAATCGAATCAATAATTAGATATCAAGATCACGAAACAGACATGCATATATACCATATCAGCATGCTCCAATATATCACAAGATTTTCTAATAACAATCATGCACTTATCACAAGATAATGCATATACATATGTACATCACAACAACAGTATAACGGGTAGAAAACTTGCCTGAGTGTTCCCGGATAGACTTAAGCTTAGAGTGGGTCCGATAACCTATGAACAACAACATAAGTCGGAATTAAACCCCGGTCGCTTAAGAAACTAGACTTTAACCAATTGAACCCTAACGTTCGCTTATGATCATTTCTACGCTTAACAAATCACATAAGTCGCTTGAGTACCCTCAGCTCCACCATTTTTAATAAATTAACCATTAAGAATTTTAAGGCGATTATTTCGCGAGTACTCTACCAACTGCCTAATCCACTTTACATAATTGTTTCATACTCCAATTAGTCATTTAAGGGCCTTAACCAAGGTTTCAAAGTAAGGCGAGGGGTAATGATTCGTTCGCGAAACGCCGTTAATTAAAACGGTCGTTTCTCCTAAACCGTACATCGGATTCAAGCGAACCACACATCAAAATGAAGTTCGTAACATGAACTATCTAAACATGGCAATGGTCAGAATTTAACAGTGAGTTCACGGGTCCTGAAGTTAAGAACAAAACAGTCTAAAGTAAATCGGGCATTACGACAACTATGTTTACGCGATTTCCCAAATTTTACCATTCCAAATCATATCAATCCAACTACAAATCAACAATACTCAAGATACACAACAATGCTACCGATTTAAGTCATAATAAGCCCAAGAATCTCAATTTAATCCAATATCATACTATCTTCAAATTCAACCAAACTACTAAATCAAACAAGGTTTGATTCATGCTTCAACATTTAAACTACTACTCCTCCATTAACAATCATCAACACCTCAATTAAAATCCAATCACTACAAACCCAACCAAACTTTAAACACACAAGCATCATGCTTCTCATAAACTATATTAATCAAAACCACTCATAAATATTCAAAGTAAATCTAGGGTTTGAAGTTTTATACCTTCCTTGAAGCTTTTAATCCATAAAAGATCCTTGGAATGCCCGTGGAAGCCTTTATCTATGCTTAAGCTACCTTGACCTTACAATTAAAATCAAGAATAAAAAATTTGTTCTTGAAAGTTACTATTCACCCAAAACTAAAATGATTTGTTTGAGATAGAAAACCTTTGATTCAAGCACTCAAACTACTTGCTCTTCTTAGTTATGAAATATAGGATCCAAAGAAACAAACTTCTTGAATTATGATTGAGTGTAGCTTGGGTTTGGAAATTTTTCTTCTTGTTTTTCTTCAAAAAACCGTGAGCAAGGAGATGGGGGGAAGAGAAATGAATGTGTTTGCTTGGTTGCTTCCTTTTTGTTTGTTAATTAACCTTTTACCATGGTAAAAATTGTGTGGCTCACAATCAACCAACCAACCCTTCCCATTTGGTCATGCTTATGTCATCTACTTATGTCATCTTGTTACACTTGTCCTCCTCTTGTTGGTGTGATGACACTAACCCCTTTGATTAACTCCTAATTACTTGGTTAATGATCACTGATTTGTTATACGGTTCATTTAACTTTCGTTCTCGTTTATCGTTTGAGGGATCATACCCGGGATCTTATTACTTGGGTTCCCCTAAACCTTTCTCAATATTTTATATTCCTTTTATGATCCTCTCTTATAATCCTTGAATTTAAATCATTTTAATCATGTTACCTTATACTCAATTCTTTCGGTATCTGGTGGATTTTCGGGAAAAATCAAAGTGTTCGAATTTGGATTCTGACGATCTTTACATACACTTATATACCATATAGAGTACTAATAAGATCTCAGAATAACAATAAAAGAACCTCTACAAAGTGTGGCATGAAAAGTTTTCTTATTCAACATAATCAGCAAAATCACTATTCATAAGGGTTACAAAAAGTTCAAAATTTTGGGGGTTATTACAGTCTCCCCTCCTTAAAATGATTCCGTCCCGGAATCAGATAGAAAACAATTGGGGGTACTTTTCTATCATTGCGCTCTCTAGTTCCCAAGTTGATTCCTCCACATTATGATTCTGCCATAGCACTCTGACTAGCTTGATCACTTTGTTCCGAAGCACCTGTTCCTTCTTATCCATAATCTTTACTGGTTTCTCAACGTAAGTCAGATCTGGTTGCATATCCACCTGCTCATACTCCACTATATGTCTGGAATCCCGATGATACTTCCTTAGCATTGACACATGGAACACATTATGAACTTGATGTAGGTTCGGGGGTAAGGCTAGCTCGTAAGCTAACTTCCCAATCCGTCTTAGTATCTCAAAAGGTCCGATGTATCTTGGGCTTAGTTTCCCTTTCTTTCCGAACCTTATTAATCCCTTCCAAGGGAATACCTATAACAACACTAGGTCCCCTACTTCCTATTCTTTGTCCTTTGGACTACTGCGGGTCCGAGCATCTTGCGCTCTACAACTTCATCCTAACATAAGGGAGATCGACATTGTCTTCCCTCAAGGATCTCATAAGGAGATATCTCGATACTAACATACGATCTATTATCGTAAGAAAACTCAATCTGTGTTAAGTGATCATTCCAAATTCTTTCAAGTCTATTGCACAGACTCTCATCATAGCTTCTAGCATTATAGCTTTTGCTTCTCAATACCCATTCTTTTCCAGTTCGTAATCGTTACTATCTTCCATATAGAATACTATTCTAGATATACCTTTACTCGCTAGAGTTTTATACCTTTTAATAATCGCGTCAACCTTAGTATCACGAACGCGTTAGAATCGGAATACCACCGTACTTGGTACCATTTCATCTCTAGCTGCCTCCATCTTCGAAAGCTTGGTCCTTCATATAGAAGTAAAAGAATTTATTGAGAGATCACTATGATCATGAACACTTGTTCTATTACATAGTTAGTACAGAAGGTGGCCAACCTTTAGTACTTGACAAGCAATTAAACAACATATGGTATCCTACTAGGCTTCTATCACACAGATAGATAGTCATTCGGCAATACCTCCCCTTCTGGAAGGGTTGTTCTTCTCAGCTTATACAAAATGAAAAGGAGAGAAAAGAACGAATTGAAGAGAATTGTATATGAAAAAAAATACTGCCACAAATATCTGGCTTGGAATCTACCTCTGAACTATAGAGGTTTGTCATAGGAGAACAAAACATATGTATCTATATCAATATCCAGTATTATGGCATCGCATTTCACATGCTTAAATATTTTTTCTATTTCGTCCATCATTCTATAGACCCATGCTCTTCCTCGAGCTTATACACAATCACCTTTGAAACTCCCTCGACATCGAAAATCGAATCTGGGATCTCATTCTAGACATCATCGTTACTAGAATTATATGATTGCACCGCAACCTTCCTCGTATAGTAATACGACTCTCTATTGATAAGAAGGAATAAGTATTCAATAGGTAGATAATCTACTTAATTAGTCTATCAATGATAACTTATACACCACCACGACCCGATTAGTGGTACTCAATCTCAACATCCATTCTAATACAACTCTCACGGTTGTAAGTAATCGGCTCATTACTCGTAGAATCATTCCTGCATTACTATGGTCCACCATTGACCTACTGTAGTCATTCATTTTCCATGAAGTCTTAATAGCTAACCATATGGAGTCCATACATATCGTATTAAATTCTTCTAAGGAGGTAACATGATCACCGTTCATGATTCATGAAGAACACTCTCGAACTTGACGTACATATGACATGAAGCAGATAAAATTACAGAAGAGTTTCAATGAAAGCAACGATAGCAGGTTAATACCATTCTTAATCATATGCCCTCAATAGAAGACTTAACTCAAAGGTTTGTTTAGTCCTTTTGAAACATGGTCCTGGATTATTCTCAAGATAGTACCTTCTAAGATAGATAGCCCGCTCATGGCGATTATACGAATTAAACCTTTACCAAACTACTATTACGGTTGGGTATTACACAGTCATCAGAAGGAATGTCAATCTTCCAAACCATAATACAACTTTCACGGCTTCAACCATCATCACTGTATTTCTCTGGCACGAGCGCCTATAATTCCTCTCTTACACTCAAAGTGTCGGCCACCTCATTGGCCTTTCCTAATAGTAATAGTTCCTTATAATCAATGTCATTTTAACCACCTTCAACTAAATTTTCTACCTCATTTCAAAATACTGCTTGTGTGAAAATGCTCTTCCTTAAGCTTTGGTGAGAAAAAAAATATATCATAATTTTCCTATAATTTATTTCCTCGGTCTTTGAATGTGAACATTGTCACGACTGACTCTCGATCATACTTTGGACGTCTCTTATCTTCGGTACTTCTCGTTGTCACTAATCTCGACCCTCATTGATTCGATCTATATTTTCTTATGGTTCATACGTGCCAACCTGGCATTATTATAATTACGTCATATTTCTTTTATCAAAATTTCTATTCTTCAGAACTTCGAATATTACCTTCCTCCTTATAAAAGCTCTAAGGTTATCCTTAAACCGTTCCTCCTATATTCCCTAGATACAGGGCATATCAAAATACCATTTACTAATACTAGAACCATTGTCTATGTACTTCTGAAAACTTTCTCCCCTGATCTTTGAAGGTTGTTGTTACCTTAGTCCTTCCAATTTGTACTATCAAAACTCATATTGTCCCTATTAAGGGTGAAAGGCCAACCCTTATACATTCCCCTAGGGTTCATCTCAAGTTATTGAGGTTATATCCTTAATTCCACCTTTTAAAAAGGTACTTGCATCCTTGCATGGATAAATAAAGTCATATATCCCTGATAAGGGTACCTTATTCAATCATTTCCACCTCGATAGTCTATACCAAATTTCACAATAGCATCCTTATTTAAGTTGAGGTCAATCCATATGGCCTCCAAAAGATAAAAATGGTTATCCACTTTTCTTTCCTGATTTGGTAATAATCACATGGATGTTCTGGAAGATATTGGTCGTGTTCAACGTAAACTTCTTCTTAATAAATCCTTATTTACTTTTGTTGTTTATCTCAACATTCATCTCAATGTGGGGATATCTTTCATACCTGGCGTCTCCCTTTCTGGGTATCATGCCACCGATCTTACACTTCACATTCTTGAAGGTCACTTCCTTCATCCAATTTTCCTAATTTCTTACTTTCTTGTATCCTCAGTCTATCCGCGTCTCATTATTTATCCTTCAAATTATCTCAAGGTTTCCTCGAATCCTCCCAACTTACAGGGGATAAAATATATGTATCTCTTATGCCTTTATATTCCTTTCCACTTCAGTTTCTTTTTATTTTCCTTTCTCGTACAATCATTTCATGAACCCACTAATCATTGACTTCAAACATCACGTCATTCCGGGATTCTTGTCCTCAGAATGAATCCTTACAACTTTTAAATCTTAGATTCATAATTCATCATACTCGTCCGCTTTTGTTCTGGCTCTAAAGCTTTTACACTACCTCCATAACCTTGGGAAGTACTTTCCCGAAAACAATTGACTGAACTTTAATCAGTTTATTATAACCTCTGGCTCCGTGCCTTTCTTGGCCTTTCAACAGCGGTTGGCCTCTCTCTTATGAGGGTAAGTGACAAAAAAGTCTTTTGTGATTCGTCCATCATTTAGAATCTCAAATGATTCCTATATTTCCTTTAGCTAGGCTCTCGCCTCTACTGGGTTCGCTTGTTCCTTGGAATTCTGAGAGCTTAGCGACTTAAAGGTCCCGAAAGAATTTCCCACCGCACTGTCTCCTCAGGGTGGTAGTTGGGGATAATAGTCTAAGTTCTTTTTAGACAGGTCCATGAATTGCCGTATAGGAGTACCGTCTCGGGTCTCCTTTCCTTACTCGACTTTCTATTTCCTTAGTATGAAATGTTTCATCCTTCTCCCATACTTGGGATTATCTTATACGTTAAAATCCTTGATTTCTACTTCATTATGTTATGGGCTCCTTCTTTCTTAATGGCAACCTCCCTGACTATCACATTCGGGGTTTGCTCTAAATCTTATTCCTCAAACTAGGGCTTTCATCTAAGATCCTATCCTTAAACTCTTGAATGTTTGGAACCCAAATTTTGTAGGAACACCTCATTATTCCCTTATCATCTTTCACGGTATTAATCTCTTCTCTATTCATTGGCTCCCTGCCTTCCTTTATCACTTCTTCTTGGCACAATATGATCTTTTCCAATAATTCGGGTTGTATTGCAATCTCAAACAGCTTTTCGGTACCGGCTCCGATTACCTTCACTTCTATTTCCATTTTCTTGAAATCTCTTATCAACTCTCCCAAAGACATTATCATCTTGAGTCTCTCCTTTCTATTAAGGAATTAGCCACCATATTGGCTTTCCCTAGATGATAAAGAATCTCATAATCATAATCCTTAATTAGCTCTAACCACCTCCTCTGGCGCATGTTGAGCTCTTTCTGCGTGAAAATGCACTAGAGCACTTATGGCTTGTGTAAATCTCGCACTTCTCTCCATACAAGTAGTGCCTCCAATCTTTAGGGAAAAACTATTGCCACGAGCCCAAGCTCATGGGTGGGGATATCGAATTTTATATTCCCTTAATTGTCTTGTCGCGTACGCGATTACCTTATTGTGATGTATAAGAAGCACCCTAATTCCTTATATGAAGCGTCACTACAAATCACCAAATCTCCTTTTCCATCCGGCAACGCCAACATAGGGGTCGTCACCAACCTTTGCTTTAGTTCTTAAAAGCTGTTCTCGTATTTCTCTGTCCATTCAAACTTCTCAGTCTTACGAGTAAGCCGCGTTAAAGGGGATACTATCTTTACAAACTTGAACGAACCTCCGGTAGTGACCGGCCAATCCTACCTCTGGTAGTTTCCCTAACCATGGCCATCAATTCCTCAGTGGTCCTTTATTCATTCTTGTCAGGATCCTCCATGGGATCCTCCTCAGGAACAATCCCTTCTAGGACAACATCCTCAACTGCTACATCCTCAATATGAACATCATCCGGTCCTGCATTAGGACGCTCTATCGGATCCACAATCCGATCTCCAATTAGTAATAAAACATCATCGCGCTGTTGCTCCTTAACCTCAGGGTTCGGAGTCCCGCTACCATATACGATAAAGAACTACGCTTCTATCACGATATTTATAAAGGTTCCCATAAGGGTTTTAACTGTCAGTACTACGTTAGGTAGTCCGACTACGAACTTGGCAAGAGTTCTTATTATCTTAGTGAACTTATTATCTTAACGCCACATCATCTATGAGGTTTATAACGCTTAGCTCTGATACCATTTCTGTAACACCCCCAAATCCGGGGTCGGGGATCCGGGTTGTCACGAGTTCCATTTCCCTTAATAACACTCAATCTTTATAAACAACCAACTACTGCGTACTGTGACCCCACAATATACACACACACCACAAGTTATAGTCTCAGAGATAAATACCAAAAATAACACAAGTTATTTTATTCCACAATTATAAACCATTACACCTTAAAAGGGTTTCTTAATAAATTTACATATTCTTTGCCATTATTACAATTCATAAGTATGCATAAGTCTGGTGCATCAAAAGTTGAAAGCCTAGCCTATTGGTAGTTCCGACCTCAGCTACAACGGCATCAACGCCTACAGGAAACTGCAGAACGTTTCCTATCCGCTCACGAATTGGGAGCTTGGTCCTGTTCATCTTGTCTATCTGTTGTTGTGTGATGAAGGAAGAAAGCAAGGGTGAGCAACAAGCCCACCAAAATAATATGTATAATGATTTACAATATGTGAGCATCCTCATAGTACTCATTAAAGTCTTAGTCAAGTAAAAATGAACCAAGTTTAATATCTTATCGTGACCAAGTCGCAAAATATTCAGTATATATGTATATATACTTTTCAAAATCTTGGAAGCCCTCTTCCATGTATAATACACACAAAGTTCCAGTTTATAACTGTATAAAAATATCATTGCAAGGTGATCTCATATATCTAACCTTGTCTCAACGTTTTTTGTGAAAATCTTTGTTTTGTGAAAATCTTTGTCATTCATAAGATAATCATTAACCAGATATAAGTAGAAAAGATGAAGTTACAAGATACTCCAATATACTTATATCTTTTCCGAATACTACTTGAACTACCACCATTCAAGGTATAATCAGTTTCAAAAATTCATCACATAGATGAGACTACAAGAAAAGACTTGGATAGATTCAATCTTTGAAATATCATTATAAATAATGAAGTTACGAGATACTTCATTAAGTCCCGATATACATATACACCGATATATATATATACATTTCATACACTCCTTGAAAACCTCTTTTATGAAAATTATAAACAGAGTTGTAATATCCAAAGAATTTGGAAAGGAAAAAATCTTGGCATAAACCTGATATCTTGCTGATCAGGCAAGGATACCAATAAGTAACCTTTCTACTAGTAGATCAACAAATTCCCCACTGGTCATCACCCTGGCCGCATTAGGACCTATGCTGGACTGCCACTCAGCCACTTACGCATTGATGGACTCCCACTGAGCCACTTACACTTTCATGGACGCCCACTGAGCCCATGTTGCTTATGCCGACTCAAATAGATGGACTTACTTCCCGAACGTTGGGCAAGTAATCAAAATGTTTTCTCAAAACAGCAACCTCGTTGCGAATATAAAATACACCATAGAGCCGGATCCCTCAGGTTTTGAGCGAGTATTTAAATCCCCTTCGAAGGGAAGATCTTAAATATAAAAATGAGTTTTGGGATCCGCTCTAACTTTTAAAAATCATATTGAAGACTCGAAAATATTTTTAAGAATGTTTGGAGTAATGCTGATTTAATGAAATAAATCAGTCTCGATATATTAGAAAATATCTGAATATTATTATTTAAATAATATTCCCATAAAGGATAATCTCTATAAAAATAATTGAAGTAGAAGTTTTAAAACTCATACTTGAAATTAATAATAAATAACCAAAGATATACTTATACGAAAGTACGATCTTTATTTGAATAATCGAAAATAAGTTTGATTATCGAAACATTATTCTTTAATAAAGTAAAGAATTTTACTTAATAAATAAGCGGAGTCATAAGTCCTCGAATGAATATTCAAAATAATATTCATTAAATATAATAAACGGAGTCAAAAGTCTTTGAATGAATATTCAAAATAATATTTATTAAATAAAATAAACGGAGTCATAAGTCCTCGAATAAATATTCAAAATAATATTCATTAAATAAAATAAAGTTATCGAATAATCCTTATTCGATTAATAGTTTTGAAAATTATATCTATATATATAAATATATATATATATTATACTCGGGAATATGTTCACCTTTGGGTCCCCTATACTAAGAGTATACGCAACTACTGCTTATCTCTGGCATAGGTATTATGCAACTTATAAGCAATCGAATCAATAATTAGATATCAAGATTACGAAACAGACATGCATATATACCATATCAGCATGCTCCAATATATCACAAGATTTTCTAATAACAATCATGCACTTATCACAAGATAATGCATATACATATATACATCACAACAACAGTATAACGGGTAGAAAACTTGCCTGAGTGTTCCCGGATAGACTTAAGCTTAGAGTAGGTCCGATAACCTATGAACAACAACATAAGTCGGAATTAAACCCCGGTCGCTTAAGAAACTAGACTTTAACCAATTGAACCCTAACGTTCGCTTATGATCATTTCTACGCTTAACAAATCACATAAGTCGCTTGAGTACCCTCGGCTCCACCATTTTTAATAAATTAACCATTAAGAATATTAAGGCAATTCTTTCGCGAGTACTCTACCAACTGCCTAATCCACTTTACATAATTGTTTCATACTCCAATTAGTCATTTAAGGGCCTTAACCAAGGTTTCAAAGTAAGGCGAGGGGTAATGATTCGTTCGCGCAACGCCGTTACTTAAAACGGTCATTTCTCCTAAACCGTAAATCGGATTCAAGCGAACCACACATCAAAACGAAGCTCGTAACATGAACTATCTAAACATTGCAATGGTCAGAATCTAACAGTGAGTTCACGGGTCCTGAAATTAAGAACAAAACAGTCTAAGGTAAATCGGGCATTACGACGGCTATGTTTACGCGATTTCCCAAATTTTACCATTCCAAATCATATCAATCCAACTACCAATCAACAACAACTCAAGATACACATCAATGCTACTGATTTCAGTCATAATAAGCCCAAGAATCTCAATTTAATCCAATATCATACTATCTTCAAATTCAACCAAACTACTAAATCAAACAAGGTTCAATTCATGCTTAAACATTTAAACTACTACTCCTCCATTAACAATCATCAACACCTCAATTAAAATCCAATCACTACAAACCCAACCAAATTTTAAACACACAAGCATCATGCTTCTCATGAACTATATTAATCAAAACCACTCATAAATATTCAAAGTAAAACTAGGGTTTGAAGTTTTATACCTTCCTTGAAGCTTTTAATCCATAAAAGATCCTTGGAATGCCCATGGAAGCCTTTATCTATGCTTAAGCTACCTTGACCTTACAATTAAAATTGAGAATCAAAAATTTGTTCTTGAAAGTTACTATTCACCCTAAACTAAAATGATTTATTTGAGATAGAAAACCTTTGATTCAAGCACTTAAACTACTTGCTCTTCTTAGTTATGAAATATAGGATCCAAAGAAACAAACCTCTTGAATTATGATTAAGTGGATCTTGGGTTTGGAAATTTTTCTTCTTGTTTTTCTTCAAAAAACCGTGAGCAAGGAGATGGGGGGAAGAGAAATGAATGTGTTTGCTTGGTTGCTTCCTTTTTGTTTGTTAATTAACCTTTTACCATGGTAAAAATTGTGTGGCTCACAATCAACCAACCAACCCTTCCCATTTGGTCATGCTTATGTCATCTACTTATGTCATCTTGTTACACTTGTCCTCCTCTTGTTGGTGTGATGACATCATCCTCCACTAACCCCTTTGATTAACTCCTAATTACTTGGCTAATGATCGCTGATCTGTTATACGGTTCGTTTAACTTTCGTTCTCGTTTATCGTTTGAGGAATCATACCCGGGATCTTATTACTTGGGTTCCCCTAAACCTTTCTCAATATTTTATATTCCTTTATGATCCTCTCTTATAATCCTTGAATTTAAATCCTTTTAATCATGTTACCTTATACTCAATTCTTTCGGCATCTGGTGGATTTTTGGGAAAAATCAAAGTGTTCGAATTTGGATTCTGACGATCTTTACATACACTTATATACCATATAGAGTACTAATAAGATCTCAGAATAACAATAAAAGAACCTCTACAAAGTGTGGCATGAAAAGTTTTCTTATTCAGCATAATCAGCAAAATCACTATTCATAAGGGTTACAAAAAGTTCAAAATTTTTGGGGTTATTACATTTGTCCACCTCAAGACCCTTGCTAGAGACCTTATGCCCGAGAATAATGCCTTCACGCACCATAAAGTGACATTTTTCCCAATTGAGCACCAAATTAGTTTCCACATACCTTTTGAGCACCGCACGAAGATTATTCAAACATTCATCATACGAATGTCCAAAGACGGAGAAGTCGTCCATGAACTCTTCGACATTATGTCCAATCATATCAGAGAATATTGCCATCATACATCTCTGAAAAGTGGCAAGTGCGCCACATAAGCCAAACTAAACTCTGAGAAAAGCAAACATGCCAAATGGACAAGTGAAGGTAGTTTTTTCTTGATCCTCTGGTGCAATACAAATCTTATTATACCCCGAATAGCCATCCAGAAGACAATAATACTCATGACCGGCCAACCTGTCAAGCATCTGATCAATAAATGGAAGAGGGAAGTGATCCTTTCTCGTGGCCTTGTTCAACTTTCTGTAATCCATGCATACCCTCCATCCCGTGACTATTCGAGTGGGGATGAGCTCATTCTTCTCATTTGCTACCACAGTTTTACCTCCTTTCTTCGGTACACATTACACGGGGCTCACACAAGAACTGTCAGAAATAGGATATATGATTCATGCATCTAGCCACTTCAGAATTTCTTTCTTCATGACTTCTTTCATGATAGGATTAAGTCATCATTGTTGCTCAACATTCGGCTTACTACCTTCCTCTAGCAGAAATTTATGCATGCAGCACGAAGGGCTGATCCCTTTGATAACTGCTATAGTCCATCTGATAGCCGATTTAAATTCTCTCAAGATCATCAAGAGCTTATACTCCTCACTTCCTGAAAGGTCAGATGCAATAATAACAGGTAAAGTAGATGCATCACCTAAAAAGGCATACCTCAAGTGTTCAGGCAATGGTTTAAGCTCCAAAGTAGGTGCTTCCTCAATAGATGGTTTGAGCTTTCCTTCAACATTCTTGAGATCAGAAGTACCAAGAGATTCAAATGGCATGTCTAGCTTTCACCTCCAAGGAGAAGCATTTAGATATTGTAGTTGCTCATTGTCATCCTCATCATCACTGTCAAACTCCCCCATTAAGGTTTTCTCTAATGCATCAGACATTAGCATATGATCAAGTTCTGAAGTTACCGCAGAATCAATCAAATCCACTTTTAAGCACTCCTCGTCTTCTGTAGGGAATTTCATCACCTTGAATACATTGAATGTCACATCCTGATCCTGCACCCTCATAGTAAGTTCACATTTCTGCACATCTATCAAGGTACGGCCTGTAGCCAAGAAAGGTCTTCCCAAGATTATGGGGATCTTCTTATCTTCCTCGAAATCCAAAATGACAAAGTCTGCAGGGAAGAAGAGCTTATCCACCTTTACTAACACGTCCTCCACTATGCCTCATGGATATGTAATAGAACGATCAACCAATTATAGAGACATGTAGGTGGGCTTTGGATCAGGCAAATTCAACTTTTTGAAGATAGACAACGGTATCAGATTGATGCTTGCTCCCAAATCGCACAGGCATTTGTCAAAAGACAACTTGCCAATAGTGCAAGGAATGGTGAAGCTATGTGGATCTTTAAGCTTTGGAGGTAATTTTTGTTACATCACAACACTGCACTCTTCCGTTAGAGCAACGGTCTCAAGGTCATCCAGTTTCACCTTCCTTGAAAGAATACTCTTCATGAATTTCGCATAACTAGGCATTTTCTCCAGAGCCTCAGCGAAAGGTATATTGATGTGAAGTTTCTTGAACACCTCCAGAAACTTACCGAACTGCTTATCCAGCTTTTGTTGTTGCAATCTCTTAGGGAAAGGTGGTGGAGGATAGAGTTGTTTCTCCCCTGTATTACCCTCAGGCAGAGTGTGTTCAACAGTACTCTTCCTTGGTTCCGCCGCTTTCTCCTTTTGCTTCTCTTCTTCATCAACAACTTCAGTTTCTCCGTCTTTTGCTTTTTCAGCATCAACAACTTTTCCAAACCTTAAGGTAATAGCCTTGACTTGCTCTTTAGCTTCCTTCCTGCCTGGCACTTCAGTATCACTGGGAAGTGTGCCAGGTTGACGATTGAGCACTGCATTGGCTATTTGACCGATTTGATTTTCCAAGGTCTTGATAGAAACATCCTGACTTTTGCACAACAGCTTGAGTTCCTCAAAATCAGCACTACAAGGTGAGCAGCACCTCCTTGTTGAGGATATGATTGCCTTTGAGCATAATGTTGTGGTTGTTGAAATCCAGGTGGATTAAACTGTTTACTTACGCCTTGCTGATATGGTTGCTGAATAGCATTCTGATTATTGCTCCAGCTGAAATTGGGATGATTTCTGTTGTTAGGATGATAAGTAGCTGGCACAGGCTGCTGCGATCGCTGATAATGGTTCACATACTGAACAGATTCATTAACAAGAGAACACTGATTCGTAGCATGAGAACCTGCACAAAGCTCACAGACCATAGCTATATGATTGACTCCATAGGTGGCTAAAGAATGGACCTTCAAAGACAGTGCTTGGAGCTGCGCTGTGTTAGATATGAATACAACACGGGGGGGTGAATGTATTTTGGCTTAAATGTTTACTTTTTGATCGACTTTGGCTTTAGCAGTTGGTTGTTATCAATGATTTGGTAGAATAGATGTTAAACATAAATTACAATACAAATATGTAAAACAAAGATCTTCAAAACTCACTTAATTTTATATTAAAAATCAAGCACTGTTTTGCTACAAAATCTCTAAGTTCTTGGTTTAGAACTTAGCTTCTTTCTTGAGAGAGAATACAAGATTTTCTATCTAGATTGTTACAACTGACTAAGGACCAGTGTTAACTTTATAACTCAGTTAACTGCTGGTTTACACAGTATGTAATAAGACATGCTATTAGCTTTTCTAAACTGTCACTTGTCATTTCTATTTATAGAAAAACAGATCTTTCATTTCTGGCTTAGCATATCTTTAGCATCCCGTGTTCACGTTAATCTTCCTTTGTCAGTTAATCTTTACCATTAACTTGCACATCTCTCAAGCTGCTTTTTTGTAGACTTGTTAATTCAGCTGTGTGAATTGTTTGTTGATTTGCAACCTTGGATATTGAACTGTTCTGCAATTCTGTACTTAGAGAAATTTTTTCACTTCGAGATCTCCAATTAAGCTGTAGAGAACTCGACATCTCGATAGGCATGTTGGCTTGTCGATATCTCTGAAACTTCATTGTTGACTTGACGTATCGACAACTCTGAGTTCTCTAGTGAATTTTGGTTTATCGATAACTCAGAGTTTTCTAATGGACTTTGGCTTATCGATAACTCAGAGTTCTCTAATGAATGTATACTTGTCGATATCTCTGAGTTCTCGAATGGGTATCTGACTTATCGATATCTCCAATAGCATTTCCTGAGTTCTCGATAGACAATTCCTGAGTTCTCGATAGACAATTCCTGAGTTCTTGATAGGTCTTTCTGAGTTCTCGAATGACTTCTCTATAACACTAATTCTGTGACTTGTAGAGATCTTAGCTTAGAATGTTTTTCACCAAACATAATTATTCAACTCCAAGCTTCTTCATAATTCTTCTGAGGCATGATCTTCTTGATCTTCTTCAAGATAGAATTCTTAGGCTTGATACTGTTTAGGGAAAAATGCTCCAGTCTGCTCCATTTACATTTTACAGACATTAAGTGTTACAAGTATAAATTACAGATTAAGGTTACAATACAAATAATCTTAGGGTTGTCAATATGACTTAGTCTTGTTATGATACAGACATGTCTTGCACAACAATCTCCCCCAATTTGTGAGAAGATTGCTTATCACAAATTCATGCCTGTTAACAAGACTAACCCCAAGTTAAAGAATGAAAATAAAACAATACAAAAGCTGATACAATACTTGTACATTGAACATTTGACAGTTTACAATAATTAAGTAAAGACTGAGCTTTCTGATCCTTTCTCAATTATGTTCTTAATATGTACAAGTATTTCCAATTCTTCTAGGATGGGGGTGTCAGTTAGAGCCTCTATTAGTTTTAGCAAATCTGTCTTAGGATAACTAGCTAACATCCATATCCTGTATCTTGACAAAGAGCCAGCCTTTACATTCAGAAATTTTCCATCCCTTGATATTCTGCTCTTGCCTGCTGCCTTCAATTCTTCTGATCTTCTAACATACTCATCAATGTCATGCTCATACTTTCTCCTCTTTTCAGCTAGCAAATCTCTATGCTCATCTCTCATCTCCTCTCTGTTAACCACAAACACTGCCAATACTGTTCTCCATGCCTTAGTGGCTGAATCTTTACCATTCATCAAGCTTATCACCCTTTTCAGTTCAACAATTGAGAGAGAATCCATTAGTCTATTTCCAAGTTGTTCAAAGGACCCATCACTGTAGTAGATTCTAACTTCTTTGATGTTAACAACCCAAACTTTGACAATTCTTTCAGCTAGCTGTTGGAAGTAGTCTTCATCTGAATCTACAATATTTAGAGGTTGGAAATCATCTTGATCATATCTGTTCCAGATGGCCTTTTCACCAAATCCATGATCATTGAGAATTTCAGCTATCAGTTGTCTTCTTCTTTGTCTTCTGAGTCTTCTCTTGACCTTGGCTTCTTTTGGACTTATTCCAACTGTTTTGAAGTGTGTTTTGTGGGGTGGCTTGAATGAAGGTAAAGTTTTGAGTCTTTTCAGAGAAGTATGGATGTGAGTGATTTGAATTTTGATGAGAGAGTTTGTAGTGAGCTTGTAGAAATATTTAAACTTAGAGGTTTGAGGTTGAGCAATTTTTGATGAGGTTGAATGTGAAGGTTTAGCAATTGGTATTTGGATATTTAGGGTTTGGAGGGGTTGTGAGGTATCATTCTTTTGTCTTTGTCTCCTTCCACCCCTCCTTTGAGTCTCAGATCCACTTTTCTTCTCCTTCTCTTTCTCACTATCACTTTTTCCACCAATTTCCTTGCTAGATTGACTTGAGTTTGAGCCAGAAGGGTTTTGACCATCTTTCTTCTGCTTATCATCACCCAAGTCATCTGTGTTGATTTGAGTTTTAGGCAAATTGGCTTCAGGGTTATCAATGTATCTCCTTAGAATCTTGATCATAGCTTCCTCTTCACTAGTCTTCAATTTCTTACTTTTCAACTCAGACTCAAGCACCATTATCAGTCTTCTGTTAGCCATGACACAGTTTTTAGGTACTTGGAAATGTTTCAGTTGCTTGGTTGTAGAGCAGATATAGTGCACCCCTTTCCTTGGATGTAGATAGGCTTCTGGGAATGCAGCTTCTTGAGCCTTCTTCAACTCTGCTAGTAGCATTTTCTCTTCATTGGTGATTATCCTGACCTTGTTAATCAAAATATCCACCTCAGATGCTCTTCTAGAAATTAGATAATTGAAATTGACTTGCGTACATCTGTCTACACCAGAATCATTAAGATTGATCACTATCCTTTTCTCCAAAAACTGGTCCTTGACTGGGATCTGCAGCACACTGATGTAATTGATAGTCTTTTCCAAGGTCTTTTTGTAAGTGAAGAAGTTGTTGTTGAGAGAGTTCCTTAGTCCAGTGAGCAAATTGTCAAACCCTTGTGTCATTCCTGGACCTTGGGCAGCCATAAGGAGCCTCTCTTGTTCTAGACCTAGTACTTTACTTTTGAGTTTTGATTGTACTAGCCTTGCATCTATCTCCCCCTTAATCTTGGTGACAGGCATGAGTAGGGGAGTAGGAATTTCAGGTATTACATCTTGAGGCAATGCTGGCAGTGATATATTGAGTTTTCCCATAATGGCTCCCAAAGCAACTGTATTCTGCATTTGTAAATGCTTATGGGACTCCATTAGGGCCTGAATATCATGCTGTTGACTCTCAACCAATGTGGTTAGAGCTCTGAATTGTGAAAATAAATATGAGTTGGAAGCTTGAAGTGAAGAAATTTGATCTTGAAGTTCTTTTATTTGAGGAGTAGAGGTTTTGGTTGAGAAGGACCCAAAGTGTTCATCAACAGCTTTTCTGACACCCTCCATGAGAAGAAATGAAGGCTCATACCTAGCAGTATGCATTTGATTTAGCTTGTCCCTGGTATCATTTGAATTTGTGATATGAGCTTGAACTTGATCAAACAGGGTCTTGAAAGAACTCTTCATATTTGACACTTCCTTCTCTATGGAGGCCAGATTCATCCTTCATATTTGCTCAGAGAAAAACTGAAATTTATCCTTGATGTCCTTTTGAGAAGGCACAATGTCATCCATCTGTTCCTTGATCAGCTTCCCAATTTTATCTTCATGTCCAGTCAATTTTACTTCAAGAGCCTTTCCAAAGAGATGGAAAGCCTTGAGTTGAGCTTTGTGCACATCCATGATGGCATCATAGACTTCAGGAGGAGTGAGAGATTTAGCATTGCTTCCCATGATAGTTATGTACTCCCTCCTGAATCTAGCCAAAACTTCATCCATTCCTGCCACATGGTCATCAGACAACCAGGCATCTACATTGCCATCCTCTTCAGCCTCATCTACTATCTTCTCCTTCTGTTGTTCAACCTCTTCATTGAAGCATAACAGTATAGCTTGATACTCCTGGTTCCCCATGTCAGAAGTGAGCAATTGCTGAGAGAGATTGGCCAAGCCTGAGATTTGATCTACCAACATGTCATCCACTGTAGAAGGCTGAGCTTCCATATCTTGTAGCCATTGAGCCATGACATGTGGTTGGCTGGATTGAGATATGGATGGCTGTTGAGAAATGTCCAGATTACCACCTGTGAATGAAGTCACAGTTTGACTCATAGATAAATCTGTGGTTTTGACAGTTTGTTGTTCACCACATGTAGTGGGAACCTCCATTGGAATTGGAGATGATTTGACTGGGTTACTGTCATGTACACCAGCCTCAAACCTTTGTGCACCTTGCAGAGTACTGTCACATAAATGTGATGAACTTGCCTCTCCCATAATAGGGTCATTGGCAATTGTACTCCTAGCTTCAACTGTCAAGGCAATTTCAGCTAGGGTTTTGAGGGGAGTTGTTCCTTCTAGAGGAACCTCCATTTGAATTGGAGAGGATTTAGATAGCTCTCCCTCAAGAGTACTACCCTCAAACCTATTCATCTGTAAAGATGATTGTGCACATGAAGGTGCAAGAGTGACCATGGGGTCTTCAGTAAAAACTGATGAAACCCCAATGTTTGTGATGGTGTCATCAAGGTCTACCCCAGCTAGTAGCCTCTCACCATCTAGATGTTGGTTCTGGGTGGTGAGCACAGTTGCATGAACCATGTCACTTGAGTGTTGGTGCACTTGAGAATCAGATTCAAGTGCTTTATATGATGAAGAAATTTGAGAGATTAGAGAAGTTTGCTCAGTTGTGAGTGTTGGCAGCTCTCCTGAATGGATGAGGGAGCTTCACATGATGTGCCCTCACTTTGTGTGTCATCCTTATTTCTTCTACCATACACTCTAGGTGCAGGTTGAGCTGATTCAGTACAAGATACATTGGGGTGAATGCTCTTTTCAATAGATACACCCTGTTGAGAGAATGTATCTAGTAACTATTTACTCCCCATTTGTTCAACTGTGCCCTTTTGGGAGGACACAGAGGTGTTTTGAGTGGTCAACTCAGGTATCTTACTCTTCTTTGGTCTCTTGACCAAGGGTGACTCTGATTCAGTTTGAACTGTTTCACTCTCATTTACAACAGCAAGGGTTGGTTCCTTTCTCTTCTTTTTACTCACTTCGGTCTTTTGAGAGACTAAAGTGGTTGGTTTGCTAACATCTAGTGGTTTAGAAGAAGGGGCTGCAGCCTTGGAAGGTCCCTGTTGGTGTGCCTGTGTTTGTACTTCCACAGGCTTAGGAACCATAGCTGAACATGCATGTCTTAGGATTGTCAATATGACTTAGTCTTGTTTTGATACAGGCATGTCTTGCACAATACGCTGCAATAGTTGTAGCTGCTTCAACTTTCAGAATACCTTTTACCTTTCCAGGCATCATCCTTTGAGTTGGGTTTTGATGCTCATTTGCAGCCATAGTTTCAATAAGATTATAAGCCACAGTATAGCTTTTGGCCCACAAGGCGCCTCCAGCTGCTGCATCGAGCATGGGCCGAGATTGGGCCCCCAAACCATTATAGAAACCAGTGATAACCATCCAGTCATGCATACCATGATGTGGACACTTTCTCAACATCTCCTTGTAGCGCTCCCAAGCTTCGCACATAGATTCTGTTGGTTGTTGCGCAAACTGAGTAAGAGCACTCCTCAAAGCTGCAGTCTTCGCCATTAGATAGAACTTCACCAGAAACTTTTGCGCAAGATCTTGCCAAGTAGTGATGGACCCAGCTGGTTCAGAATGTAACCAGTCCTTAGCTTTATCCCTCAGAGATAATGGGAAAAGCCTCAGCTTGATAGCCTCATCAGTCACACCATTATATTTGAAAGTACTACAGATCTCGAAAAAATTCCTGATGTGTATGTTGGGGTCTTCAGTCGCAGCACCTCCGAAAGAAACAGAATTCTGCACCATCTAAATAGTGCCCGACTTGATTTCAAAAGTGTTGGCCTGAATAGCCGGATGAAAGATGCTGGACTGAATGTCATCAATTTTAGGCCGAGAAAAGTCCATAAGAGCTGGATCTGCCTGAACTATACGATCACCCATGATTACTGGTTCTTTCTGCTCACTCTCTTTATCCGAATCTTCAAAATCTATCTTCTCCTGAATATCAAGAACTGAGTCTGTCTCCTCAGCAGTATCTAAAGTCCTCTTGCGAGTACGAGAATGTGTTTGCATAAACGCTCGCAAAAGTACCTGAAACACAACCGGAAACAATAAGTAACACGTCTTAATCAATGAGTCCTAATGACCACTGATGGTAAGTACATAAACTAAACAAATATACGCCGAGTCCCCGGCAGCGGCGCCAAAAACTTGTTAGGTGGAAAGACACGTGCTAATAATTCACGCAAGTATACGCGTTCGCAAGTAATATAGAATAATTTCTAGTTCATTCCCACAGAGACTCAGACTAATTATGTTCAATTAACACTTACTCACCAATGTATGATTACTTCTCAATGTCAAGATAATAACACGTAAAATTGATTAACTAATTATTAACTATAACTAACTACGAGAATTAAACACTTAATTGACACTTGAATTAATAATATTAAACACACATGAGATCATAACTTCATTACTACTTCCTTCAATAGTTATTGTTATTACCCTTAGCATGTAACGGTGATGATATTAATCGAACAACACGAAACTGATAAAAGCCAACTTTCGTTGTACTAATACCATTCTACCAAACATCCACAATTAAGATAAAAGTTGAATATGCATCAATTATGTTGAGACCCTATATGTCTACAGAATTTGACAACATAACGATTTAAGCACAAGTTATTCCTTATGATTACACAGGGTAAGTAAAACGGTTAGAGTTACCCACTAATCATGCATACACATACATGAACCTATGCTAGCATGACAAGTTCTAAACCTCAAGATCCACTGTCGCTTCACAAGAGATTAACACCCTATCTTATATGTTCGCGACGCACATAAGACGAATAAGCACAACCAATACTAGATATTATACAATCATCACACACTAAGGTATTAAACAACTAACTAAAGAATTCCATAGTAAATCCGTTACGACCCCATGATCACGATTAGCCCATGATAGAACTCATCGTCACCATGGGTTCATATGAAAACATGATAATAACACACAAGAATAATTAATAAAACTACTTATTAAAACCAGAGTACGTCACAAGAGTAATAAGGTTCAAAGTAAAGAAAACTAGCATCCACTGATACAACGAATAAAAGAATCACAAGATACTATGATTCTTCTTCTTCGTTACGATGTGCTAAAACGGTCTTCTTCCTTCTCTCCTTGCTCATTGATTGATACCACGATTCTCCACACGTGAAACGTCTCTGAAAACTACTTATATAAAAGCCGCACAAGTCCCAACTATCTCAGAAGTCGGAAGTCCAACAGAATCAGGAGTCTAAAAATCAGTATCTTATTTTATGACCCCGAGCAGCTGCCCAGCAATCCTGAGTGGGCGCCCAGCTTCCTGAGCGGCCGCCCAGCCAGGCTGAGCGGACGCCCAACACCTCACTGGAAAATTTATTAATTTGCTCCCGTTTTCTGCTGCATTCTGCTCCTAACTTCCCACTTTCAATGCCAAGCACATACTTAGGCTTATTCCTGATGAAATCTCCCCTCAAACACAAGTAATACCCTGAAATGCACAGAAACTAGAAAAACACATCAAATACACAAAATACTTGATTTCAAGATATCAATTCATGCCATTATAAGACGTTCTAAGTAGTATAAAATGCCACTTATCAGGCGCCCATCACCTTACTAGAAAAAACTTTATTCTGCTCCCGTTTTCTGCTGCGTTCTGCTCCTAACTTCCCACTTGCAATGCCAAACACTCCCCTAGGCTTATTCCTAATGAAATCTCCCCACAAACGCAAGTTATACCCTGAAATGCACAAACACTAGAAAAACGCATCAAATACACAAAATACTTGATTTCAAGACATCAATTCAAGCCAATATAAGATGTTCTAAGTGGTATAAAATGCCACTTATCAAGTTGTACAAGATGCACTAAGATCAGGTGATGGTGAATCGGAAAACAGTAGTAGTAGCTCACCGCCTGTCCACGGTTAAAGGCGTGAATGTGATTGTGTGGTTAAAAATGGAGTCATCGTGGAGAAAGGTAAACATGAGAAATTTATCAGTATCCAAGATGGTTTTTACGCATCTCTAGTTGCGCTCCACACTAGCAACACAAAGTAGGATCTTGACTAAATGTTCGACTGTAAATTGGTTCTTGTTTCAAGTAGTTGTAATATGACTTTTCTTTCTTCTATTTAATTTTTAGCACTACTTGAGGTGATTAATAATATAGCCATATGACTATAATGTTTAGTCATAAAAACACACAAAATTAACGGGATAACTTAGCATTTGGTTCCAGAATAACGTTACATGAGATAGCATTGTGCTAAAATTTAAATCTTAAATATGACATGCATTGCTGACATTGGACACTCAAAAAAATCAAATTAGGCTCCAGAAACTGTAAATGTACTAGTTTGGTACAACCTACTATCCAACTCAAAATTACAGAATATATCTATCATCTTCATTAATGTAACTTCAAATATATTTTTTAACTATTCCTCAAGCGCTTGCTTAAACTCTTCAGTATCCTTGTGCCTACATCCAGAATCCATACATGAACACAACTAATAGATTTACAAACCTAATAACATTTGCTCTCCATATAGCATAACAACTAAGGTATATCTTCCCATCAAGTGGACTCACTATAAATTTCAAGGGTAGTCACCGTTTTAAGGCAGTTATCGCCGATCCTATACCCAATACAGGCGATCAATACCCAGTAGAAATATACCAGAAAGTATTGAGAAGTATGCAAGAACATAACCTTTTAACACTACAAGTATTTCTCTTGATTCCCCTTTTACACAAGCCAAATCATTTACCAGATATTTACAAATAAAATTTGCTTTTCATTAATCAATCTAAATATTTTTGAACAAAACTGCATGGAAAATACACTATTCTTGCATTTCTGTAGCTATACATACCGTGGTTACAGTGCTATGGATACATTAGAATATATTGATCTAATTTCCAGTACTAATCATGAATCTTCACTATATAACTATATATATATACAACAATACTCATGCTGGGTTACTAACAAAATGTATTGATTGTGGTGGTTTTCTGAGACCTAACTATTATGATACCATAGTAATCTTTAGACTAGGTGTTCTACAATCTAAATACAGGTGAAAGTTTGTACATGGTTATATTATAGAATTCCCTTGTCATTTGTCAGTCCAACAACATCCCATTTTAATAAATCCAAAGAATATGAAATGCCCGATATACGTAAATCGTATTCCAGACTTGGATATAAAATTTCTCATTATGAATCTTGTAAAACTCATCAGAATGGATTCCTTAAATAAAGTTGTGTAAAACCCAATCTCAGTCAGCATCAAACACTCCCTGCTTTTAAAAAACTGGTAAGATGATGCGATTCATTTTTTGATTGCATGATAGACTATATAAAAGATAAAAGTAAATAAAGAAAAAGGAACTAATTAATTCCATGTTGGCAGTCTCCACATTTGTAAGATCGAATGCAATACTTTTTATTCTTTTCTCCACCAAATTTTTTACATAGCTGATAGATTTTCGACCTCCTGACTAGTGAAGATGACAAAAGAAAGTATTGACACATTATGTGAAATGGGGAAAATAATTTAGCATTGAAAAAAAGCAAGTCCTATAAATGAGAAGAAAACCGAGCTCATTAGCCTTTCACTACTTACCTCCTACTTAAGGACACCATTATAATATGGCTCACTAGCAAGATTCTGGTAAAGGAAGGTAGAAACATCGACTCATTAATGGTAATGGCATTCCACAATTTCTGATTTGGCCACACAAACTCGAGATAATCTCTTTATTTCTTTTGGGGAAAGGGAGGCGACCTTGGAAGTGAACACAAAAGTTAAAACTGGTGCATCCCTTTGTTTTGTGATGACAACCGGTGGATAAAAATACATCAGTAAAATATAAAAGTCTATTATTGAATCTTAAATCAACTTAAAATCGCACACGACAAGACTAGAAACTACAAGTACACACTTATAACTTATAGATGCTTCTACCCTATAACACAAAACACATACAAGCATTAATCGAATTCAGATTTAGTCTACTATAGAGTAGAGGAACATTACATTACAATAACATTGTGAAACCAACTATTATGGAACCAAACTAAATTTTTTTTTATTAGAGAACACATACCAAAAAAATTCTACCACAAAGTAATTGCTAGGAATACGAATGTATTACTCTAGTGTAGAATCATTACAATACACGAAAAAACTAAAAAAAAACTTATTAAAAAGCTTTCATCGTAGAATCGAAATTTATAAATAATTAAAAAATTAAGATAGTAAGATTTTGTAACTTCTAATGTGGAATTAATATTATGATAAAATGCAGAAGTTTCCGGTAAAAGTAATCCTTTTTTAGTTCTATTAGAATAATTAAAACTAGAATATAAACGCAAAAATAAGCTTCTAATCTAGAGTTAATATCAATTTTCCCAATCTACTATAGAATCAACATATGTAGGATCAAATTATAAAACTACAAAACTCTAAACATCATTTTTATGTAAAATTAAACAATATAATGTAATAAATGCTTCTAATATAGAATTTAATCAAATTCTATGCATCTATCGTGGAATCAATAGATCTAGAATCAAATGATAAAACAAAATTTCTAAACATCATTTCTCTTTAAAATCAAACGCTATTAACACCAAAACAAGCTCCTAATTAAGAATTAATATCAATTTTCCCAATCTACTGTAGAAGATAACATATCAATGGATGTAGAATCAAATTATAAAAGTACTAAACTCTAAAACTGCTTCTATTATAGAATGAAAATTATTTTTTATAAATCTACTATAGAATCAACAAATCTACAAAGAAATATACATTCACGTAAATTTATGTCATTATTTTACAAAAATTATAATACACAAGCATAAAACAAGCTATAAATCTAGATTCCACAATAGAACTTCAAATATACAATAAAAAAACTCACCCATTAGAAACATCTTCTTGCAATATCGATTTGTGTATGAAATTTTCCTGAAAAAAAGTAATTGAACTTTAAAAACGATTGCAAAACCCCTAAATATACAAAATAAGGCTTAATAACATAAAATTTGAGTTAAAAACAACGAATTTGAACCCTTTTTTTTACTAAATCTTCGATTCTATAGCTTAAATAGCATCTGTAATTGTTGATTTGAATCTTCGATTAGCTCTCTCTTTCACTCTTTCTTTCTCCTCTCTCTTTCTCTTCACCTTAGTGCGTGCTGTGTGTTGGCCCTGTGTGTTGGCTTGTGTATCGCGTGTGTATATTTGTCCGTACAAGCCGTTATAGAATTGACTGCGCGTGTTTATTTTGATTTTATAAATTAGACTTAAAACTCTTGTTAATTACAAGAATGTCATTACTCAATCTGTGATTAAAATGGATGGTTGAGATTGGTTCTCCATAATTTTTTATATAAAAAATTATCCCCTGAGTAGGACTCTCTATATATATACAATTAATTTTACATATGTTCATGAAAATATATAATATATTAAAATGTCAAATTAAGTAATTATTGAATTCAAATTAGAATTAGCAACTAACTGTAGTTAGCATGGGAGAATGAGAATAGTAAATAAGAATTTTTTTTTTTGATATAATGTGATTGGTTTAAAATTTAGAAAAGTTATTTGATCATCCCATAATACTTTACAAATTCTTTATTTGTAAAATATATTTAACTGATTTGATTCTTAAAAGCTAATTAATCCTTATAAATTTTTATTAAATATTTTTTTAATATAAATAGAAGAAATATATTAGTATTATTAGAATATTATATTTTAATCCATTTTCAATTTATCACTCCGACTTTTACCTTTACGACTTTCCTACGAACTGCATCTTGTCATAAAATATTGAGTTATAACATGATTGTTTTTATTATTATATATTATAAATGATAATTTTTAATATGTTATTGGTGAAATTTGAATATGACAATCCTTATAATAATAATAATTTTTAAAGTTAAATTTAAAAATTCTCGTCAATTTAATTTAAAACATTTAACCACTGTAAATTAAATAATCATATATTTAATTTATATGCCTAATATAATATTTAATTTATATTAAAATATAAATAGAGTTTGCTCTAATATAAATGAAAATTCCCGTCTATTTAATTTAAAATATTTAACCACTGTTAGGACTCTAATATGACTACTCGGGATATTTTTAATATTATGTGCTTAATATAATAGTACCGGGCATGACCTGTTTGAAGCAAGTACATGGTATTTGTATGTGTTATTATTTCTGTACTACAGGATACAAAAGCTTGTACATATGCCCCTCACGTTTGGACAAGTCCTGACAGTACAAGCTGCCTCTTTCATTAGCACATCCGCTTGTAAGACTTGTAAGAAATGCGAGTATATGTGTTAGAAAATTGCTTTTATTAATATATACTTTTAGGCACACATTAAAAAATCAGTTAAAATAAGCTTTCCAACATACCTTTACATGTATCTCTTTGTAATCTTGATAACATATATTTTCCATCACATGTCAATTTGTTCAAAATTCTATTGGGGAAAAAAAAATACGGAAACAGTAGAAAAAATTTCACAGAATTATAATATGTTGATCTTGAAATGTAATTGACTTTAACATCTGATGCATGATTTGGTAGATTGCGAACTGTATATATTTTCTGGTTATAATGTGTGCAGGTGTTCTTTTACTCCACTTTTAGGGAGGATACATGGGATAGTCTTGCAATCTATGTTCTGTCACAGGTAAATTTCTGAAAGTGCCTTACTCTTGTTATCTTAGATAAACCAATGATAGTTCAGCTTGTACAAATAATTTGTTGATAATACAGGAAAATAACATCTAGCAGATTAATGGAAATTCTAGTGATAGTATAATGGAATTAGGGATGGCAATCGGATCGGTCGAAACGGGTTTAGCAAAAACCAAACCCGAACCCGATTATTTTTGTCAAACCCGAACCCGAACCCGAACCCGGAAAAACCCGAACCACTAAACCCGAACCCGAACCCATCGGGTTCGGTTCGGGTTCGGTTCGGATTCGGGTTTGTAGATCACTATCAAATTGCACCTTAATTTGCACAAACTCTAGTGAAAAATTACTATGATCTGGTTTCAGCAAAGTGCTCATAAATACGACGATATTGAAATTTTTGGGATTGAATTAGAGGGTTCAGAGAAGTCAATGGATAATATACCTCTATGAATAAAATTGTTGGTGAAATAATGCAACAATCTTGACCTTTAGTATACTTGTAGTGAAAATGATGTTAAAAACATATTTAAACAACTTTAATGCAATAGTTTGTAAAAAGTATAGTTTTTAGTACTAATATTAGTAATATATTATATTATATATTATATTATTACTTATAAAATATAAAATATTATTTATATATTAACACCGGTTTCGGATCGGGTTCGGGTTCGGATCGGAACGGAACGGGTTTCGGGTTTTCGGGTCGGGTTCGAAACGGTATGCCTTAATACCAAACCCGACCCGAAAATGGTTCGGGTTTAAAAATCAAACCCGAACCCGAATCCAAACCCGAAATATTCGGGTTCGGTAAAACCCGATCGGATCGGTATGGATCGGGTATCCATCGGTTCGGTACAAATTGTCATCCCTAAATGGAATTGGTTTTACAGTGTAATTAAGATTGAACAAATAATTAGTTCATAATTTGTTGAATTGCTACATTTATGTTAAAATAAAGAAGCGCTCTCATAGTACGTAACATTCTCCTGTTACAGATTGTGCAGAAGTGCCCTAGGGAATTCCTTGAAGCAACTAATTTTTTATATTTTGGCTGAACTATGTTTAGCTTTCTTGTTCAAATTCCTGCCAAGATATGCATAGTTAGTAGACTTTATATTATAAAAGAGTGACTTTGGTAATGCAATAGCGGTTGATATTGAATTAGGTCCCAAATGTAACTATTTATCCATCAAATAACTTTCAATGTCACTTTTTGAATTTTTGGCCTCAAATGTCACTTGAAAACGACATTTCGGGTGAACTTTTTAAAAATAGACGAAAAACGCAGTTTCGTGTTGAGTTTTTCTATAACAATTTTTTTTATTTTTTTTGAATAAAAGAAAAACGCAGTTTCGTTTCGTATTTTTCTTGAAAAACGTGGTTTCAAACCGAGTTTTTGCTGAAAACACAATTTTAGAAATTATTTCGGTAAAAAACGCAGTCTCGTCTTGAGTTTATGGTATAAAAACGGCGTTTCAAAATGAGTTTTTTATAAAAACGCAGTTTCTAACCCAGTTTTTCTCAGGATGCAAAAAAAAAATCAAAACGCAGATCCAAAATGAGTTAATATGAGAAACTCATCTTGAGATTGTGTTTTGCCCCCATAAACACGAATTGAAGTTGCGTTTTCAAATTTTTTTTTGGAAAAAAATTGAAAACAGAACACGAAATCGAGTTTTTCATTAAAAAGAAAAACTTTACCCGAAACTCCGTTTTGGAGTGACATTTGGGGTTAATTATTCAGAAAGTGATATTGAGGGTCATTTGCCCCCAAAAAGTGATATTTGGGGCCATCACCATTGATATTTTGCTGCAGGGTATTTTCTGCAGTGCTAATGCAACTTCTCAGTGTCTTCCTCGTCGCGAGGATTTGATTTGTATTCCTCCAACTGCAGCAAAGAAATTTTATATCTTTTAAGTTAATTAGTAGCTTGATGACTTGCTTGTTTGGAATGCTTCTTCTTTTTTTTGCTAAATAAAATTACATTGCAAGAAAAAACCACTACAAGCTAGCAATGAGCTGCCTATTTCCTTGCATATATAGAATTGCGAAGAAACCTTCCTCCTTGGCAATCAGACCAACCACTAGCAAACTGAAAAGGAAGAGACGAAGAGTCCTTTTAATGAGGTCAAAAAATGAGCAATGGGAGTATAGGTGTGACCAAGAGTCTTCTTCCAAATTGCAGAGCACACAGGGAGTCTCAATTGCCATACCAAAAGTTAACATTTTATCTTTCGTTATAAGCTTATTCTTTATAGCCAACTATGTAATAAACGAACATTTTGGAATGTTAAAACTGTGCCAGACTAATTGAAACCAAGGGACCGGATGATTAGAATTTCTAAACGAGTTCCAAATTGGCGAAATCCGAACCTTGCTAGAGTGAAGATCATTCCAGGTAAGAGACTCTCCATTATGCACATGGATCTCGTTCACACGCTGTCTAACTTCAGTAACTTCTACATTATCGAAAGAAGGGAGATTCCAGGTCTTGTCACGCTAGAAAACATTAGTAGTAAGGAAACTAGTTGATACTGCTGTGGAAACCACATGAATGAGCACCTAGTGACGTGCCTCTTTTAACTGTAACCCATTGAATCAAGTGTAGAATTTTGTAGGTGTTTGTCATTTGCAGCTATGTCAAAGTATAGCAATGAGGGGACTGGTTATGGTTGCCCATAGATATATTGGATCTAGGGCTTATGCAACAAGAGAAGTTCCCAAATTTTCTAAGGAGTTTACATTGATGTTTTGTACTAATGATTGATATTCTCATGTAAGTATGACATACAGAGTTGATACACCGGGGTTGCTAAGAGAGTGGTGGTTCTTTTAAAGATAGTGTAATAATAGAACAAGGTGCACCATATAGTTAGCCATGAAAATGAGAATATGAACAGACAGAAGCATGAGATAAGTTCTCTTATACGAGGAAAAATGATCTTTATTCTTAAAGCTAAACACACAGTATTACGGTTCAATCTCCTACTTGTAACTCTGTTGTTACGCTTAGGGGCAGTTTGAATAATGGGATTTTAACCCGATTAACGGGAATAAGGTTTCAATATATTTTTGTATTGAAATCTAATTCTCATTCCCTTAACCGGGTTGGTAATCATATTCAAACATCACCTTCGTTTTATTTTCATAATGCAAAGGGACCGCCCCTTCCAAATTTAGATTTGTGTACCTATGTTTTGGAGGTTCCAATGTGTAGGTAGATACTGAGGGTAGATGGAATTTGGTAATTTGCGAAATTAAAATAGACCAAGTTATTACCTCGTGCAAGTCCACAAGATATTTTTTTAAGGGGCAGAGAATGTAATATCCGTAAAACAAAACAAAAAGAATAAAAAAAATAAAAGAAATAATAAATAAAGAACTGATAACTTTGGTTTTATAAATGAGGCCGTGCAGGGTACATATGTACCATAATAAATATGTATAATTTATTTTATTTTATATATATCATACATGTATCGATTCTTCTGCGGAAAAAAAAGTGATAGGGGAGACGACGAGCAGAGTTAGAGAGAAAAGATACTGAAAAATAAATCTCTAAACCTAAAGCGGGGGGAAAAGATAATGAAAGAAGGGACGGAAAGGGGTTCTGCTGAAGAGGGAAAAATAAAGATTCTACGAAATTATAAAGATTAAGGGAAGGTACATGGCTAGCTAAAAAAATAAAGATAAAGCGAGAAGTGCAATCTACATAAAAGTTATAGTGAAGAGGGATATAATTGAATTGTATGGGCCAAAGCCCATTTCCATTTTATTTGGACCATTTGGCAAAAATTTTAAATGTGATTTTTTCTTTTAAAAATTCAAGAATATTGAAAACTAGTCGGTCGTACATTCCTGTTTCTCCTTCTCTGCCATGAAATAATAATATGAGTATATTTTTCATTGATACTAACCTTTTTATTTTTATTGGTATATTAATATTCTTGATTTTAAATTTTGTATATTTATTTTTATATTATATTAAGATTTTTAGAGTAAAATTTTAAAATTTATTTTTGTTGTGATGAATAGTGTATATTATATAGTTTTATTACATGATCATTATTCTTATTTCAAAATTTTCTCTTATTTTTAATATTTATGTTACAAAATTATTAATTAATGTAATTTTTAATTTATATTTTAATCTTTTTTAAACAAATTATAACTTATAAGTTATAATTTACCAAACACATTATCAACTTATACGTAAAATTATCCACGTGTTTGTTCATATCAATTATATCACTTATGACACTTTTCAATTTTAAGTGGTAAGATTTTTTCAGAAATTCCAAAGGGGTCATAGTAAAAGATTTAAGTAGGGCTATTCACGAACCGAGCTGTTCCGAATAAACTCGAGTTCGGCTCGTTAAGAACTCGACCGGCTTGTTAACGAACTCGAGCTCGAACTCGAACAGACAAGATTGGCAACGACGGATATTAAATTCGATGATGAAGTACATGCCTTGTTGTTGGCATCCTCATTATCAGACAGTTGGTCGGGATTTGTCACTGCTATAAGTAATTCATCCGGGAGCGGTAAGATGACTTTTGATGGAGTTTGAGATTCGATTTTTTGAGAAGATATTCGTAGGAGAAACTCGGGAGAGTCATCAGGTTCCTTGTTGATTGTTGAGGGTAGAGGTAGAAAGTTCGAAAATGGGCAGAATAAGGGGCGTAGCAGATCGAAGTCATAGAAGAGAGGACAATACAAAGATCGCAAGGTTATTGTTTGTTGGAATTGTCAGAAGAAGGGTCACTTCAGGAATCAGTGCATGGCTCCCGCGGCTCCTAAAGGAAAGGGTAAAGAGGATAATTCAGTTAACGTAGTTGAAGAAGTGGTGGATGACGATACTTTGATTTGTTGTGTTGAATGTTCGGTTGAATCAGGGGTTATGTATTATGGTGCATCATTCCATGCTACCCCTTGCAAGGATATAATGTTAAATTTTATAGTTGGAAATTTTGGTAAAGTTCGTCTTGCTGATGATTAGACTTTGGATATTGCGGGCATGGGAGATATTAATCTCAGAACCTATTTGGGAACTAGCTGGACGTTGAAAGATGTAAGGTATATTCCTGGACTAAAGATAATGTTGTTATATGTGGTTAGATAGGGAAGGGTATGGAGTTACTTTCGGAGATGGACACTGGAAGGTTATAAAGGAAAATCTAGTTATTGCTCGTGGAGAGAAAAATGGGACTTTGTACATTGTTGAACAATCTAGCTATGAAGCAAATGTAGTTGCTGATGAGATTGAGTCTTCAACTTTGTGGCACCAAAGTCTTGGTCATATGAGTGAAAAATGTATGAAGCTGTTAACTTCGAAGGGGAAGATTCCAGAGTTGAATAATGTGGAAGTTGGATTCTTTGAGCCATGTGTTCTTGAAAAGCAGAAACGTGTTACTTTTACAAAATCAGGGAGGACTCCCAAGGCTAAGAAGTTAGAGCTAGTTCATATATATATATATATATGGTCCAACAACAGTTGCGTCGTTGGGAGGATCTCGCTACTATGTCACTTTCATTAATGATTCCACTAGAAAGGTATGAGTTTATTTTTTGAAAAATAAAGCAGATGTGTTTGCTACTTTCAAGAAGTGGAAGACTGAAGTTGAAAATCAGACATGTTTAAAGGTGAAGAATTTGATGTCAGATAATGGAGGTGAATACAGTAGTGATGAGTTTAAAAGCTATTACGTGGAATTTGGGATTATAATGATTAAAATGATTCCAGAGATACCACAACAAAATGGTGTTGCAGAGCGCATGAATAGAACCTTGAATGAGAGGGCCAAGAGTATGAGCTTACATGCAGGGTTGCCAAAGATGTTTTGTGCTGATGTAGATAGCACAACAGCGTATCTCATAAATAGAGGACATTCGAGTCCTTTGGGGTTCAAGATTCCTGAAAAAAGTGGTAAGAAAAAGAGGTAAATCTTTCACACTTGCGAGTTTTTGGTTCTGTTTCTTATGTGCGTGTTAAAGATTCCGATAGGGACAAGCTTGATCCGAAAGCAAAGAAGTGTATGTTCACTGGTTATGGCTCAGATGATATGGGTTACCGTTTCTGGGATGAACTGGCTAAGAAGGTCGTTAGAAGTAGAGATGTTACTTTTAATGAAAATGCAGTGTATAAGGATAAGCTTGTAGTCAATTTCAAGTTTACAAAGGAACAACCTGAGAAAGAGAAAGCAGCGCTTGAAGATATTACAAAAACAGATCTTGCAGGAAATAGTGGGAGTTCGGAGAATGTTGATGACAGGGTTCCAGTAACTCCACAGACTGAGGTAAGAAAATCTAGCAGAAGTGTGAGGCCACCACAAAGTTATTCTTCTTCAGCATATTATATGTTATTGACCGAAGACGGGGAGCCTCAGTGTTATTCAGAGGCAGTACAAGTGGATGATTCAGTTCAGTAGAAATCAGCCATGGACGAGGAGATGAGTTCTCTTGAGAAGAATGAGACTTGGTCTTTAACAGAGGTACTAGCATGAAAGAAGGCTTTACAGAATAAGTGGGTGTTCAGGATCAAAGAAGAATATGATGGCAGCAAAAGATACAAGGCGAGGTTAGTAGTCAAGGGTTATCAACAGAAAAAGGGTATTGACTATACCGATATATTTTCTCCCGTTGTTAAGATTATGTAAGGTCCCGTAGAGGGCTATATTAAGCTAGAAGAGGGGGGGGGGGTTGAATAACTTAATTACCAATTTAAAATTATTATGGTGTTTAAAATAATTTATCCCTTTTTAAAACTTTACCGAGTAGTTATGCAGTTTATATGTGCAGAAAAATAAAGTGCAAGAAAGAAAATACCACACAGTGATTTTATCCTGGTTCGCGATGGCGCAACCTCTAATAGATTCTATCCCGGACTCGGGATTTTCCCTTATAATACTCGCTCCTTTAGTAGGCGGAGAAGCCTTTACACCCTTACAAGTATTTGTCTTGGTGCATAACAAAAGGGTCACCACCTCAAAATAAATGTAATGCCTACACAACTTATCTTAGACAATAACTCCCCTCTATTTCTTCAAAGTTGTTGTAGAACCTTTGTGTGGATTTGGCTTCCATAGCTTTTGTCAGTCTTGGATCTTAGTGATCCGGTCTTGGGTCTTTCCTCTTCTTCATGGTGTAAAGACTACTAACTCCCCATTAGTACGTTTAGGACTTGGGTCTTAGAACGAGAATCACCTCACGTCACTTCGCCTCACTACAAAACTAATAAGACAAATCACGAAACAAAATAAGTAGAGAAAGATTTGTTTTGAACTAGTATGTTACGGTACTAGCCCACAAGAAAGTATAATACTTAAATAAGAATATTAAAACTAAATAAGAATACTTGACTTAAGATAATAAATAAATAATAGTCCAAGTATATTTATGATTAATCCTTTATAGATTAAATAGGTAGGGGGAGTAATATGAGAAGACTTTTCATATAAAATTCTTATGAATTATGACTTCTTTAGTATTCTTCTTCTTTCGATTATGTATTTATGGATTTAAGAATACTTTAATTACAACCTCGGAGTTGTAGTTTACCTTTAAGTATGTTAACTTAAGGTGTTAAGATATACTTGTATATTGACGATTATATAATCAAAGTATACTCTTTAACTTCAAGCACGGTTTATAAGATTTATGAGTCTTAGCCAAGATCCAAATAAGTTAAGTGCAAGTAATTGGCTTAAGATTGTGCTTTCGAAGTTTAGACGAATAATTACGAGTATTTTATAGATATCGTATTATAACCCCACGGAACACTTAAAAAGTTAGAAGGGGCTTATACTATATTGTTGGATATATTTGAGATGTCATGTCTAATATATTTCATGTTTAGTTTTCAGATCTTAACAAACAGGTAATATCAGTTCTTACTGGAATCAGTACTTACTGGAAGTCAGGACTTAATGTCATATCAGGACTTAAGGTCATATCATGACTTAAGTACGGGAGGACTTACAGTTAAGGAAGGAAGCTGATTAACAGTAGAAGATCGAGACTAATACAGAAGAAGATATGCAAGGAAAGAGTTAGAGGACTAGAAGAATTATATAAGATATCTGATTGATATATTTTAGGAGACAGAATTATATTCCATATCAATTAGAAGTTATTTTGTAACTGTGTACTATATAAACACAGACATAGGTTTACACTATATATGTTATCATTATCGAGAAGATCATACATTGTAACCTAGCAGCTCTCGTGATGTTTGTTCATCACTGAGAGAGAACAGTTTCATTGTAACAGAGTTTATTATATCGAATACATCTATTTTCTGTTACTTGTGTTCTAAATTGATTTGATTGTATTAAACACTGTATTCAACCCCCTTCTACAGTGTTGTGTGACCTAACAAGTGGTATCAGAGCCCATCTGTTAACACACATACAGTAAAGATCCAAAACAATCATGTTTGAAGAAGCAGAAAATCAAACCAAGCCCGCCAAAACTGAAGAAACTCCAAAGACTCAAACCCACAGTCGATATGAGACTATTAAGGTTCCCATGCTAAGACTTCTGAGTATCCCATATGGAAAGTGAAGATGGCTATGTTTCTGGAAGCTACAGATCCAGAATATCTTGACAGAATTAATGAAGGACCACATAAGCCAACCAAGCTCTCTGTTGTAGTTGCAGATCAGCCAGCAAAGACCATACCAAAGGAGAAAAGTGAGTATACAGCTGAAGATATCTCATCTATTTCCAAGGATGCAAAGGTAATGCATTTGTTGCATAGTGCCATTGATAATGTCATGTCAAACAAGGTAATTCACTGCAAGACTGCAAAGGGGATATGGGATGCCTTGGAGACAAGATGCCAGGGAACTGATGCAATCAAGAAGAACATGAGGACTATACTCACTCAAGAGTATAAGCACTTTGACTCAAAATCTTATGATTCATTAACTGGTTTATATGACAGATTTGTTAAACTCTTGAATGATCTGTCACTGGTGGATAAGGAATATGATCTTGAAGATTCAAATCTTAAATTCCTTTTAGCTCTTCCTAAAAGTTGGGATTTGAAGTCAACTACTATAAGAGACAACTATGCTCTTGATGAAACTACTCTTGATGAAATTTATGGTATGCTCAAGACTCATGAACTTGAGATGGATCAAAGAAGCAAGAGACATGGGAGAAATTCAAGGACAGTTGCTCTTAAGGCTGAGGAGGAATCCCCCAAAGTGGCTATCTCAAAGAAAGGCAAATGAAAGGCTCTCATCATAAAGTCTGATTCAGAATCATCAAGTACTGATGATGATGATTCAGAAACTGAAAGTCTACCTGAAGTAGATGTTGATGAAGAGATGATGAAATTGTGTGCTCTTATGGTGAAGGGTATCACAAAGATAGCCTACAGAAAATTTAGAAGGGGAAAGAAGTTTTTCAGGAAAAGTGGAAGTTCTGATAAGAAGGGATTCAGAAAATCTGAAGGCAAAGTAGGAAAGTCTGACAGAGGAGATTACTCGAATGTCAAATGCTACAACTGTGGTGAGAAATACCACATATCTCCTGACTGCAAGAAAGGAAAGAGTGATAAAGGCAATGCCCTTGTCACAAAGAAGAAAAGCTGGATAGACACTTCAGATTCTGAAGATGAGGAGAACTATGCCTTGATGGCAAATGCTGATAGCAGTTCTGATGCTGCTGAATTAAAGGTACCTCAAACAACTTATGCTTTTCGTACTGATGATATTACTGAGTTGAGATTATATCTTAAAACCATGTTTATAAGCTATAGAGATCAAACTTTAACATATGAAAGATTAACTTCTAAAAATCTTGCTTTTAAAAAGAGGAATGACTATTTAAAAAAAGAGTTAGTCATCTTCCATCAAACTCAAAAAGAAAGAGATGATGCCTTTTATGTTAGAGATGAAGTGATAAAAATGAATAAATCTCTAAAAACTGAGTGAGAAAAGGAACGAGAGATTATCAGGACTTGGACTAACTCTGGCAGAACAATTCAGAATTTGCTAAGTAGTGGAAACTGGAAAGAGGGCTTAGGTTATGGAAATGACAAAAGTGAAAAAGGAACTGAACAAATTGAGCCAATTGTTGTTAAACAAACTGTTAAGCCAAAGGTAAATCCTGTTAAGTTTGTAGCTAAAATTGTAAAGTCTGATTCTGAAAAGATGAAAGATATTGAGACAGAAGTTGAGACATAGTCAACTTCTGACAAATTAAAACAGGATAAACTAGCTGAAGTTAACTTAGGCTTAATGACAAAGAAGCAACTTAAACATAAACTGAAAGAGATTAGCAGTGTGAACAAGGTAAAAGTAGCTAGGAAAAATAGGAATGGAAAGGAAGGTGTGAATAAAAGTAATAATTATATGCCTATTCCTAATGCTCCTAGAAAGAAATGTTATAACTGTGGAAACGCTAACCATCTTGCTTCTTTTTGCAGGAAGAATAAGAATATAAACTCTTTACCTCCTAAGTCAGGAGTTAAGAGTCAGTCTGTTAGGTTTAAGCCACAAAATCCTTATTTTCATTGTGGTAGTATATGGCATTCCATTTATACTTGTAAGGAATATCATAGTTTGTACTATGATTATTATCAGATAAAACCTTCTTTGAAGAAAGTTACTTTAATTCCTTCTAGTGTAAAGTATGATGCAAAGTCTGATACTGTAAAATCTGATAAGAAAAATGTTAGCATAAACTCTGATGTTAAATCCACCGCAAATGCTAACAAACTTAATAAGGCCAAAGGATCTAAGCAAATCTGGGTCCTTAAAACTAACCATTAGTGGTCTTTGTGAATGCAGGGAAACAGGAAGAACATCCTAGTTTTGGACAGTGGATGTTCAGGACATATGACTGGAAATAAAACCCTGCTATCAGACTTTGTGGAGAAAGTTGGCCCAGGAGTATCTTATGGAGATGGCAACATGGGAAAAAACTCGGGGATATGGAAAAATCAATCTTGGGAATGTCATCATTGAATCAGTAGCTCTAGTCTCAGACTTAAACACAATCTGTTGAGTATAAGTCAAATCTGTGACAGAGGTTATCATATGGATTTCCTACAGGAAAAGTGGTTCTGAAAGAGCATCAATTGAAGAAAGCTGGAATTGGCACAAAAAACTCTCTCATTTAAATTTCAACAATATAAATGAGCTTGTAAAAAAAGATCTTGTGAGAGGACTGCCAAAGTCAGTTTTTGCTCCTGATGACCTTTGTGATTCATGTCAAAAGGCAAAACAAACAAAATCTACTTTCAAGAGCAAAACTGAGTCATCGATTCTTGAGCCTTATCACCTAATGCATGTTGATCTATTTGGTCCAGTCAATGTCATGTCTATTATAAAAAAGAAATATGTTATGGTTATATTGGATGAGTTCACAAGGTACACTTGGGTGTACATCTTGCACGAGAAGAATGAAACTGCATTTACTCTAACTGATCATGTCAGACAGCTGGATAAATTGATCAAAGATTCTGTTAAAATAATAAGGAGTGATAATGGTACTGAGTTCAAGAATTCGATTATGGAAGAGTTCTGCAAAGAGCATGGAATCAAACAGGAATTTTCTGCACCTGGAACTCCACAACAAAATGGAGTTGTAGAAAGAAAGAACATGACTCTCATTGAAGATCCACGAACTATACTTGATGAAGCAAAGCTGCCAACCTATTTTTGGGATGAAGCTGTGCAGACTGCTTGTTTTACACAGAATGCTACACTCATAAACAAGCATGGAAAAACACCATATGAGATAGTGAAGAAAAAGAAGCCAAATCTGAAATACTTTCATGTATTTGGTTGCAAGTATTTTGTTCTTAAAACTCATCCTGAACAGCTTTCAAAATTTGATCTGAAAGCTGATGAAGGAATTTTTGTTAGATATCCACTTTCCATAAAAGCCTTCAGAGTCTACAATTTAAGAACAAGGATTGTCATGGAATCTATCAATGTCTCTTTTGATGATAAGAAGATTACTGGACTTATTTCAATGATCATGATCAGCTGAGATTTGAGAATGAAGATTTAAATTCTGATTCTGTAAATTCTGATGACTTAAATCCTGATCCTCTAAGTTCTGATGGTTTAAGTTCTGATGTCATTGAAACTGTGGTAACAACTCCAAAGGAAAATGCACCTGTCCGGGGTGAGCAAGCTGAAGATCCTACCACATCTCAAAACTCTCGAGAAGCATCAGAACCTGTCACTGGCTCTTCAAGTTCTGATTCATCTAGTTTTGATGAGCCAAGTTCTGATAATTTTGGAAGCTCTGATTCTTCAACTCCCAAAAAATCAAACTCAAATTCTGAAGTCTCAGAGAGTATAACTACAGGGGGAGCATCAGAAATGCTGATGGAGACAGCATGGATCATGGGGGAGGATCCAGTTCTAGAGATCAACTTCTATCTGCAAGGAAGTGGACTAAATCACACACACCTGATTTAATCATTGGAGATCCTGAAGCAGGTGTCGAAACTAAAACTGTAACTTCAAATGAATATCTCTATCATTCCTTTCTATCTCAGACTAAACCAAAGAAAGTGGAAGAAGCTCTTCAAGATATTGATTGGGTGCAAGCAATGCAGGAAAAGTTAAATGAATTTGAAAGAAATAAAGTCTGGACCCTAGTGCCAAGACCAAAGAACAGATCTGTTGTGGGCACAAAATGGGTGTTTAGAAACAAAACTGACAGTGATGACATAATTACAAGGAATAAAGCAAGGCTGATTGCTAAAGGCTACTCTCAACAAGAGGGTGTTGATTATGATGAAACATTTGCACCAGTTGCTAGATTAGAAGCCATGAGGATCTTTTTGGCTTATGCTGCTCACAAAAAGTTCAAAGTCTTTCAAATGGATGTGAAAAGTGCTTTTCTCAATGGAGAATGTAAGAAGAGGTATATGTTGAACAACCTCAAGGCTTTGTAGATCCTAAATTTCCCAATCATGTCTACAGGCTTGACAAAGCACTTTATGGCCTTAAGCAAGCTCGAAGAGCATGGTATGAGACTTTAGCTCAATTTCTTCTGGAAAGTGGATTTCACAGAGGCATAATTGACAAGACTTTATTCTACCTCAACCATGAAAAGGACTTACTTTTGGTACAGATATATGTTGATGATATCATATTTAGTTCTACAAATGCCAAACTCTGTGAGAGGTTTGCAAAGCTAATGCATTCAAGATATCAAATGAGTATGATGGGAGAACTCAACTATTTTATGGGCCTTCAAGTCAAGCAAAATGAAGAAGGCACTTTTATCTGTCAATCCAAGTACACCAGAAATTTACTGAAGAAATTTGGAATGCAAGATTTTTCAACTGCATCCACTCCCATGGCCACTGCAACCAAGTTAGATAAAGATACTGGTAAATCAGTAGATATTACTAACTACAGAGGTATGATTTACTCTTTACTCTATTTAACTGCAAGTAGACCTGATATCATGTATGCTACCTGTCTTTGTGCAAGATTTCAGGCTGATCCAAGAGAACCTCACTTAATAGCTGTGAAAAGAATTTTCAAGTACCTCAAGGGTATAGCTGATTTAGGATTGTGGTATCCTAGGGAATCATATTTTAAGCTAATAGGTTACTCAGATACAGATTTTGCAGGATGCAAAATAGACAGGAAAAGCACTAGTGGAAGCTACCAATTTCTTGGAGGCAGATTGGTTTCTTGGTTTAGCAAGAAACAGAAGTTAATTTCCACATCAACTTTAGAAGCATTATATATTGCTGCAGGAAGCTGTTGTGCACATATTCTTTAGATGAAGAATCAGTTACTGGATTATGGGTTAGAATTTTCTAAAATCCCTATTTACTATGATAATCAAAGTGCTATTGCTATGACAGGTAATCCAGTTCAACACTCAATGACAAAGTACATCAGCATTAGGTACCATTTCATAAGGGAACATGTGTATGAAGGTACAGTGGAATTGCATTTTGTTCCAACAGATCAACAGCTAGTAGATATCTTCACAAAACCACCATATGAAGCTACTTTTATAAGATTGGTAAATGAACTTGGAATGGTTTCATGTTCTTTCTCTAAATCTTCTTAGTTTTTGTTCTCATGCATCAGACTTTATGATCAGTATTTACAGATTGTATTATCTCTATGTAATCTGTGCTTAATTTGAAAAATTCATTAAATGCTGATTGTTATCTGATGTGGATCTATATACTGTGATAAGTGTTTTGAATGTTCTGTGACTATTCAATCCAATGAGGATAATTGTGCTAGATGCTAACCTAGTAGTCTTTAACATACTAGAAATCCCATGTTTGAATTAGTTGTTCATGTGGAAATTCATTAACACAAGCAAATTCTGATATTGAGCTCAGTCAAGTTTACTTTGTGTTTCTTATTACTAAGTCACAAACTAGAATCTTGTTTCTTATCTGTCAAATTCTGATGTCAGTAAATCTTAAGGATGAACTACATGTTGATAAGCCTCACTTATCAAAAGAAAAGAAAAGAAAAGGATAAAAGTCAGGTACCCCTTTGAGATCTTGAGTAAATATGTGGAAAGGAAGACCTAAGTGCATTGCTGGTATTAAGTAATATGCATTAGAAAAGCAAATAAATTTTCTTGGTGACTTTTCACATTCTCTGATTACTAGAGAAATACTTTGACAACAATATAAATTCTGATAAGAAGTCGTGACTCACTTACACTGAGAAGCCACTGTAAAAAGGAATTTCAAAAGATGCATAAAATGAGCACAAACAGTTGAGGTGGACTCATGCATAAATTTGTTATATAGTAGACTTCATGATTGATGACAGATTTTAAGCACTTTTCTGAGTTATGCCTTATTTCTAAGATGTACTGAAGTTTATCAGACTTTAATCTTTATCTGATATTCTGCTGAATGCACACACTTTCACTCCATATGAATGATGAAAATTACTATTGTGATTAAGTTGTTTTTGACGAACAGTTAAGTGTCATTTGCATATATTCTGAGGACAAGTTCTGATGGAAGTACAGATGATTAAACTCTGAAGAAAACAAGTCAGTCTATTGTACGGAGAATTATAGAAACAAACATTCACTTATTGAGTACAGAAGCCAAATTCTGATGACTGGTAAATTCTGATATAAGGTAAGTTCTGATATTAAATCCTGATGGAATCCTTGATGCTTATGTGGCATTATACTTTACTTGACTTATTTGTGGTAAAATCTGAAACAGTCATATTTAAATCAGAATATATTTGGGTAAAATAAAAATATTCATAATCATTTTGGGTTAGTGGTTAACGTGTTGGTCCTGAAAAACTGCATGTGCACGGTAATTATTGCTTATTTTACGTGCCCATTAACTCATGTTCTAACCGTTTACTGAGTGTTCACATGTTGCCAGGTGTAAAGTGTATCCCATGCTTCAAAAATACAACTGTTGAGTGGAGAGAGTATATATATGGGAGTTAAAAGATTTTCTAATCTTTTATTTACTTTTCTATTCTTAATCTCTCTCATTCTCTTTCTCTCTAATATTCTCTGAAGCGTTTTCTTACAGGACTTTTATCAAACACCTTGCAAACACTTTATTTCTCACTTAATTTCTTATAGAGATGGCACCAAAAGACTTGATTTTCAATGGAGCTAAGTTTGTCCCCAACAACTATGCGTCTATACTTAGCAAGGCTAAAGCTCCATCGAAACTTCACTTTATTCAGGATTTTCTTGCTAATTCTGATATTGGGTATGCTTTGACCCAACCAGAAGCAATCTATGGAACCCAAGTGCTGGAATTCTGGAGAAGTGGAGTATATGATGATGGTGGTGCTCAAGGGTCTCCAAGTATAATCTTTACAGCATGGGAGGATGAGCATGTCGTAACTTTGGCTACAGTACGCCAAGCACTGCAGTTGCCTGAGAACATAGCCTATACAACTGTTGAGGAGCCAGTTCTTCAAAATCTAATGGCCAGTCTGGGGTATGAAAAGACATTGGCGAAGCTGGGACAGTTGAAGAGATCCAATATTATGAGGGAATGGAGTTTCTTCTTCGACTGCATTACAAAGGCTTTTGCAAACAAATGTTCCAATTTCGATGCAATCCTTATATTCTGTCAACAAATCGGGTATGCTCTCATTAATCAAACTGATTTTGATTATGCTAGTGCTGTTTTAGGTTTCATTGGGGATAGGATGATAGAAGATAGAAATACTGTCTATTTTGCTAGATTCTGTCGGCTTATTTATAGCTTTTGTTGTGCTAATAAGCCCCAATTAGCTAGTGAGTTAATTTCACCATTTAGACTAGCTAAAAGAGCTTTTAATGACTTATTATCTACTGATAATAAGAAGGCTGTGTTGAGACCCCTCTGAATTCCCTTATCTGTCAAACAAGCCTTAATAAACTATGATCCAAGAACATACACTTTTATCCTGATGTTCAACCATCTGAACCACAACAATCAGCACCTACCACCTCCACACAATCACCTCAAACTTCTGCACCACAACCAAAATCTACCATCAGACCTTCATCTTCCAAACCTTCTAAGAGGACAAAGTCTGTTCCTCAACCTCCACAGAAGAGAAGGAAGATGATCCTCAGAGATGAATCTGATAGTGAGGATGAAATAATTGAAGCATAGGTTCCTGCATCAGAACCTGTGATAAATGAAGCTGAGAATGTTACTTCTCAGAAAGAAACAACAACTCAAAGTTCTGATACTTTGACAAGGAAATTTGTAAATTCTGATGCTGCAACAAAAACTCCTTCTTTGGCAAGGAGATTGAAGAAAATGAAGGCTATGAGGTATTTGGCTAAATCTTCATCAGAAGATAATGAAGAAGAAGAGGAAGGGGATCAGGAATCTCTGATCTCACAAGAACCAATCATTATTGAAGCTCTGATTTCTTCAGCTCAAGCCATGGACACTGCTACTGATACAGTGGTAACACCTCCTGACTCTCTAATAAAAGCTACAGATGATGCTAAAGAACAAACTGAAAACTCTGAGATAGATATTCACAATTTTAATATACGTCAAGTTCTTTATCTGGAAGCTCCAACTACTGAAGCTCAGCCATCTATAGTCAAATCTCCAATATTAGATGCTGAGATACCATCTACATCAAAAAGACCAGCTCTGGAGATAAATTCTGATGATCAGAATTTAGATGATGTTATTCTTGAATCTCCAGTTGCATCACACACTCTTGTACTGTCAGGAAATGATGAAACTTCCTCAAGTTCTGGAGACAGTATATTTGTTGAAACTCCAGTTCCTATTCTGGGAAAGGAAGCTTTGGTGAAGAAATTTGTTAGACAGGATCCTCCTCTACCTTGGGAAGAAAATCATAGGGGAGTTGAATGGACCAAGAAGTGGAATGAATCAGATTTTATTCCATGCACCAAAATTCTGACAGAGCATGTATCAAAAGCTGATGAGTTATTATCAAATTCTGATTTCAAGACTCAACTTAAGGTTACAACTATGAGTACAAGAAGTCTTCATGGTCTACATTCTATTACTCATGCTAAGGTTGATACACTCAAGGAACAAGCTGATAAGCTAGATCTACAACTCAAGCTTGACAAGAATAGTATGTCCGACCTACTCTTGAGAAAATTGAAGCCATTGAGAAGGTTCAAGAAGAGCAACAGGACCAAATTGCTGAGGTTCTGGTTAATCAAGCTTCTCAGAAAGTTCAATTGGATGAAATCCAATCTTCAGTTGAACTTCTTCTCTCTTACTTCCTGATGATGCCAAAAAGGGCGAGAAGGTATTTAAGTCCAAATGCTCACCTACTCAAGTACTGAAGAAGAAGGATGATAAAGGTGATGACCAGGGAAACTTTAAAAAAAAGCAGAGGTCAAAGAAAAATTCAAGGAAAATCTTCTATACAGAATAAGTCAAGTTCTGATACTGTGAATGCTTAAAGTCTGAAGTCAAGTGCTGATAAACAAAGTCTGATATCAAGTTCTGATATTCTGATTCAGTCAGGATCAAAAGACTCTTAGAAGTTTATGCAAACTATGAAGCTAAAAGGGAAGCATGCTACTGTTTATTACAAAGATCCTAAAATCCAGACACTTGATGAGGAGATAGCAAGAAGATTATTTCTGAAACACAATCTAGGAATGGATTTAGAAGCTCTCAAGGAGGAAGAAGCTCGATTTGCAACTGAGAAGACAAATCTTAAGTCTAAAGCTTCTGATGTAAAGAAACCTCCAAGGCCTAAGGAAAAAGGCATTGTGATCAAGAAAAAGTCAGATTCTGAAATTTCAAAGTTCAAGACTAGATCACAGACTGAGAGTGATCCTAAAGACAAAGGGAAAGGAAAAGTTGATGAACCAACCAAGTCACTGGAGATGAAAATTTCTCAAGTTCTGATGAAACCAGTGTGTAAAATGGTTCAAGTAACTGATGATAATCTTGTTGAAGATGAAACTCTTCAAATTCTGAAAAAAAGAAAGATAATTAAAGAATCTAAAACAACCCCTGGCATTGCTCAAGTTGTTCCGAATGAAGGACACCAAGTTATAGAAGAAACAACAAATTCCGATCAAGCTATCAAGACATCAACTACTAACAATGTTCAAGTTGATTTGAATAAAATGACAATTGCTGATAAGAAGAAGCTGTTATGGAAGAAAGCTACTCCAGTTGAACCAAAATCCAATCTAATGATTAATCAACTCGCTACATTTGGGTTGAGAGCTAAGCAACCTAGAGATAGAGCTGGATTAGGTTTTGACGAAGAGAAGATTCAAACAGGAGTAGAAGTTACTCTAAAAGATCCTTTCATGTTGAAAGACAAACCATATGAACAAATCAAACAAAAGCACATTGACAAAGTGTTGTCTGCTCAAGTTGTGATAGATGCTCATGATAAGGAGAATCTAAAAGAGAAATTGATCTTATTTCTCAATGATGGAAGGACTTATAGACTAGCTGATACTGATGTACTAAAAAAGTCTGTCAGAGAGCTTCAACATATTAACTATCTTCTGGAAGTAAAATCTGATGTTACAAGAAGATGGTCAGAATACATTTTGAAGGCTATAAGAGATCTACTTAGAATCTCTAGTACAAAGACTTCTCATTACAGTCCAATGATTACTGAAGATGTTGGAAGAGAAATTCCTATGCTGAAGAATTCTGCTAAGGTGGAAGTTATTCTGAAAGGAAAATGCTTATGTTATAATGAAAACTCTTCACATCCTAGAGTTATCAGACTTGGTGATGGACTTGAAAGAACATCCATTTAAGCTCTCAAAACAACCATTTATCAGATTGGTGATAGTAAAGAAGAAGAACGGATGCAGGTCAAAGCACAATTAGTTGAAGTTCTGAGGAAAGCTGAAGATAAGCTAGTGAAAGATTTTGTTAAGAATCATTACGGATTCAGATTGATCTAGTGATGTTGGTAAATCTGGATGTTCTAATTGATAGTCTTATTAAACTCTTATTGCATTTGAACTTAAATGTTTTTGACATCATCAAATCTATTAACTTGTATATTCTTGCATAATTTACAAGTTGGGGAGATTATTGGATATATTTGAGATGTCATGTCTAATATATTTCATGTTTAGTTTTCAGATCTTAAGAAACAGGAAATATCAGTTCTTACTGGAATCAGTACTTACTGGAAGTCAGGACTTAATGTCATATCAGGACTTAAGGTCATATTAGAACTTAAGTACGGGAGGACTTATAGTTAAGGAAGGAAGCTGATTAACAGTAGAAGTTCGAGACTAATACAGAAGAAGATATGCAAGGAAAGAGTTAGAGGACTAGAAGAATTATATAAGATATCTGATTGATATATTTTAGGAGACAGAATTATATTCCATATCAATTAGAAGTTATCTTGTAATTGTGTACTATATAAACACAGACATAGGTTTACACTATATGTGTTATCATTATCGAGAAGATTATACATTGTAATCTAGCTTTCGTGATATTTGTTCATCACTGAGAGAGAACAGTTCCATTGTAACAGAGTTTATTATATCGAATACATCTGTTTTCTGTTACTTATGTTCTAAATCGATTTGATTGTATTAAACACTGTATTCAACCCCCTTCTACAGTGTTGTGTGACCTAACATATATGACTCATAATTGTTTATATACACGATATGTGCTATCCAAGATCCAATTAAATAGCGTGAAATTAATTGGCTAACTCGTGGATTTGATTCGTTCTTATATTTAATAGATGATTACGAAGTGTTTATAGATCGAGTTATAATCCCCCAGAACACTAAAGATGTTAGAAGATATTAAAACTATGCTTCATAATATTTTATGTGCACGATATTTGTTAGCTAAGATCCAATTAAATAACGTGAAATTAATTGGCTAACTCATGAACTTAATCCGTTTTGATATTTGATGAATTACAAAGTGTTTATAGATTAAGTTATAATCCCCCGGAACACTAAAGATGTTAGAATGGATTAAACTATGCTTCGTAATTATTTTATATGCACAAATATTTGTTAGCCAAGATCCAATTAAAGAGCGTGAAAATAATTGGCTAACTTGTGAACTTGTGTCAAATAATATCTCACCCTTGGAGATTAAGTACTTTTCTTTATAGATCTTCTTGTTGAAATGATTTTTACGAAGATCAAGTACTTATTCGAATTCCGAGTTCGGATCTTAGTTCTCTTTTCGCTTGAGAAATTTCTTTATAAGAGATCTTGTATTAGAGCTCAAGATGAAGTAGATAAGTTAAGTACAAAGCTCAAATAAAAAGAACTCAAATAAGAAGCTAAAAGTTACCACTTTGAGAAACGGTCAGAAAAGTTCGCCGGAAAAATTCGTCGGAGGTTCGGCCGGATTTTTGCACTTTGGTTGAACTTGGGAAGCCCTTCGGGAGGCCGGAGAGTGGTAGAGGATGAGCTCACTTGGTGGGATAAATCTTGGTTGGGTGAAACTAAGCTTGGATTGTAAAACCTTGTATATATGTGTATATATCTAAGAGAGAGAAGGTTTTTGAGAAGAAGTGTGTGTATAGAATTGTAAGAGATGAAGAGAGACACTTCTTAAAAAAATCCCAGCAACTTTATGGCACTTTAGCTTGAAGAAAATGGGTTGGGGTGGGGGTTTATTTATAGGAGAAGTTGGGTGGATTGAATGGTGGAGATTTGAGGAAAATGGATGGTGGATGTTGTATGTCACATGGATTGACGACATGGCAAGTAGATTGTGTTTCTTTGACATAGCCATATAAGACAAAAAACTTGATGGGACCAAAAACTCAGCTGATTTATTTTATTTATAATGTATTTTCCTTTTCTTTTTATCATTGTTTAATCACTTAATTAAGGATTAAACACCATTAATTATGACCACCTTAAAACTACTAAATAAATACCATAAAAATATGATAATTATTTAAATAATATAAAATGAAGTCCTGCAAATTTTGGTCAACTTTGGTCAATGGTAACTAGGTCAAACATGGTCAACTATGGGACCAACTGCCTCGAAAATTGTGCCCGGACAAAAATTCTCGAAATATTACGAAATTTTTACCACACTTATAAAATACCATTTAAATGATCCATACCAAATTTAAAGTCATTTTAGCATGTGGAAGTATTTTATCTAAAATAAAACTGTTATGTCAGCCTTTCCTTCCGAGTAAAAATATCATTGGTTTTGAAATGTAGGAGATGGATCTTTTGACCAAGGTTTTGATTTTTATACATACTAGACATGTATTTCCTAATATATAAGATATATTTGGATTATAGGAATTGTTTTTGAGTATTTTTGAATAATTTTCTCCTGTTAGGTCACACAACACTATAGAAGGGGGTTGAATATAGTGTTTATACAATCAAATCGATTTAGAACACAAGTATGTAACATTAATCAAATTTATTCAATATAATAAGCTCTATTACAAAGTAGGTTAAACTACTCTCTCAATGATGAACAATATCACTAAGAGCTGCTAGGTTACAATGAAAAATGTTCTCGTGAATGATAACACTTATAGTGTAAATCTTAAGTTGTGTTTATATAGTACACAGTTAGAAGATATCTTCTAATTGATATGGAATATAATTATGTCTCCTAAAATATATCAATCAGATATTATCTTCTACAAGTCTTCTAGCTGTCCAACTCTTCATGCATATCTTCTTTTTTTTTAGTCCAGATCATCTCCTATAAATCAGCTGCATTCCTTATCTGAAGTACCCGCACTTAAGTCCTGATATAAATCCTGACGTCCTTAAGTTCTGATATAAGTTCTGACTTCAGTAAGTTCTGATTTCCAGTAAGTCCTGATGTTAAGTTCTGAAACTAAACACAACAGATTAGACATGCCATCACAAATATATCTAACAATCTCCCCCAACTTGTAAATTATGAAAAATATACAAGTTAATAGATTTGATGATGTCAAAAACATTTAAGTACAAATGCAATGAGAGTTTATTTAAACAACTAACTACAACTTACAGTCCTTGCAAGCTTTTACCAATTTTACAGAGTCAATCTGAATCCAAAGTGATTCTTGACAAAGTTTGATATCAGCTTCTCTTCTGCATTTCTCAGGACTTGAGATAATGTAGCCTTGACTTGCTTCATTTCTTCATCTTGACTTCCAATCTGGTAGATTGCAATCCTAAGTGCCGAGATGTGATTTCTTTTAAATCCATCACCAAGTCTGATTACTCTTGAATGAGAAGAGTCTTCATTATAACACATACATTTCTCTTTCTGAATAACTTCAAGTTTAGCATAATTCTTCTTCATTGGAATTTAACTTCCATCATATTCAACTATATTTGGAATAAATTCTGCAACCCTTGATCCAGAGATTCTGGCATTATCCCTTATAGTCTTCATGATGAAATTTGACCATCTTCTGGTAATCTTAGACTTTATCTCCAAAAGATAATGAAAGAATTGAATTTCTTTCAGAGATTTGTTCAGCACATCTGATTCTGACATTATGTATGTTCTTCCATCTTCAAGAAACATAATCATCTTTTTTTTGACATTACTCTTATCATGAGCATCCAATACCACTTGAACAGATATAACCTTGTCAAGGTGTTTCTGTGTAACTTCCTCATGTGATTTGTCAGTTAATAAAAATGGAACTCTGGTAAGTACTTCAACTCATGTTTTGATCTTGGCTTCTTCAGAACCTAATCCAGCTCTGTCTCTTGCTTCTCTGGCTTTTAATCCAACAGTCATAAAATCAGATAGCAATTGATTTTTCTTAGGATCTGATGGTTTAACATTTTTCCATAGGAGTTTCTTCTTATCAGTAACTGTCATCTTGCCCAAATCAACTTGAGCTCTTTCAGAGGTTGATGTCTTGATGACTTGATCAGGATTTGCTGATTCTTCTGTAGCTTGTTGTTCTTCACTCTGAACAACTTGAGCTATGTTAGAGGTTGTCTTAGATTCTTCTATTATCTTCTTTCTTTTCAGAGTGAACAGTTTCATCTTCTGCAGCTGTATCATCAAAAACCTGAACCATTTTGCACATAGGTTTCATCAGGATTTGAGGAATCTTCATCTCCTATTTCTTTGTTGGTTCATCAATCTTTCCTTTCCCTTTTGCCTTGGGATCAATTTCAACTTGTGATCTTATCTTGGGCTTTGAAGCCTCAGAAGTTGACCTTTTCTTGATCACAATGCCTTTTGCCTTAGGCCTTGGAGGTTTCTTTGCATTTGAAGCCTTAGATTTAAGATTTCTCTTCTCAGCTGCAAATCTAGCTTCTTCCTCCTTTAGAGTCTCTAAATCCATTCCAGGATTATTCTTGAGAAATAATCTTGTAGCAATCTCTTTATCAAGTGTCTAAATCTTGGGATTCTTATAATAGACAGTAGTCTCCCTTCCCTTGAGCTTCAGAGTTTGCAAAAACTTATGAGAGTCTTGACTTTTAGCTTGAATCAGAATATCAGGCTTTGTCATCAGACTTTGATCATCAAAACTTGCTTTCAGAAATTGAGCATTCACAGCTTCAGAACTTGTATTCTTCTGTGTAGAAGATTTGCTAGAATCAGGATTTAATTTCTGTGAAGAAACTTTGCTGCTTTGCCCTTGACCTTGACCTTTGCCTTTGCTAGGGTTTCCCTGGTCATCACCTTTATCATCCTTCTTCTTCAGTACTTGAATAGTTGAGCATTTGGACTTAGCTACCATCTCCCCCTTTTTGGTATCATCTGATAGGAGTAGAGAGAGAAGAAGTTCCACTGAAGATTGGATTTTATTGAGTTATGCTTGTTGAGAGGCTTGATTCTGCAGGACCTCATTCAGTTGGCCCTGTTGCTATTCTTAAACTTTCTCAATAGCCTCTACTTTTTCATGAATAGGTTTGATAAACCTGTTCTTGTCTAGCTTGAGCATCAGGTCCAGCTTATCAACATTTTTCTGTAGTTTATCAACCTTGGCATGAGTAATGAAGTGTTGACCTTGAAGACTTTTAGTACTGAGAGCTGTGACTATTGAGCTTTGAAGTCAGAGTTTATCAACAACTCATCAGCTTTTGCAATATGATCTGACAGAACTTTTGAGCTTGGAATGAAATCAGATTCATTCCACTTCTTGGTCCATTCAATTCCTCTGTGAGTTTCCTCCCAAGGAACAAGAACTTCTTGTTCAACATATTTCAATAGTTCCTCCTTTACAAGAATTGGAGCTGGAGTTTTTACTGGAGCACTGTCTCCAGAACTTGAGTGAATCTCATCATCTTATGACAGTACTAAAGTGTGTGTCACTGAAGGTGATTCTGGAACAACTTCATCTATTTCAGGTTCCAGATCCAGAACTGGAGTAGTAGGAATATTAGCATTTAATGGAGAAACAGGTGGAGTTGATACTTGTACTCTTGGTGCTTCCAAAAACAACACAGTTGGAATATTCAACCAGTGAATGTCAATTTCAGGACTTAATCCTGAATCTTCAATTGTAGCAGTGTTCTTGAATGGAGAGATAGGAGGTGTGATCCCTGTGTCTTGAACAGTATCTTCAGGTGCTAGAAGGGCTTCAATTACTGTAGGTTCTTGTGAGATCAGAGATTCCTGATCCCCTTCCTCAGCTTCTTCATATTGAGTGTGGCGCCCTCCAAACCCAGGTCAGAAGTTTGGGGTCCACACACACACACACATCTTATTTATAACCTGCTTATCACAATAATAAAGATAAAAATAATAATATGTAGTGACCCTACTTACCAACTACCACGGACCGCAACAGGTTAAAGTATGTACACAAGCCAAACACACACTTATATTATAAACCATCCAAATCCCAACTATCCAAACTCAGAACTGAGTATTAAGCATTATTACAAACTTTTACAAACTTAAATTATCTCAAAAGATGCCTACTAACTTAACTCGATCAACCTGAACCCCTAGCTCTCGCGCTGGACTGGGGATCATCGCTACCAACTGGTTCCTTCTTAACTGGAAAAGAACATAAACAACATTGCACAAATGAGCTAACTAGCTCAGCAAGTCTCAATGACAAGACTGAGAATAATGATCATCAAGTGGAAAGGGTTATGATATTAAGTGAACAATGAATTATGATTTAGAATTGGATATTATATTTTTATTTTAAAAACCAAGGTTAGGCTGCTGATCAGTCACGCATTAACCCCGAGCAAAGCACACAACGCTGCTCTAACTACTGGATCCAAGGCACACATTGGCCTAACTTGACCATTAATATGGCCTGACCACGAATCTGGTCCACAATTTTATAAAAACAATCCAATTCTAACATAATAACAGAATAAGCAATGTAAAGCAATAAACAGAATCATAAATAACATTGGATGTTCGATAATGACATGGTTCCAATCTTCACAAGGATCAATATGGCAATTTCAAAGCTTGGCCGTTAGGTAATGAAATAATTGGATAACAAAGGAATCAATGTTTCAAGGTTTCAAGGATTTGGTCTTTCAAAGCATAAGGTACAATGGTTTGAATATGTAAGTAATTCGGTTCAGTGTTTGGTATTTAGTTTGTATGTATTTGTGGAGTAGTATCGTATATTTATGGTTCATATTCGGGTATACAACAATCAATGGTTTAGAAAGAATAAGGTTTACGGCTCAAGATCAATAGCTGGAATCAGGGTTTAGGGTTCAGTGCTTCAAAGCACTTACAATATAAAACAAGACTATCAATCAATTACAATATATCTCGAGAAAGTTCAGAACACCTGCCTGGTACTAGCTTGCTATACTGTACTAACTTCAAATTACAACCATCTACTCCTCGACTATTTATTTCCCTTTCCTACGCCTTGCCTCTTCTGCTCACATATCATAAGCTTCTATCAATATTCAACACATACGATTCTATTCGATACACACTTCTATCTACCCTTCGTTTTACCCAAATTCGATTAACGGATTGAAAGTTACGCTATAAACAAGTAAACACCGAATATATAGATCGACAGTCAAACAACAAGTCACATATAACATGTAACACGTCAAACAATCAATGATATATCATTTATAAAGGAGTCTCGGGTTGTAAATAGGTTTTCGGGTATTTAAAATGATTTTTAAAACATTTTTCGGAATTAAAACGGGTCGTTGGATCAATTTCAAAGTAATAAACAGGGTTCGGTTGGCCTCATCTGACTTCAAAACAATTTTATAATAATTATCGAGCCTTGAAAATAATTTAAAATAATATTTTAAAGCTTGAAACTATTTTTCGGAATTTTTAAATCATTTTTAAATAATTAAATCTAATTAAATAATTAATTAAAATCAATTAATAATTAATTAAATCAATTAATCAATTAATTTCCGAATTAATTGACCAATTAATCAATTAATTATTAACTAAAATTAATTAACTAATTAATTCAGATTTATTTTTGAATTAAAAATAATTTTTGGAATTAAAATAATAATTTTTGGAATTTTCAGAAATTAAAAACCAATTTTGGAAATGAATTTATAAAAGAAATCTGATTTTTAAAAGTTTTTGAAACATAAATCCTATTTCTGCAAAGTTGGGAAACCCTGGGGGACTAAACTGTAAAAACAGAAGTTAGAAATTGATTTTATAAAATTTTGGATCAAAACCGGGTCAAACCGGGTCAGAAATCGGGGTCACCAAGAACAAAAACGGGTCGCGAAGAACCCAGTTTCCGGTGACCGGAAAATCCTCCGGCGAAGACCCGATTTCGACCAAAACGGAATGGTTTGACGTGATTCAAGCACGGTTTTCATTCTATGTCACTCCAGGATCATAAATCAAGTCACAAACAACACCACCAATAACCTCAGTTCATTCTCCGTCAAAATCGAAGTAAAACCGGCGAAGGGCCGACGAGCTTGATTTACAGACTTCTAGGAATCGTCAGTTGCTATACTATATACGAATTGATTCTAGATTCAACCAGGAACACATATCAACCATCAAATTCGAAAGATAACCCCTAACAAAGATTCCCTTAAATTGAATTGAAAACATTCAAAGTAATATAAACCCTAATTTCTAAATTCCGAGAATCAAACCTAAAATTAAACATGTTATTGAACTCCAAATCAAGAGTATAATATACTAAACTGATCAGGAAAACAAGCTCTACCACATACAATCATCAAATCATACAAACAATCTCTCGAACAAAAATTCATAATTTAAATACCAAGAAATTTGAATATAAATAATTAAATAGGAAATCACATGATGTTTCTGGGTTGAAATTGATGAAAGATTTGGATTCTAGATTTCAGTAGCTTCGTTTTGAGTATATGTACGCCAAAATTGGATATCGATAACGCCCCCGAATTTGTGTTTGATTACGAAGAACAAAATATAATTATAGTATTTTATCTGTAAAAAATCTGTAAATACTGTTTGCAAATGATTTCTGGTACAAAATAAAATACGGTAGAGGCTATTTATAATTACGGAAAATTAGTATCCCGTTGGATCTTTCCATATACAAAATGGTACATTTATTTATAAAAACTGATCCAAACGATACCGGTTTTCGGGATAATTATCCAAATCAATATAATTTGTACTGCGGTCTTGGTCTCAGCGCCTGGTTACATGTATTACGAGTTGATAATTGTGATATTTAATAAAAAGATCCGGTTTATCAAAAATACGAGTTTTATTGATTTACCGAAATGAATAATTTATCGGAAATGTTGCGCTGGGACCCGCACAGGACAAACCGTATGCCGGATCGAAAAAGTCGAAACATGGAAAATGCTCGGAATATTGCAGTTAAGTTAGGAAGGAGTTCTCGGAAGAGTTTCGGGTTATAAAAACGTAAAAACGGACGACGTCGGTTGGTTCCCGATTGTATAAAATAGTTTTTAAATACTCGGAAAAAGATTTTATAAAATCCATATATTTCCTATAAAATCATAAATCAACAGAAAAATAAATAGGAAGATATGACAATTATTTATATTTTATTTTTGACATATAAAAATTAAAATACTCAATTAATATTATTTTTAAACATCCAAACACATTTAACACTTAACAAATAATTCACAGAATAAATACTGAACATACATAATAATTATTTATTAGCAAAATAATTACACGGTATACCCCAGATATTAAATCCTTCCCCCCTTAAAAGGATTCTGTCATCAGAATCTTCTAAAAAAACAAATGAGGGTACTTTTCTTTCATATCACTTTCTAACTCCCAGGTTGACTCTTCAACCTTTGGGTTTCTCCACAATACTTTTACTAACTTTACTACTTTATTTCTTAATACTTTCTCTCTTTCCTCTAGAATTTCTATCGGACTCTCTACATATGAAAAATCTGCCTGGAGCTCTATTGGCTCATATTCTATTATATGCCTAGAGTCTGGATTATACTTTTTAAGCATCGATACGTGAAAAAACATTGTGAATGTGCTCCATGTGCGGAGGTAACGCCAACTCCTAAGCTACTTTGCCAATGCGCTTTAAAATCTCAAAAGGTCCAACATATCTTGGGCTCAGTTTTCCTTTCTTTCCAAATCTCGTTAATCCCTTCCACGGTGATACTTTCAGTAATACCAAGTTCCCTTCTTCGAATTCCATGTCTTTCCTTGATTGATCTGCATATTTCCTTTGACGGTCTTGTGCTGCTATCAATCTCTTTTGTATAACTTCAACAACTTCCTTCGTCTGCTATACTAATTCAGGTTCAAGTATTTTGCGTTCTCCTACTTCGTCCCAATACACTGGAGATCTACATTTGCGTCCATAAAGAGCTTCATAGGGTGGCATCCCAATATTGGCGTGATAACTGTTGTTATATGCAAATTCTACCAGGGGTAAATGCTCATCCCAACTTCCTTTGAAATCAACAGCACAAACACGTAACATGTCTTCGATTGTCTGGATCGTTCTTTCACTCTGGCCGTCCGTTTGTGGATGGTAAGCCGTACTCATATTCAGTCTCCTTCCCAAACATTCTTGAAAACTTTTCCAAAATCTTAAATTAAATCTTGGATCTCAATCACATACGATGGACACAGGAACTCCATGACGAACTCGATTTCCTTTAAGTACATATGGACTAACTTGTCTAGTGAAAATCTTTCATTTATAGGAAGAAAATGAGCTGACTTGGTAAGTCTATCCACTATAACCCAGATGGCATCATGATTAGCTTTTGTCCTTGGTAATCCAACTATGAAATCCATGGCAATATGCTCCCACTTCCACTCTGGAATCTCCAATGGCTGTAGTAATCCACTTGGTCTCTAATGCTCTGCTTTAACTCTCTGACATGTATAACATCTGCTAACCCATTCCGTAATTTCCCTCTTCATATCTGGCCACCAATAATTTTCCTTTAAATCTTTGTACATCTTGGTACTCCCTGGATAGATTGAGTATCTCGAATTATGAGCTTCTTGTAAAATTTCATTCTTCAACTCCGTCACTGGTGGAATCCAAATTCTAGAAGAAAACCTAAGAATACATTGATCATCCTTTTGCGTACACAATTCCTCACCTACCAAACGATTTATATCCTGATCCATTACCTCTTCTTGACACTTCCTTATCTTCTCTAACAATTCCGGCTGGAAAGTCATTCTATACACTTTCGCTTCATCAGGCTTGCAAACTCTAATTTCCAATTCCAATTTTTGAAATTCCTTGTATATTTCTTCGGGTACTGATAATATATTTAATTTTTCTTTCCGACTCAACACATCTGCTACAACGTTTGCTTTACCGGGATGATAGTTAATCGTGCAGTCGTAATCCTTGATCAATTCTAACCATCTCCTCTGTCTCATATTAAGCTCCTTCTGTGTGAATATGTACTTCAAGCTTTTATGATCCGTGTAAATCTCGCATTTTTCTCCATATAGATAATGTCTCCAAATTTTCAAAGCGAAAACTATGGCTGCTAGCTCCAAATCATGAGTAGGATATTTCTGTTCGTGTGGTTTCGGTTGCCTTGACGCATACGCAATCACCTTATCGTGCTACATCAGAACACATCCGAGTCCTTTATGAGAAACATCGCTATAAATTACGAAATTTCCTTGATCGTCTGGAAGTGACAAAACAGGTGCCGTGATTAATCTTTGCTTCAATTCCTGAAAACTTTATTCACATTTATCGTTCCATATAAACTTTTCATTCTTCCGTGTAAGCTTTGTCAATGATGTTTCAATCCTTGAAAATTTCTGAACGAATCGACGATAATATCCCGCTAATCCCAAGAAACTTCTTACCTCTGTTGGTGTTCTCGGTCTTTCCCAATTTATAATTGCTTCAATCTTTACTGGGTCCACTTTGATCCCTTCATTACTGACTATGTATCCTAAGAATTGAACTTTCTGTAGCCAAAACTCACACTTCGAGAATTTAGCATATAATTTCTTTTTCCTTAAAATCTCCAAAGCTGTTCTTAAATGTGCTGCATGATCCTCTTCTGTCTTTGAGTAAATCAAAATATCATCTATAAATACAATAACGAACTTATCCAAGTATTCCTTGAAAATTCTGTTCATCAGGTCCATAAACACTGTCGGGGCATTGGTCAATCCAAAAGACATTACTAAAAATTCATAATGTCCATACCTCGTCCTGAAAGCTGTCTTTGGTATATCTTCTGGCTTAATCTTTAGTTGATGATATCCCGATCTTAAGTCGATCTTGGAGAAGTACTTGGCTCCCTTCAATTGGTCAAACAAATCATCAATTCTGGGTAATGGATACTTGTTCTTAATTGTAAGCTTATTGAGCTCCCGATAGTTGATACATAGTCTCATGCTTCCATCCTTCTTCTTGACAAATAATACCGGTGCACCCCACGGGGATACACTAGGTCTGATTACTCCTTTTTCTAACAACTCTTGCAATTGCTTCGCTAGCTCCTTCATCTCAACGGGCGCCATTCTATACGGGGCCTTGGATACTGGTTCTGTTCCAGGTGCTAAGTCGATCGCAAATTCAATTTCTCTGTATGGAGGAAGTCCTGGTAACTCATCGGGAAACACGTCTGGAAATTCATTAACTACTGGAATATCTTCAAGTTTTACAGGATCCTGACTTCTATCAATCACATATGCCACGAAATGCTCGCATCCTTGTCATAGTAACTTCTTGGCTTGAATCATCGTTAAGAATTTCTTTACCTGCTTCTGGCCCTTAAACGTTACTATGCTCTCATCTGGCGTCTTCACCATTACCTTCTTATTTCGACAATCTATCTGGGCATCGTGCTTAGATAACCAATCCATTGCCAAGATAACGTCAAATTCTCCTAACTTAAATGGTATCAAATCTACACAAAACTTACTACCAGAAATCTCAATCTCATATTTCCCACAAAATTGATTAACAGATACACGTTCTTGATTTGCTAATTTCACAGTCATTATTTCATTTAAATACTCAACTAGACAATTTAATTTACTAACAAAATCTTGTGAAATAAACGATCGAGTTGCTCCCGAATCTATTAACACTTTGGCACATAAAGAATTCACATTAAGCGTACCTGCCACGACATCAATATCCTGGATAGCGTCCTTCACAGACATATCAAAAACTCTAACCCTTGAAGTCTCATTCATTTCTGGGGTAGATCCCATAATTCTTAATGCATTACTAATAGGGGCTGGTGTCTTGCAATCCCTGGCTATATGTCCTGGCTTTCCACATTTGAAGCACGTAAATCCAATAACTGGAACCTTACCTGCTGGATTCCGGATAGGCTGATCCTTGTTTGCTGGCTCTCTCGCTGGCTGATTGCGGCACTCCCTCGAATAGTGCCCTTTATGGTTACACTTGAAATAAACTATATTCAACTTGTTACAAACTCCTCCATGTTTCTTCCCACATACCTGACAATCTGGAAAAGTTAACCTCAACTGATTCGGCTGATTCACATTGACTGGACGGTTGCCCTGGCCTCCGTCGCCTGCATTTTGCCTTCTGAAGTTAAAATTTCTCCCTGGCTGAAACTTGCCCTTCTTAAAGTTTGGAAACTTCCCTGGTTGTGATTGACCTTCATTCCCTTCGGACTTTCTTTTCTTACTTTCTTTTTCCTTCTATGACATCTCACTCTCTGTCTCTGCAATCATGGCCTTCTGTACAACTCCTGCATAGGTATCCAACTCAAAAATGGCTACCTTCCCTCTGATCCATAGCTTCAGACCTTGCTGGAATCTCTTAGCCTTCTTCCTGTCAGTATCCACATATGACGACACATACCTTGACAACTCTTCAAACTTATTCTCATAATCAGCTACCGATATATTTCCTTGCTTTAATTCTAAAAACTTCAGCTCCATCTGCACCTGAACAAACTGGGGAAAATACTTTTCTAAAAACAATTCCTTAAACCTCTCCCAAGTAATAACATTTGTACCTTCCAATGTCTTCACAGTCTCCCACCAATAGGTGGCCTCATTCTTTAAATAGTAACTCACAAACTCAACCTTCTGTTCTTCCTTCACTTTCACTAAAGCAAACGACTTCTCTATTTCCTTTAACCAAATATTTGCTTCAATTGGATCTAAGGAACCCTTGAATTTTGGTGGGTTTACTGCCTGAAAAGTTTTGAAAGTTACCTGGGGATTAGTCTGTCATTGTTGTTGTTGTGCCAGGTGAACTGTTTGTTGGGCCAAGATTTGAAGAATCTGGGCTATTGCTGGGTCTATGGGTCCTGGGTTTACATTCTGGTTTGTATCATCTTGGTTGTTATTGTTGTTGTTGTTATTGGTTTCTTCATTCTGGGTGTTGGTGCGGGTATTTCTTCTGGGAGGCATTTTCTGTAAAGAATCAAACAACTTATTTATCTTTTAAATCAAATCCTTTACATAAAAGAAAAGTTTTGTAAAACAGAAATATCTCTTTTTGAAAACAGTTGTAACAGTTGAGCTAAATAAATTGCATGCTTTTTTACAGAATATAAACAGTTAAGGGAACAGGGTACATGGTATCACAGGGGTATAACTGGTACAATAAATAAGGTAAAGTAAAAAAGGTGCAGTAAAGTAAATGACAATACTGGAAAGGAAAAGGTACTGATATATATAGATCAAAAGTTTTAGGTAGTACAAACATAAAGACGCTTCGGAAGTAAAAGCAAAAAGGGGTACAACAACCTACTCACTAGTCAGAATATCTAGTCTATAAATACAACTCAAAAGTCTACTGATACATTCTACACGCTACTGTACATACTACACAACTATAACAGCTCTGATCAACATCTCTATCTCTGGATCTCCGACTCAACTCCAAGGAAACTCTGGTCCTCCCAGCCTCTCGAAGTCCTCCATCACCTCAGTAGCCCATCCCATAAGTGCATCAGGGCCTCGGCCAGGTAGTGTAGCTCCATGTAGCCTAGCCTCAAGAATCCTGCATGTCACATGGATCTCCTTTCGAAGCTCCCTCACACCACGATCAACATCTGTAGTCCTGATGATATGCTGCAGCTCTCGGATCTGGGTCAACAAGGAATCACGCTCTAATAAAAGAGCCTCATACCGGTAATAAGGAACTGGATGCAATGTAGACTGGAATGGGGCACTCGCAACTGAATGCCCAGTGGAATCTGAATCAGCTGGTGGGGGTCCTATGATAGGTGGCCTCATGCCTGGGGGTGGAATAGCCTGTAATGGTACGGGCTGCAACACAGGTGGAGGTAGAATAGCCAATACTGGTGGAACAACAGGACGTGGATCTGAAGATGGTATTCCAATTGAAGGCTCTGAGTGATCAGCTGATACGGGGATGAAAGAGTCGCCCATTGATGCTATCTGAAATCATATCGCAATATAAGAATCTCGAACCACGACGCGAATTATACTAATACCTATTATACCGTAGCACTCAACTTCTCGACGTTCTATTATTCTATTTCTTACTTCTAATCCTTACCCTCTACCCATTCCCGTCAACCTAGGCTTGTGTCAGTGACTTATAACCTGTAGCTCTGATACCAAACCTGTGACGCCCTCCAAACCCGGGTCAGAAGTTTGGGGTCCATACACACACATATCTTATTTATAACATACTTATCACAATAATAAAGATAAAAATAATAATATGCAGTGACCCTACTTACCAACTACCACGGACCGCAACAGGTTAAAGTATGTACATAAGCCAAACACACCCTTATATTACAAACCGTCCAAATCCCAACTATCCAAACTTAGAACTGAGTAATAAGCATTATTACAAACTTTTACAAACTTAAATTATCTCAAAAGATTCCTACTAGCTTAACTCGATCAACCTGAACCCCTAGCTCTCGCGCTGGACTGGGGATCCTCGCTACCAACTGGTTCCTTCTTAACTGGAAAAGAACATAAACAACATCGCACAAATGAGATAACTAGCTCAGCAAGTCTCAATGCCAAAACTGAGAATAATGATCATCAAGTGGAAATGGTTATGATATCAAGTGAACAATGAATTATGATTTAGAATTGGATATTATATTTTTATTTTAAAAACCAAGGTTAGGCTGCTGATCAGTCACGCACTAACCCCGAGCAAAGCACACAGCACTGCTCTAACTACTAGATCCAAGGCACACATTGACCTAACTTGACCATTAATATGGTCTGACCACGAATCTGGTCCACAATTTTATAAAAATAATCCAAATCTAACATAATAACAGAATAAAAAATGTAAAGCAATAAACAAAATCATAAATAACATTGGATGTTCGATAATGACATGGTTCCAATCTTCACAAGGATCAATATGGCAATTTCAAAGCTTGGCCGTTAGGTAATAAAAGAATTGGATAACAAAGGAATCAACATTTCAAGGTTTCAAGGATTTGGTCTTTCAAAGCATAAGGTACAATGGTTTGAGTATGTATGTAATTCGGTTCAGTGTTTGGTATTTAGTTTGTATGTATTTGTAGAGTAGTATCGTATATTTATGGTTCATATTCGGGTATACAACAATCAATGGTTTAGAAAGAATAAGGTTTACGGCTCAAGATCAATAGATGGAATCAGGGTTTAGGGTTCAGTGCTTCAAAGTACTTGCAATAAAAAACAAGACTATCAATCAATTACAATATATCTCGAGAAAGTTCAGAACACTTGCCTGGTACTAGCTTTCTATACAGTACTAACTTCTAATTACAACTGTCTACTCCTCGACTATCTATTTCCCTTTCGTATGCCTTGCCTCTTCTGCTCACATATCATAAGCTTCTATCAATATTCAACTCATATAATTCTATTCGATACACACTTCTATCTACCCTTCGTTTTACCCAAATCCGATTAACGGATTGAAAGTTACGCTATAAACAAGTAAACATCGAACATATAGATCGACAGTCAAACAACAACTCACATATAACACCTAACACATCAAACAATCAATGATATATCATTTATAAAGAAGTCTCGGGTTGTAAACAGGCTTTCGGGTATTTAAAATGATTTTTAAAACATTTTTCAGAATTAAAACGGGTCGTTGGATCAATTTCAAAGTAATAAATAGGGTTCAGTTGGCCTCATCTGGCTTCAAAACAATTTTATAATAATTATTGAGCCTTGAAAATAATTTAAAATAATATTTTAAAGCTCGAAACTATTTTTTGAAATTTTTAAATCATTTTCAAATAATTAAATCTAATTAAATAATTAATTAAAATCAATTAATAATTAATTAAATCAATTAATTTCCGAATTAATTGATCAATTAATTGATTAATTATTAACTAAAATTAATTAACTAATTAATTCAGATTTATTTTTGAATTAAAAATAATTTTTGGAATTAAAATATGATTTTTGGAATTTTCAGAAATTAAAAACCAATTTTGGAAATGAATTTATAAAAGAAATCTGATTTTTAAAAGTTTTTGACAAAAATCCTATTTCTGCAAAGCTGGGAAACCCTGGGGGACTAAACTGTAAAAACAGAAGTTAGAAATTGATTTTATAAAATTTTGGATCAAAACCGGGTCAAGCCGGGTCAGAAATCCGGGTCGCAAAGAACCCAGTTTCCGGCGACCGGAAAATCCTCCGGAGAAGCCCCGATTTTGACCAAAACGGAATGGTTTGACGTGATTCAAGCACGGTTTTCATTCTATATCACTCCAGGATCATAAATCAAGTCACAAACAACACCACCAATAACCTCAGTTCATTCTCCGTCAAAATCGAAGTAAAATCGGCGAAGGGCCGGCAAGCTCGATTTACAGACTTCTAGGAATCGTCAGTTGCTATACTATATATGAATCGATTCCATATTCAACCAGGAACACATATCAACCATCAAATTCGACAGATAACCCCTAACATAGATTCCCCTAAACTGAATTGAAAACATTCAAAGTAATATAAACCCTAATTTCCAAATTCCGAGAATCAACCCTAAAATTAAACATGTTATTGAATTCCAAATCAAGAGTATAATATAACAAAATGATCAGGAAAACAAGCTCTATGACATACAATCATCAAATCATACAAACAATCTCTCGAACAAAAATTCATAATTTAAATACCAAGAAATTCGAATATAAATAATTAAATAGGAAATCACCTGATATTTCTGGGTTGAAATTGATGAAATATTTGGATTCTAGATTTCAGTAGCTTCGTTTTGAGTATATGTACGCCAAAATCGGATATCGATAACGCCCCCGAATTTGTGTTTGATTACGAAGAACAAAATATAATTATAGTATTTTCTCTGTAAAAACTCTGTAAATACTGTTTGCAAATGAATTCTGGTACAAAATAAAATACGGTAGAGGCTATTTATAATTACGGAAAATTAGTATCCCGTTGGATCATTCCAGATACAAAATGGTACGTTTATTTATAAAAATTGATCCAAACGGTATCGGTTTTCGGGATAATTATCTAAATCAGTACAATTTGTACTGCGGTCTTGGTCTCAGCGCCTGGTTACACGTATTACGAGGTGATAATTGTGATAGTTTAATAAAAAGATCTCGTTTATCGAAAATATGAGTTTTATTGATTTACCGAAATGAATAATGTATCGGAAATGTTGCGCCGAGACCCGCACAGGACAAACCGTACGCCGGATCGAAAAAGTCGAAACATGGAAAATGCTCGGAACATTGCAATTAGGTTAGGAAGGAGTTCTCAGAAGAGTTTCAGGTTATAAAGACGTAAAAACTGATGACGTCGGTTGGTTCCCGATTGTATAAAATAGTTTTTAAATACTCGGAAAAAGATTTTATAAAATCCATAAATTTCCTATAAAATCATAAATCAACAGAAAAATAAATAGGAAGATATGACAATTATTTTAATTTTATTTTGGACATATAAAAATTAAAATACTTAATTAATATTATTTTTAAACATCCAAACACATTTAACACTTAACAAATAATTCACAGAATAAATACTGAACATACATAATAATTATTTATTAGCAAAATAATTACACGGTATACCCCGGATATTACATTGAGCTTGTGTAATTTTCACACATGCTCTCTTCTTCTTTGATCTTCTGGATGGTGGAGGAGTTGCTTGAGCAGCATAAGAACTTGAAGTTCTTTTCCTTGTTAAAATACCAGAACCCTCAGCTTCATTCTCCTTCTGAGGAGTTACCTCTTCAGCTGCTACCTCCTTCTGAAAAATTTCTTTTTCAGCTTTTATTGTCACAGGTTCTGATGCTGAAACCTGAACCTGTTCTTCCTCATCAGATTCATCCCTCAGAATAATCCTCCTTCTTCTCCTTGGTGGAGATTTAGGCACATAGATAGTTCTTTTTGGCCTAGAGGATGTTGTAGTAGATTTTACAACTGGCACCTTTTGGGAAGTACCAGAGGTTGGTTTGGTAGTAGGTGCTGATGGTTGTGGTTGAGAAGATTGTACTGGTTGGAAATAGGTTCTGATGGTAGGATATGATTGAGCATTGGAAGGCTGGGTTGGTGGAGGTTGAGATGGTTGTGGTTGAGAAGATTGTGCAATATCAGGATATTGGGCTGTATATGTGTTGGGGTCAGAGTTTACTAAGAACTGTTTTATTGATGTAGGAATTTGATGGGGTCTTAGTATCTCTTTCTTATTATCAGTAGATAACAAGTCTGTGAAGGCCCTTTTAGCAAGTTTAAAAGGTAGAATTGACTCACTAAAGTTTTGAGGCTTGTTAGAACAACAAAAACTGTATATAAGTTGACAAAATCTAGCAAAGTATACAGTATTTGGGCCCTCCTTCATCCTATCCCCAATAAAACCCAAAATAGCAATAGCATAATCAAAGTGAGTTTGATTTAGAAGTGCATACCCTATTTGCTGACTCAGAATGGGAATGGCATCAAAATTTGAGCATTTATTGGCAAAAGCTCTGGTGATGCAGTCAAAGAAGAAACTCCACTCCCTTCTAATGTATGGCCTCTTCAGCTGTCCCAGCTTGGACAGACTTTTCTCATAGCCAAGATTGGTCATCATACCCTGTAGAAGTGGTTCTTCAATCTGAGCATTGACATTGCAATTTTCTGGCAGATGTAGAGCTTGTCGAACAGTAGACAAAGTAACCAGATGCTCATCTTCCCCTGCTGTGAAAATAATACTTAGGGACCTAGCTTCACCACCATCATCATAAACTCCACTCCTCCAAAACTCTAGTATCTGTGTTCCTGAGAATCCTTTTGGTTGGGTCAAAGCATACCCAATCTCACTATTAGCAAGAAAGTCTGGATGAAGTGAAGATCTGATGGAGCATCGTCCTTGGTGAGAATAGCCATGTAGTTATTTGGGACGAACTTGGCTCCGATAAAGATGATGTCCTTGGGTGCCATTTCTGTAAGAAATTAAGTGAAAAGTTGTGTGTACGAAAGGTGTTTGATAAAATGCCTGTAAAAGAGTCCATCAAAAAATAGAGAGAAAAAGAGAGAGATAGAGTAAAAGAAATAATAGATAAAGTAAGAGTAGGTAAAAGAGTGTGAAATGTTTTAACTCTAATATATATACTCTTTCCACTCAACGACTCTTTTTGGAAGTAAAACAGATATTTGACACCTGTCACGCAGTAAATAGTCAAAACAGTGGTTAGTGGGCACGAGAAATGTGCAGTAATTATTGCTCACATGTTGTTTTCAAAACAAACACAGAACCCATAAACCAAATGATTATTATTGTTTTTATCTCACTTAATTATTTTCTGATAAATATGATCATTACAGTAAAAACTAAAAATAAATCAAGTAAATAAATAATGCCACATAAGCATCAGAGTTTCCATCCGGATTTGCATCAGAACTTGACTATTATCAGAATTTAATGGTCATCAGAAAATGGCTTCTGTACTTAAAAAGTGAATGACTGTTTCTGTGATTCTTCACACAAATACTGACTGGTTTCTTCATAGTTTAATCATCAGAACATGTCCTCAGAATTTATGAAAAATAATACTTAACTATTTATCTGAAACAACTTAATCACCACAGTAATTTTTATCATTCATATGGAGTGAGAGTGTGTGCATTTGCAAATGATTAGATAAAGATTAAAGTCTTATAAACTTCAGATATCTTAGAAATAAGGCATAACTAAGAAAAATGCTTAAAATATTTCTTTAATTTTGAAGTCTACTATAGAATAAATTTATGCAAGAGTCCACCTCAACTGTTTGTGCTCATTTTATGCATCTTTTGAAATTTTTTTTACAGTGGCTGCTCAGTGTAAATGAGTCACAACTGCTATCAGAATTTATGCTATTATCAGAATATTTCTCCAGTAATCAGAGAATGTGAAAAGTCACCAAGAAAAATTTATTTGCTTTTCTAATGCATATAACTTAATACCAACAATGCACTTGGGTCTTCCCTTTCACATATTTACTCTAGATTTCAAAGGAGTACCTGACTTCAAATTTTCTTTTCTTTTGTTTTCTTCAGATAAGTGAGGTTTATCAAGCATGTAGTTCATCCTTAAGATTTACTGACATTAGAATTTGACAGATAAGAAATAATAATCTAGTTTGTGACTTAGTAATAAGATACAAGAAGTAAATTTGACTAAGATCAAAATCAGAGTTTGATTGTGTTATTGATTTCCACATAAACAACTAATTCAAACATGGGATACATAGTTTATTAAAGACTATTAAGTCAGCATCTAGCAAAGTACTCCTCATTGGATTGAATAGTCACAGAACATGCAAAACACTATCAGAGTATATAGAGTCATATTAGATAATAATCAATATTTAATATGATACAATTTAAGCACATATGTCATGGAGATAAGACAATCTGTAAACACTGATCATAAAGTCTGATGCATGAGAACAAAAACTAAATAGATTTTGAGAAAGAACCTGAAACCATTCCAAGTTCATTTACCAGTCTTGTAAAAGTAGCTTCACATAGTGGTTTTGTGAAGATATCTGCTAGTTGTTGATCTTTTGGGACAAAATGCAATTCCACTGTACCTTCCATCCCATGTTCCCTTACGAGATGGTACCTAATGCTGATGTACTTTGTCATTGAGTGTTGAACTGGATTTCCTATCATAGCAATAACACTTTGATTATCACAGTAAATGGGTATTTTAGAAAATTCTAACCCATGGTCCAGTAACTGATTCTTCATCCAAAGAATCTGTGCACAACTGCTTCCTCCAGCAATATATTCTGCTTCTGCAGTTGATATGGAAATTGATTTCTATTTCTTGCTAAACCAAGAAATCAATCTGCCTCCAAGAAATTGGCAGCTTCCACTAGTGCTTTTCCTGTCTATTTTGCATCTTGCAAAATCTGTATCTGACTAACCTATTAGCTTAAAGTCTGATTCCCTAGGATACCACAATCCTAGATCAGCTGTACCCTTGAGGTACTTGAAAATTCTTTTTCACAGCTATTAGATGAGGTTCTCTTGGATCAGCCTGAAATCTTGCACAAAGACAGGTAGCATACATGATATCAGGTCTACTTGCAGTTAAATAGAGTAAAGAGCCAATCATACCTCTGTAGTTAGTAATATCTACTGATGCTCCACTATCTTTATCTAACTTGGTTACAGTGGCCATGGGAGTTGATGCAGTAAAACTGTCTTGCATTCTAAATTTCTTGAGTAAATTTCTGGTATACTTGGATTGATTTATGAAAGTACCTTTTTCAGTTTGCTTGACTTGAAGTCCCAGAAAATAGCTCAACTCTCCCATCATACTCATTTGATATCTTGACTGCATTAGCTTGGAAAATCTTTCACAAAGCTTTGTATTTGTAGAGCCAAAGATGATATCATCAACATATATCTGTACCAAAAGTAAGTCCTTTCCATGGTTGAGGTAGAATAGAGTTTTATCAATTGTGCCTCTGATAAATCCACTTTCCAGAAGGAATTGAGCTAAAGTCTCATACCATGCTCTTGGAGCTTGCTTAAGGCCATAAAGTGCTTTGTCAAGCCTGTAGACATGATTTGGAAATTTTGGATCTACAAAGCCTGGAGGTTGTTCAACATATACCTTTTCTTCCAATTCTCCATTGAGAAAATCACTTTTCACATCCATTTGAAAGACTTTAAACTTCTTGTGAGCAACATAAGCCAAAAAGTTTCTTATGGCTTCCAATCTAGCAACTGGAGCAAATGTTTCATCATAGTCAATACCCTCATGTTGAGAGTAACCTTTAGCAACCAGCTTTGCTTTGTTTTTTGTAATTATGCCATCACTGTCAGTTTTGTTTCTGAACACCCATTTTGTGCCAATAATTGATCTGTTCCTTGGTCTTGGTACTAGGGTCCAGACTTTATTTCTTTCAAATTCATTTAACTCTTCCTACATTGCTTACACCCAATCAGCATCTTGGAGAGCTTCTTCCACTTTCTTTGGTTCAGTCTGAGATAGAAAGGAATGATAGAGACATTTATTTGATGTTGCAGTTCTAGTTCTGACACCTGCTTCAGGATCTCCAACTATTAAGTCAGGTGTGTGCGCTTTAGTCCACTTCCTTGCAGATGGAAGTAGATCTCTAGAACTGGATCCTCCCCCATGATCCATGCTATTTCCATCAGCATTTTCTGATGCTCCCCCTGAAGTTATGCTCTCTGAAATGTCAGAATTTGAGTTGAATCCTTCAGGAATTGAAGAATCAGAGTTTCCAAAATTATTAGAATTTGGTTCATTAGCACTTGATGAATCAGAACTTGAAGAGCTAGTGATTGGTTCTGATGCTTCTTGAGAGTCTTGAGATGTGGTAGGATCATTAGCTTGCTCCCCCTGAATAGGTGCATTTTCCTTTGAAGCAGTTACCACAGTTTCAATGACATCAGAATTTAACCCATCAGAACTTACATGATCAGGATTTAGGTCATCAGAACTTACAGAATCAGAATTTACATCTTCATTTTCAAATCTCAGCTGATCATGATCATTGAAATCTTCAAGTCCGGTAAACTTTTTATCATCAAAAGATACATTGATAGATTCCATGACAACCTTTTTTCTTAAATTGTACACTCTGAAGGCTTTTGTGGAAAGTGAATATCCAACAAAAATTCCTTCTTCAGCTTTTAGATCAAATTTTGACAGTTGTTCAGGATGAGTCTTAAGAACAAAACACTTGCATCTATATACATGAAAGTATTTCAGATTTGGCTTCTTTTTTTCACCATCTCATATGGTGTTTTTCCATGCTTGTTTATGAATGTAGCATTCTATGTAAAACAAGCAGTCTGCACAGCTTCAGCCCAAAAATAGGTTGGTAGCTTTGCTTCATCAGGCATAGTTTGTGCAGCTTCAATAAGAGTCCTGTTCTTTCTCTCTACAACTCCATTCTGCTGTGGAGTTCCTGGTGCAGAAAATTTCTGCTTTATTCCATGCTCTTTGTAGAACTCTTCCATGATTGAATTCTTGAACTCAGTGCCAATATCACTTCTTATTATTTTAACAGAATCTTTGACCAACTTATCCAGCTATCTGACATGATCAGTTAGATTAGATGCAGTTTCATTCTTCTTGTGCAAAAAATACGCCCAAGTGTATCTTGTGAACTCATCCACTATAACCATATCATATTTCTTCTTTACAATAGACATGACATTGAATGGACCAAATAGATCAACATGCAGTAAGTGATAAGGCTCAAGAATTGAGGATTCAGTTTTGCTCTTGAATGAAGATTTTCTTTGTTTTACCTTTTGACATGAGTCACAAAGGCCATCAGGAGCAAATATTGATTTTGGCAGTCCTCTCATAAGATCTTTCTTTACTAGCTCATTCTTTTGTTTTCCTTGACTTAACTTGATTCACCTGTAACAAAGTTCTTGGAAACTGATCCATATTTCTCATTGACTTTGGATAGCTTATCTTTGCTAATTGGTTTTCTTTCATTCAACGGATGTGACTCTTTGTCTTTCTAAATATGAGTGTAATAATTTTTATAAATGACATGTCAACAGAATTATATCACTTGCGTGTTACACTTAAATCTCTCACTAAAGAAAACACAAAAATTAAGGAAAATAATTTGTTTTTAAGTGAAATAAATAATGTGTTAGAAACTGACTTCTTCTTCATCTTACTTGTCCATTCTAGATTAGTAGTGATTACCTGATTGTTTGAAGAACTGACTTCTTCTTCATCTTATTTGGCCATTAGAGCTAGATTGACATAGCTTGTTTCTTGATCTTCATCTACCCCATTAGCTACCCAGTCATTTTCTTGAGTCAAGAAAGCCCTTTCCTTTTGTTTGAGCAATTCGAAGTACTTCTTATAGTCCACATGCTCAAACTTCTTTCTTTCAGAATTAGGCTTTCTGCATTAACTTGCAAAATAACCACTCAAGCCACATTTGAAACATTTGAATTTGGATTTATCCACCATGTTTCTATTTAGTTTGGCTACTCCAAAATTCTTTTTGAATTTGAGCTTGGCAAACTTTCTTGATGAAAAGCTAGATGTTCATCAATGTCCTCCATTTCATCATGACTTAAATGATCTTCATGCTCATCCACTAGCCCCTTTCTTTTTCCTTCACAGCTCCAACTTTCATCTCTTTCACTCTCTCTTGTTCAGCTACCAAAACTATAGATCCTCCCTTCTTCCTTCCTATCTTTATCTGCTCATCTTGTTCTAATTCAAGCTCACAAGTCTTTAGAATGCCATACAGTCTTTCTAACATAAACTCCTTGTAATCTTGAAATTTTTTGAGAGAGACAGTCATAGGCTTCCATTCTTTTGGTAGAGATTTGAGGAATTTCAGGTTTGAATCTTTTGTCTGATAGACTCTTCCATGCAGCTTCAGTGCATTTAGTAGTTTTTAAAATCTACTAAAGATGTCACTTAAAGCTTCACTGTCTTCACAATGAAAGTGCTCATACTGCTGGATTAGAAGTTGCATCTTGTTTTCCCTCACTTGTACAGTTACATCACATATAATTTGAATTGTATCCCAAATTTCTTTAGCAGTTTTACAATTGATGACACTGTGAAACATATCTCCATCAAGACCATTGAACAAAATGTTCATAGCCTTTTTGTCATTGTGCACTTGCTCAATATCTTCATCTGTCCATTCTGATTGTGGCTTTGGAATACTTTGCTCATTACCTATAGCTCCTTAAGTGTTTGTAGCAGCTCTTCGAGGAACATAAGGACCTTTCTCAATACAATTAACATATCTTTCATCTTGAGAGAAAAGATGCAGGTGCATTTTCACCTTCCAATGATGATGGTTGTCTTTATCCAAGAAAGGGATCTTCACTCCAACATCCTTCATGCTCATATTGTTAGTTGTTTTGATCTTTAAACTCTTAGTGTGTCAAGAGCTTGCTCCGATACCAATTGTTATTCCCAAACAATCTAACAAGTAGAATTACAGAAGGGGGTTGAATGTCATTCTTGGTTTCTTTTCAATCATGAAAACTTCTTGAAAATATAAATATAACTGTGTATGAATATGCTAAGTGCGGATAAGAAATATTCAAGTATTCAAACACAAAGTAAATAAACAAGGATGTTTAAAAACTTTCTGGTGGATTGTTGTTTCCACCAGAGATATATATAAATATAGAATATCTTTGTGATGCAAAAAGTACACATCTGCTTACAAGTAAATTTATAGAGAGAGAACTTAGAAATTCTTAACAGATTATGCCTTATCTATTTCTCAGTTCTTTCAATCGATATTTTTCTACTTGTTACTCTTGGTTTATATATCACCAAGTTACATGTGAAAAAGGCAAACTAATAAAACAAACATATCTAAGTCTAATCACATGTTTCTTCATTTCTCCATTCAGCATCTTTGTATTTCTTCAAGTTAGCATGAAAATGGAAATGCTTCTTGATCTTCATAATCCATATTACAGGCTGCCACATTCCTTTTATATACAATCAACCCATGTGACTGTCAAGTCACTATCAACTCCTATTTGAATGTGTTATCCATCGAGACTCTGTTGGACCATCCGTCGAGACTCTATTGGATCATCCGTTGATTGGAACTTGGGTCATCCATCGAGGCCTTGTAAAAACATCTGTTGAAAGTATTTCCATAGCAGTTGACTCAATTTCACTTATGCAAAATTATAAGGCATCTAATATTTTCAATTAGCCAACCTATTTTGCATACCATACTAGAAGCCAACATGACTTAGAATATCCTACAACTTCTAATCCTTCAAGACATTTCAGTATACAGGAATGTGCTACAAAGACTTATTTAATCATAAGCTACTCTTTCAACGAATGACAAGTAAGGTTATTCGTTGAGAGCTATAATTACACTTAATTAAATCTACTAAGGTGTTTTGGTAAAATATCATCAAGCCTACAACATATTCCTAACAAAATCGAGTTGCGGTTCACTTCTGTCGCTGACCCTCAAGCTAATGGCCAAGCATAAGTTGCAAATCATAATATTTTAGACGGATTGAAAAAAAGGATCGAAAAGTCTAGAAGCAATTAGGTGGACGAAGTACTCCCTATACTTTGGGCCTATAGGATCACATGTGGGGTTACAACTGGAGCAACCCTATTTATGCTGGCATATGGAGCTGAAGCTGTTATTCTTGTGGAGATATCGCATTCATCCCCGAGGATTTAAGCTTATAACGCAGAAGAAAATGAGGAAGGACAGAGGCTAGCCTTGGACTTAATAGATGAAGTTCGGGATCAAGCACATGCTAAGATCGTGGAATATCATAAAAAAAACTTCTTTTTATTATAATCTGAGGGTAAAGGAAAGGTTCTTTAAGCATGGAGACCTAGTTCTAAGAAAGGCTGAAGTATTAGGTGTTGGAAATAATGGAAAGCTAGCCCCAAACTGGGAAGGGCCGTACAAAGTTAAAAGCGTTCAAGCATGAGAATCTTACAAGTTAGAGATAATGGAACGAGAAGAAGTGCCAAGGACTTGGCATGCCCATTATTTGAAAGTTTACTACGTATAGTTGTTATACTCAAGAAAGATATTTTAGTTTATGATAATCAGGGTTGGACCCATCTTATGTAAGGTTTTGAAAGACCAAATTGTGTTCCTGAAGTTATGATTTGCTCGGTTTTGAAAGTCCAGGTTATATTCTTTAAGTTATGCTAAGCTTTGAAAAACCAAGTTATATTATTGAGTTGAAGCAATGTTTTGTTTACCTAAACAAAATAACATATAGCAATTAACAAAATAAAAGAAAATCAGAAATTCATTATAAAACTTCAAAAGTACTTTACAAAATAAAGGAAAGAAGTGCAAAATAAAGAAACTAAACATCCGACTTAGGAGGCTCAGACTCCTTACCAGAGTCACTCTCGGAGCCGTCCTCGGAGCCGCTCTTTGAAGTTTCCTCAGATGTTTCCTGAGTTGGCCCCTCAGAGGTTTCCTTGGAAGTCTCCGCTGAAGCTCCTCAAAAGTGTCTTCAGAAACCCTTTGAGGTGCTTTCCTGGAGGGCTCTTCAACCCTGGCCTTCTTCGTGACAGGATCAGCTTCTTCCTCAGAAGAGGATTCTTCTTCTCCAGAGCTAGATTCAACCTCCTTCCTTTTTTGCCAACCGGTGCTTTGGAACCAGAGGCCCTTGGATCAGAAGAAGGGATGGATTGTTCTTCTTCTCGAATAAGATCCACGACCCAATCTGTGAGACCCCCATGGTTTAGAATTTTGAGGGGGCAAGGAAAGGATTCTGCCTCAAGCATCTCCAGGTATTCGGCTTGAATAGCCTCAACTGCGGCATCCCAACCCTCCTTGTAGCTCATGGGGTGAGTAAGGGCGTCGTGCTCCTCCATTAAATCTTTGAATTCCTAGGTATTTATCCAGGCGTCAAATCTTTTTTCTTTTTCATCATTTATAACGACGATCTTGGCTCGAGCAGTTTCCAAATCAGAAGTTAAGGAGGCAAGCTGGGCCTGTAGGATCGTGATCAGTTGAATGTCCTTCTCAAACTTCTTGGTTGTGTCATCATAACAAACCTTCTAAGCCTTAGCTTGGAGAAGCGCCCCTTGAAAATGGGTGTTTTAAAGAAAAGGAAAGGAAGAAAAATAAATTTGGTCCAAGACAGGGTAAGTAAATAAGTAAGAAAGTTTGGCAAAGACAAGTTACCTTGGCCAAGGCTTGGACACTGTTAGGTCACACACACTGTAGAGGGGGTGAATACAGTGTAAAGTACAATCAAATCGAACTTTAATATCTCAAGTAACAGAAAACAAACTTTATTAAAACAATAAACTCTGTTACAGTATGGAACTGTTACCTCTCAGTGATGAACAAATATCACGAGAGCTGTTAGGGTTACAATGAATAATCTTCTCGAATATGATAACACTTATAGTGTAAACCCTATGTCTGTGTTTATATACTACACAGTTACAAGATAATCACTAATTGATATGGAATATAATTCAGCTTCCTAAAATATATCAATCAGATATCTTTTCTTCCAAGTATTCTATTCTTCATAGAATTCCTTCTTCATGCATATCTCTTCTTATGTTTATCTTGATCTTCTTTCCTTTAATCAGCTACTGTCCTTATCTTGAACGTCCTTCAGCACTTAAGTTCTGATATCCATCTTCTGATGATTATCTCCTGATAATATAAGTACTGATATCCTTAAGTCCTGACTTCCAGTAAGTACTGAGTTATCCTGTTTAAGTAAGATCTGAAAACTAAACATAAATCATATTAACTATGATATTATCAAATATATCTAACAATCTCCCCCAACTTGTAAGTTAGCATAATATACAAGTTTAACAGATATTTGAGGATGTCAAAAACATTTTGTGGGAAATGCATGAGAATTAGACTAGATAACTACAACTTACAGTCCTTAAAGCTTTACCAATATTTAACTTCTGATAATAGCTTCAGTCTGTACAAATATCAGAATTTAAGCAGTTGTAGATCTTGACTTGGCTTCATCTTCTGATCTCTCTGATGTCAGGAGTTGTTCAGAGATAGTTCTTAAATAAACATCTCTCAGCATATCTAAGTTAATCAATCATTCTCCTTTTAGCATCTTTAAGCTCTGCATTATCTTCACCAATTTGAAAGATTGCAGCCCTGAGATCATTAATCTTTGCTTTTCTTATATCCTGATCCAGTCTGATCAAATAAGCTTTATCAGACTCAAGATTGAATTCCACAGCCCTGTAACCCAGAAAGGTAGTTATAATCTTAGCAGTATTGGGCTTCATTTCAACTATATCATCCTTGTGATCTCTGTACTTTGGAACATATGTATTGTCAGACTTAACAGAATAAAGCATTTTCTATCTCTGAATTTGATCCTTCAAATAGTTTGCAGCACTTTCTGTCAATCTGTCATCCACTTGAAGTAAGAATAGTACATGCTCCAATTCTTCAAAATACTTCAAAGGAATGGCATTTTGCCTTATATGATAAACCCTACCATCTGTCATGAAGTACAACAATATGTGTTCTTTCAAGTAGGTATGGTAAACCATTTGTACAGATTCCAGTTGATTCAATCTCTCAGGAGTTGCTCCAATACCTGGTTCACTCAAGGAAGTTGGATCATTGGTAGTGTTCTGTATTCTTCTTTCATCAGCACTTCCCAATCCAGTTTTATCTCTTGCTTCCTTTCCAGTAACTACTCTTGCTTCAAAACCACTTGCAACAGTCTTCAAAGGTTGAGTCTGTTTTGCTTTAGTGAATCCATGTAGGAGTTTCTTTGATCTATCTTCTGATTTCAAGTTAACTTGAGCTGTGTCAGAGGTTACTTACTTCTTCGAAATATCAGAACTTACTGTCTCTTGACTCTGAACAACTTGAGCCATGTCAGAGGTTGTCTTAAAAACTTTTCTTGAAGTCAGAGCAAGATCATCCTTTTTATCAGTGATTTCTTCATTCATAGGAGGCACATAAGCCTTGATAGGTTCACCAACCTTTTCTTTACCCTTTGATCTTGGATCTATCTGCGGTTGTGATTTAGCCAATGTTACTTCAGTATTTGTCCTTTCTTTTATCACAATGCCTTTGAGTTTTAGAAGTATCTTTTACCAGAAGCTTCAGATTTAGATGTCACTTTCTCTGATTTAAGTCTGGCTTCTTCTTCTATTAAACTCTCCAAGTCCATTCCTGGATTTTCCTGAAGAAATAACTGTCTTGACATTTCTTCATCAAGATCTAAAAGTTCATCAGAACTTATCCTTTTACCAATAGCATAACTAATTCTTTTCCCAGTATCAGAACTTGTCCTGTGACTTGTGATTTCAGCTTTTCTTGATGAGAAATCTCTACCTTGACTATGGCCTCTACCCATTCCTGAGTTTCCTTGATCATCCTTCTCATCATCCTTCCCTTTCAGTGTCTTGTCAGTCTTGCATTTGGACTTAATTACTTTCTCCCCCTTTTTGGCATCAGCAGGTAGTAGAAGAGAGACAAGCAATTCCACTAAGGCTTGGACTTCAGTAAGTTGAGATTGCTGAGAAGCTTGATTTTTCAAAATATCATAAATCTGAGCTTGTTGTTTCTCTTGAGTCTTCTCAATATAAGCAATCCCGTCAAAGGTAGGTTTGAAGAACTGTTTCTTATCAATCGTGTGAACTTGATCTTGTTTGATAAATTCTTCCCGAATCTTGTGTAGCTCTGCATGAGTAGTTGAATGAAGACCTTGTAGATGTTTAGTACTCAATGCAGTGACTCTAAGCTGTGTTTTGAAATCATCAGTAATTAACATCTCATCAGCTTTAGTCAAGTGCTCAGCAAGATGCTTTGCAGTTGGAACACAGGAAACTGAGTTCCAGTCCTTAGTCCACTCCTGTCCTACAGGAGTTTCACTCCAAGGCACTGGTGCTTCTCCGGTAACAAACTTCTTAACAAGTTCAGATTTAAGAAAAGTTTGTGGAGGAGCATGTCCTGAAGGACCTGCTTCATCAGCATCTGCATTTGGAGCAGCATCACCAGTATCTCCAGCATTTGCAGCATCAGAACTTACAGAATCAGTATCTTCTGATAAAACAACAGTATGAGTAGCAATGGAGGCTTCAGCATACTCTAATTGCTGATCTAGTTCTAAGTTCTGATCAACAGCCATATCCTGATGCTCACCTATATTCTGATCATCAGCATCTAGATGCAGAGAAGGTGTAGTAGATAATTCTGGAGTTTGAGCAGCAGGTGTTGTTGATGGATGAGTTGCTGTTGGAGCTTCTAAGAGAATTACTTAAGGCACAACCAAGGTCTGGATATCAATATCAGCACTTGTTCCTGTAGTAACAAGAGATACAGATTTTTGAACAGGAGACACAGATTGTGTATTGGCCTTTTCAGTAACAGCGTCCTGAGTTGAAGTGGATGGAGAAGTAGTGACTGGAACAGATTCCTTTTCTTGTGAGATCAGAGATTCCTGATCCCCTTCCTTAGCTGCTGCTTCTTCATCATCTGAAACTGGCCTTTTTGCCCTCTGTTTCTTGTATCTCTTTGTAGATATGGATTCCTTGGGAGTTTTAGGTACAATCATTCTTCTAAGCCTCTTGAGAAGTCGAGATCCCCCAATTTCAGAATCCTTCTGAGAAGTCACTTTCTCAGTTTCTTGGACAACAGGTTCTGATGTAGAAACCTGTTCCTCATTGTCTGATTCATCTATCAAAGCAATCCTCCTTCTCTTTTGAGGTGTTTGAGGAACAGTCTTTGTCCTCTTAGGCTTGGAAGATGAAGGTTTAACAGGAGGTTTTGAGGATGAGAGTAGAACTGTCTGTGAAGTGGACAGATAGGATTTGATATATTGCCTGAGTGTTGGTTGAGTAGTATGGGTGGTAGGTGCTGATGGTTGTTGTGTTGTTTGGGAGGTGGTTGTTGGTTGGACATCAGGATAAACAGATCTATAGGAATCAGGATCAGCATTTACTAAGATCTATTTTACAGAATGAGGAATCTGTAAAGGTCTAACCACTGGTTTCTTAGTGTCAGCAGTTACCAGGTCATTAAAGTATCGTTTTGTAACTTTGAAAGGTGGAGTTAAGGTACTGGTTAGTCGAGGTTCATCAGTATAAAAAGTATATATAAGTTGACAGAATCTAGCAAAGTAGACAACATTCCTATCCTCTGTCATCCTATCCCCAATAAAACCTATTATAGCAGTTGCAAAATCAAAATGAGTTTGGTTTATAATGGCATACCCGATGTGCTGACTCATTATGGGGATGGCATCAAAATTCGAACACTTGTTCCCAAAAGCTTTAGTGATGCAGTCGAAGAATAAGCTCCATTCCCTTCTGATATGAGCCCGTTTCAACTGCCCAAGCTTTGCCAAACTCTGTTCATACCCCAAACTGGCCATTAACTCCTGAAGAGCGGATTCCTCTGGAATTGAAAAAGTACATTCTTCTGGGATATGTAGAGCCTTACGTATTGTACTAGGAGTGACTGCATATGGAGAATCACCCACTTCGAAAACAATACGAGGAGTACCATTTTTACCACCATTATCAAAGTTTCGAGTCCTCCAAAGTGTCAGAACTTGTTCGCTTGAGAAGACTGAAGGTTGGGTCAATGCATACCCGATTTCACTGTGTGCAAGAAGATCTTGCACAAAATGCAATTCAGACGGAGCTTCAGCATTTTCAAGAATTGCAGCATAGTTGTTTGGAATAAATTTAGCTCCATCAATGATTAAATCCTTAGGTGCCATGAAATTAATCGAGATTGATAAGTGTCTGTTAGGTGTTTGATAAAATGTCTATATGAAAAACCAACGTAAGAAGAAGAAAAAGAGTAAAAGCAAATAGAGAGAAAAAGTATAAAAATGAATAAAAGATTAGAAAATCCTCTCTCTGTCTTACTTATACATTTAAAAAAAAATATAACCGTTGGACACCTGTCAGACATGCAGTAAAAACGAATAGTTAATGGGCACGAGAAAACAGTAATCATTACTTACCCATTTGCAGTTTTTCAAGGAAAAAAAACCGTTCCACTTACCCAGTTATTCCATTAATCAAGGTGAATCAGTTTTAATTCAAAATTGGAATTATTCCCACTTATTTAATTATTTTTCACTGCAACATCAATATTCTGAAAAAAATTCGAGTGAAAATGATCATAATAAATCAGATGAGCAAGTACTGATAAAGTAAAATCAGAACTTAAGTTAAAACAAAATTTATATGGTCATCAGAATATGAATATGTATCAGGATTTATCAATGCATTACAACATATCTCAGAGACAAGATCTTGAAACAGAAACAAATTTCATTAATATATCAAGAGAATACATTCATGAAATTTAAATTACATCAAAACATTTTACAAGATTGCCCTAAGCTGCTAAACCTAACGTCAACAGCCTTTGTCCTAGCTCAAGAAGCAGGGCAAGGCTGATGATGAAGAAAAATAGGAAGAAGAAAATAAATCATTTCTTCTTCCTACTCTCGACAAACAGAATAGTGAGTCGAATGATTCGCTCTTGCTGGCAAAGAGCTTCCAGCCTTTCCTCCTCCAATCGCTCCAGATGGCGATGGTAGTCCATGTAGAAGAACAGGAGGTGGGTAAGTACCTCCTGGGGAACGGAGTCCCATATCTCATCAGGAATGGCAGTAACGTGCCATTCCTGCTGCCAATCGGCACAACTCAGCTCCATGTTGAATGTTTCGTAGTTCAAAAATATATTGTAATTGACCATGGTGTTTTTGATATGAAGGTGAGTTTGTGATAAAAGATTTGATGGGAAGGCTGATGTGAAGTGGTTGCTTATATAGGCAAGAGAATGCCAGGAGACGCAAAGAAATTTAATGCTAACAGGTAGAATTAATTCTACCTCGTCTCCCCGAACTTGGAAAAAGAAAAACATTCATTGGAAAGGGAAAACATGGTTTAATGCGCACATGAAGCAAGTAAAAGTTGACTGTTCATGTACGAGTACCACTATCCCTAAATATAGTGACTGTTAATCTTCCACTTCAAAATATCAGGTGTAAACTGAGACTGTTTTTAAATTTTATCCACAAATAAGTCAAGTAAAGAATCAGACTTTAATATCAGAACTTAGACTTACATCAGAACTTAACGGTCATCAGAACATAGTTTCTTAACTCGAAAAATGAATGCCTATCTTAGTAAGTCCTCACACAAATTCTGATTTATATTCTTCAGAACTTAATCATCAGAACATGCAATCAGAACTTGTCCTCAGAATTTATGCAATGTGACACAATAACTGTTCATCTAAAACAACATAGATCACCACAGTGATTTTCATCATTCATATGGAGTGTTTAGTGTGTGCATTAAGCTAAATATCAGACAAGGAGTAAAGTCTGATTCACTTCAGTACATTTTAGAAATAAGGCATAACTAAAACTTTGCTAAAGAGCTGTCATTATTCTGAAACCTACTGTTGAATGAGTTCATGCTTGAGTCCACCTCAACTATTTTGTGCTAATTTTATGCATCTTTTTAAATTCCAGTTTACAGTGGCTTCTCAGTGTAAGTGAGTCACGACTGCTTATCAGAATTTATGCTATTATCAGAGTATTTCTCCAGTAATCATAGAGTGTGAAAAGTCACCAAGAAAATATTTTACTTTTCTGATGCATATTTACTTAATACCAGCAATGCACTTGGGTCGTTCCTTCCACATTTGTACTCTAGATCTCAAAGGAGTACCTGAAGTTTAATTCTTGATTCTTTTTCCTTTTCTTTTGATAAGTGAGGTTTATCAGCACTTAGTACATCCAAACAGATTTTCTAGCATCAGAACTCAACAGATGAGAAGCAATATTCTAGTTTGTGACTTAGTAATAAGATAGACAAAGTAAACTCAACTAAGCTCAATATCAGAATTTGCTTGTGTCAATGAATTTCCACAGAAATAATTACTTCTAACATGGGATCCCTTGTTTATTGAAGACTACTAAGTCAGCATCTAGCACAGTTATCCTCATAGGATTGAATAGTTACACAAACAGACATATCATTTTTAGAGTTTAGAAACATATATCAGACAACAGTCAGTACTTAAGCACATTTTTCAATTAAGCACAGAATACAGAAAGAGAGTAAATTCTGTAAATACTGATCATAAAGTCTGATGCATCATAATAAAACTAAGCAGATTTAGAGAAAGAACCTGAAACCATTCCAAGTTCATTTACCAATCTTGTAAAAGTAGCTTCACACAATGGTTTTGTGAAGATATCTGCTAGTTGTTGATCTGTTGGAACAAAGTGCAATTCCACTGTACCTTCATCCACATGCTCCCTGATGAAGTGATACCTGATGCTGATGTGCTTTGTCATAGAGTGTTGAACTGGATTACCTGTCATAGCAATAGCACTTTGATTATCACAGTAAATAGGGATTTTGAAATATGTTAACCCATAATCCAGTAACTGATTCTTCATCCAAAGAATCTGTGCACAACAACTTCCTACAGCAATATATTCTGCTTCTGCAGTTGATGTGGAAATTGACTTTTGTTTCTTGTTAAACCAAGAAACCAATCTGCCTCCAAGAAATTGGCAGCTTCCACTTGTGCTTTTCCTGTCAATTTTGCAACCTGCAAAATCTGCATATGAGTAACCTACTAGTTTAAAATCTGATTCTCTGGGATACCACAATCCTAGATCAGCTGTTCCCTTAAGATACTTGAATATTCTTTTTACAGCTGTTAAGTGAGGTTCTCTTGGATCTGCTTGAAATCTTGCACAAAGACGGGTAACAGACATGATATCAGGTCTACTAGTAGTTAGATAGAGTAGAGAGCCAATCATACCTCTGTAATCAGTAATATCTACTGATTTACCAGTATCCTTGTCCAGTTTTGTTGCAGTGGCCATGGGAGTAGATGCACTTGAAAAATCTTGCATTCCAAATTTCTTTAGCAAGTTTCTGGTGTACTTAGTTTGACAAATAAAAGTGCCTTCTTCATTCTGCTTGACTTGAAGGCCCAAAAAATAGCTAAGTTCCCCCATCATACTCATCTGATACCTTAACTGCATTAGTTTGGCAAACTTCTTGCAAAGTCTGTCATTTGTAGACCCAAAAATGATATCATCAACATAAATCTGGACCAGAAGTAAGTCCTTTCCATGGTTGAGGTAGAACAGTGTTTTGTCTATAGTTCCTCTGTTAAATCCACTTTCCAGATGAAACTGAGCTAAAGTCTCATACCATGCTCTAGGAGCCTGCTTAAGTCCATAAAGTGCTTTATCAAGCCTGTAGACATAATCTGGATGTTTGGAATCTACAAAGCCTGGAGGTTGTTCAACATATACTTCCTCCTCCAATTCTCCATTGAGAAAAGCACTTTTCACATCCATTTGAAAGACAGTAAACTTTTTGTGAGCAGCATAAGCCAAAAATATCCTTATGGCTTCTAACCTAGCAACTGGTGCAAATATTTCATCATAATCAATTCCCTCCTGTTGAGAATATCCTTTTGCAACCAGCCTTGCCTTATTCCTTGTAATAATGTCATCACTGTCAGTTTTTTTTCTGAACACCCACTTTGTACCAACAACAGATCTATTCTTTGGTCTTGGCACTAGGGTCCAGACTTTGTTTCTTTCAAATTCATTTAACTTTTCCTGCATTGCTTGCACCCAATCAGCATCTTGAAGAGCTTCTTCCACTTTCTTTGGCTCAGTCTGAGAAAGAAAAGAATTTTAAAGACATTCGTTTGAAGTACCTGTTCTAGTTCTGACACCTGCATCAGGATTTCCAATTATCAAATCAGGAGTATGTGATTTAGTCCACTTCCTTACAGATGGAAGGTTTTCTCTAGAACTGGATGCTCCCCCATGATCCATGTTGTCTTCAACTTCATTTTCTGATGCTCCCCCTGAAACTATGCTCTCTGAGTTAGATTCTTCAGAATTTAGATTTTCAGAAATATCAAAACTTGTCTTATCAGAACTTGACGAATCAGAACTTGAAGAGCCAGATGTATGTTCTGATGCTTCTTGAGATGTGGTAAGATCTTGAGTATGCTCCCCCTGCATAGGTACATCTTCCTTTGGCGTAGTCACCACAGTTTCAATAACATCAGAGTTTAATCCATCAGAGTTTACAGTATCCGGACTTAGATTGTCAGGATTTTCAGTATCAGAATTTGAGTCTTCATTTGCAAATCTCAGCTGTTCATGATCAATAAAATCTTCAAGTCCAGTAATCTTCTTGTCATCAAAAGAGACATTGATAGATTCCATGACCACTCTTGTTCTCAGATTATAGACTCTGAAGGCTTTTGTGGAAAGTGGATATCCAACAAAGATTCCTTCATCATCTTTTAGATCAAATTTGGATAGCTGTTCAGGATGAGTCTTGAGAACAAAACACTTGCATCCAAATACATGAAAATACTTCAGATTTGGCTTCTTTTCCTTCACCATCTCATATGGTGTTTTTCCTTGCTTGTTAATGAGTGTTGCATTTTGAGTAAAACAAGCAGTCTGCACAGCTTCAGCCCAGAAATAGGTTGGAAGCTTTGCTTCTTCAAGCATTGTACGTGCAGCTTCAATGAGAGTTCTATTCTTCCTTTCAACAACTCCAATTTGCTGTGGAGTTTCAGGAGCAGAAAATTCCTGCTTAATTCCATGGTTTTTGCAGAACTCTTCCATTATCAAATTCTTGAACTCAGTGCCATTATCACTCCTTATGGTTTTCACAGAATCTTTGACCAATTTATCCAGATGTTTGACATGATCAATCAAGATAGATGCAGTTTCACTTTTTGTGTGCAAGAAATACACCCATGTGTATCTGGTAAACTTATCCACTATGACCAACACATATTTCTTCTTTGCAATCGATATGACATTCACTGGACCAAATAGATCAACATGTAGTAGATGATAAGGCTCAAGAATTGATGATTCAGTCTTGCTCTTGAATGAAAATTTTCTTTGTTTGGCCTTCTGACAAGAATCACAAAAGCCATCAGGAGCAAATACTGACTTTGGCAGTCCTCTCACAAGATCTTTCTTGACTAGTTCATTTATATTGTTGAAATTTAAATGAGAGAGTTTCTTGTGCCAATTCCAGCTTTCTTCAATTGATGCTCTACACATCAGACAGATTGCAGAACCATCAGTACTTGTTGAAAGCTTAGCTTCATAGATGTTACCACGCCTGTATCCTTTCAGAAGAACTTTTTCTTTAGATTTACTCAGAACTTCACAGTGTTCTTCAAAGAAATCAACATGATAACCTCTGTCACAGATTTGACTTATACTCAGCAGATTGTGTTTAAGTCCTGAGACCAGAGCTACTTCTTTAATGATAATATTCCCAAGATTGATATTGCCATATCCCAAAGTTTTTCCAATGTTGCCATCTCCATAAGAAACACTTGGGCCAGCTTTCTCCATAAAGTCTGATAGAAGGGCTTTATTTCCAGTCATATGTCCTGAACATCCACTATCCATAACTAGGATATATTTCCTATTGCCCTGCAATCACAAAGACCACTAATGATTAGTTTTAAGGACCCAGACTTGCTTGGATCCTTTGGCCTTATCAAGTTTGTTAACATTTGCAGCGGATTTAGCATCAGAGTTTATGTTAACATTTTTCTTATCAGAATTTACACTATCAGACTTTGTATCAGAATTTACACTAGAAGGAACAATGGAAACTTTCTTTAAAGAAGGTTTTATTTGATAATAATCATAGGACAAACTATGATATTCCTTACAAGTATAAATGGAATGCCATAAACTACCACAATGAAAACAAGGATTTTGTGGCTTATATCTAATAGACTGACTCTTAACTCCTGACTTTGAAGGTAAGGAGTTTATGTTCTTATTCTTCCTGCAAAAAGAAGCCAGATGGTTAGAACTTCCACAGTTATGACACGTTTTCCTAGGAGCATCAGGAACAGGCTTATAATCATTGCTTTTATTCACACCTTCCTTTCTATTCCTATTTTCCTAGGTGATTTTACCTTGTTTGCATTCTTAACATCTTTCAGCTTATGCTTAAGCTGCTTCTTAGTCATTAAGCCTATGTTTACTTCAGCTGTCTTTTCCTGTTTTAGTTTGTCAGAAGTTAATCCCTCTTTAACTTCTGATTTTTCATTATCAGACTTTACAGTTACAAACTTAAGAGGTTTTAACTTTGGCTTTTGCTTAACAACAGGCTTAATTTCTACAGTTCCTTTATCATTCTTATCTTCTCCATAACCTAAGCCCTCTTTCCAATTTTCACTACTTAGCAAATTTTGAGTTGTTCTGCCAGAGTTAGTCCAAGTCCAGATTATCTCTCTTTCCTTTTCTAACTCAGTTTTTAATGATTCATTCATTTTTAGCACTTCATCCCTAACATAAAAAGCATCATCTCTATCCTTCTGAGTTTGATGGAACATAACTAACTCTTTTTCTAAGAAATCATTTCTTTTCTTAAAAGCAAGATTTTCAGAAGTTAATCTTTCACATGTTAAAGTTTGATCTCTATAACTAACAAACATGGTTTTAAGATATCTTCTCAACTCATTAATATCATCAGTATGAAAAGCATAAGTAGTCTGAGGTACCTTTGTTTCAGCAGCTTTAGAACTGCTCTCAGCACTTTCTTTATCAGCATTTGCCATCAAAGCATAGTTCTCCTCACTTTCAGAGTCTGAGGAGTCTGTCCAGCTTTTCTTCTTTGTGACAAGAGCCTTGCCTTTGTCACCCTTCACTTTCTTACAATCAGGAGATATGTGGCCTTTCTCACCACAGTTATAGCATTTGATATTGGTATAATCACCTCTATCAGACTTTCCTCCTCTGCCCTCAGATCATCTGAAATTCTTCTTATCAGAACTTGTGCCTTTCCTGGAAAACTTCTTTCCCTTCCTGAACTTCCTGTATGCAATCTTTGTAATCCCTTTCACCATAAGAGCACACAGCTTCATCATCTCCTCATCAGCATCAGTTTCAGGAAAGCTTTCAGAATCTGAGTCATCATCACTTTCAGAATTTGATGACTCAGTATCAGACTTTGTGAAAAGAGCTTTACCCTTGTCTTTCCTTGAGGTAGCTGCCTTGGGGGATTCTTCTTCAGCCTTAAGAGCAACTGTCCTTGACTTTCCTCCTTTCCTCTTGCTTCTTTGTTCCATCTCAAGTTCATGAGTCTTGAGCATTACATAAATTTCATTAAGAGTTGTTTCATCAAGACTGTAGTTGTCTCTTATTGTTGTTGCCTTCAAATCCCAACATTCAGGAAGAGCTAACAGGAATTTAAGGTTTGAATCTTCAAGATCATACTCCTTATTAACCAGTGACAGATCATTCAAGAGTTTGACAAATCTATCATATAAATAAGTCAATGACTCATTAGCCTTTGAGTCAAAGAGTTCATACTCTTGAGTGAGTATTGTCTTCCTGTTCTTCTTAATTGTATCAGTTCCCTGACACCTTGTTTCCAGAGCATCCCATATCTCCTTAGCAGTTTTGCAGTTAATTACCCTGTTTGACATTACATTATCAATGGCACTATGCAGTAAGTGTCGTACCTTAGCATCCTTAGCAATTGATGCGATATCTTCAGCAGTATAATCACTCTTCTCCTTTGGTACAGTCTTTGCTGCTTCACCTGCAACTGTAACAGCGAGCTTGGTTGGTTTATGAGGTCCTTTCTTGATTCTATCAAGATATTCTGGATCTGTAGCTTCCAGAAACATGGTCATCCTCACCTTCCATATGGCATATTCAGATGGTCTCAGTATGGGAACTCTGATGGTTTCATACCGACTTTGAATTTGTGTCTTTGGAGGTTCTTCAGTTTTGGTAGGCTTAGTTGGAGTTTCTGTGTCAGACATGATTGTGTTTGGATCTTTAATTGTATGTGCGTTAACAGATAGGCTCTGATACCACTTGTTAGGTCACACACACTGTAGAGGGGGTGAATACAGTATAAAGTACAATCAAATCGAACTTTAATATCTCAAGTAACAGAAAACAAACTTTATTAAAACAATAAACTCTGTTACAGTATGGAACTGTTACCTCTCAGTGATGAACAAATATCACGAGAGCTGCTAGGGTTACAATGAATAATCTTCTCGAATATGATAACACTTATAGTGTAAACCCTATTTCTGTGTTTATATACTACACAGTTACAAGATAATCGCTAATTGATATGGAATATAATTCTGCTTCCTAAAATATATCAATCAGATATCTTTTCTTCCAAGTATTCTATTCTTCATAGAATTCCTTCTTCATGCATATCTCTTCTTATGTTTATCTTGATCTTCTTTCCTTTAATCAGCTACTGTCCTTATCTTGAACGTCCTTCAGCACTTAAGTTCTGATATCCATCTTCTGATGATTATCTCCTGATAATATAAGTACTGATATCCTTAAGTCCTGACTTCCAGTAAGTACTGATTTATCCTGTTTAAGTAAGATCTGAAAACTAAACATAAATCATATTAACCATGACATTATCAAATATATCTAATAGACACCAAATAGTTATTAGCCTTCAAGTCCTGTTGAAGGAAAAAATCCTTATAATTCACCGGGGAAATAGACTGAAGCGACCACTCCTTGGCATGCTTCGTATTTCCGACTATGGTGTCTATCCCCCGGATTCCCCAAGCAGGCTGAAAGAAGGCCCCTGGCTTCTGTTTGGTCCTTAGGGGTTGACTGGGACCTTTCTCATCCCCTTCTCCCACCTTAGTCAAGAACTCAGGGAAGCGATCCCCCAGGCATGGGTCCTTAAAAAGCTTTACAGCCCGCTTCATCCTGGTGTTTTCCAAGTCTTTAGGATTGGTTACCTCCACTATCTTTGCAGCCGCTACATAAGAAAATCAACAGTTAAAGATGGAAAAGCAAGTTAAAACTGGAAATATAGATAAGAAGATTAAAGTTAGAACGTACTTTTCATTGAGATAGGAGAGAGCCCACGCTCTACGAGAACTGTCTCCTTAATAAGGTCCCATAAATGGGACATGCCATTATCCTTAGTGAGGATATCAAAGGCCATTGTCTCTTCCTCGGATAAGATAATTAGGGCTCCCGTTAACTACCTATCCAAAATATGAACGGAAGAGGGTGCCCCAATCTCCTCTTTCCAAGGCCAGATAGATGAACTCCTTATTTCACTTCAAGTTGTTGTCCGGATAGACTTCTCATTGACAATGTGGGGGATTGATTGTATGGTGTTGGTTCAAAGAAACCCATCCCGGATTTTTGTCAGGGCTATTTTTAAATTGGAATATTTTCCTGAATACTGCTACCGAGGGGGGAACATTGTGATAAAAACATAAGATTAACCTCCAAGAGTTTGGAGGAAACTGTCAGGGACTAATCCTAACATCAGCAAGAAGAATGGCAATAGAAGGGTGAAAAAGAACCTGACACCTACCCTGAAGGTATTTCTGAAGATGCATAGTGCATCCTTTTTCCAATGGCAAGCCCTATCAGCGGCACTAGCCAAAATCAGTTTGTAGGGCTTCTGAACCTTGTACATAAGATTCATCCTTTTTAGCTCCTTCATATCGTAGAAAGTGTTGACGTGATCAAACACGTCCAAGTGAGCGTCAGACGGATACTCGTCCCCCCGATTATTGATCATATCGATCAAAGAAGAGTATCTTGATCGAATGAGCAATTAACTTGATTTTTTAGCCTCGTTCATTTTGGACAAGTGAAGTGATTTCTTGTCTGCCATCTGAGAAATACAAGAAAAACAAAGAACATGGTGAATATATGCATGAAAAGTGCAGAAAAACCCATACGTAATGAAGATATTCATCCAAAAAATGAAGTATCTAGGAAGATATTCATCGAAAAACCCAGAAAAAGGGAAAAAACTGGAAAAGTATGAAGGATGCAATAAACATACCTGAAGAAGATATGATGACTTGAAAATTTTGCCGGAAAACAGGAAAGACTGAGCGCCGAGAATTGCAAAGAGCAAACTAAAGAAAACCGAAAAATGCAGAGAACTTTTGGAGAGAAGATTGTGAAATAAGAAGTGAGACAGAAATGAATCCACTCACTCTAATATATAGAAAAATTTAGGGAAGATGGACCCTCAAAAGCCCATAACTCAAAGGCCCAACAGAAATAAAGTCCAAATTCTGGAATATTCTGGAACTTTCCAAAAAGAAAAAACTACAGACTATGGGCCCAATCCTAATTGGATTTGAAAAAATAGGCCTATATGCCCAATCCCAATTGGATTTAGAAAAATAGGCCCATAGGCCCAATCCTAATTGGATTTGGAAAAATAGGCCCATAGGCCCAATCCAATATTGGGTTTGGAAAATTAAGCCAACGGGCCCAAATAAAAGTTACAAAAGAAAAGTCCAAACAATTACGATTGATAGAAAAAAACAAGACCAAGATTTAGGTCAAATTTTAGGTCGTGGATCCTAGTCGATTTACTTCGACTAGAGACCCCAAAAGAAACCAAAAATTCGATCAGGATTTAGGTCGAATCTCAGGTCATGGATCCTAGTCGATTTATTTCGACTATAGACCTCAAAAGAGACCACAAATTTGACCAGGATTTAGTTCGAATTTCAGGTCGTGGATCCTAGTCGATTTACTTCGATTAGAGGCTCCAAACAGACCATAAGTTTGACCCTGATTGAGGTCGAAATCTAAGTCGATGTTCCTGGTCAAAATGTTTCGACTAGAATGCAACCGGTGACTAGAATTTCGACTAGGATCCTAGTCGAATTCCAGGTCGTGGATCCTGGTCAAAATTTTTTGACTAGGCTACAGGAGTTGGCAGCGAGACCCCCGAAGTCCCAGCATTGGGGGCATTAACCGATTCAAGGCATATTCTAGTAGAGGAAGTATGTAAGGAAAATGAATATAAAAAATTTCCATAAAATAGTTTGAAGCCTTGAGAATGGTAAATTGTTGTAAATGTGTAGGCCGCTCCACACTTTACGATAAAAATGATACCCTATAAGGGCAAAACAAAAACTTAACTTCTACGAAATCTTATATGTTTTCCTAGAATTTGGGGGGCAAATGATAGGGAATTAAAATAATCCTAACTGTGTAATAAATAAGCGCATTAATTATGCCTGATTTGGTCCAAAGCCGAAGCCCAGTTATTAAGGCCCAACAATTAATATGTCATTAATTAGGCTCAAAGGACCCGAAACCAGTGATTTATTATTAAATTTGTAGGCCTTGTATCATCCCAAGTTGTGATTGAGAAAACAAGTACAAATCAGAATCAAACTCTCAAAAGAGTAGTCCTCAAGCCACACAGTCCTATAAGGAAACAAATCCCTACATTCCAGGACTCCAAAGTCTATTCTAAATCTGAGATTTTCCCATCAAGTCACCTAACCCTAATCTGATTCAAGGCATCCTATGCCTATATAAGGGGCCTCACCCCATAAATCAGAACTACATTTTTTAATTTGATCTTTGACATACAGCAAGGTACATAGGCATCTTGTGAAGGCAGATTGAGTCACAAAATACGAGAGCAGTCAAATAGAGCCTTGAGCTCATGAACCCTAGTCTTAAATACAACATTAACTACACCCTAGTTTTTTACCCATAACACTAAGAGTGATATCAATGTTTACGACTAAACCATTAAAAAAAATATGACTTTTAATAGAGATAAAGTAGTACATAGTCTCAAAACAAAAGTGCGTTATATCAATGAATGTATATATTTCAGGGGAAAATATAAGATGGATAAAAACTATACGAGTGATTATCAAATAAAAGGATGATAGGTCAACATAAGGTCATGTAAAAAACAAATATGGATGCAAGAATAAATGACTGGCCCATTCAATAAGCTATGCAATATATAAAAAACGGAGATTCATAATTTGTGCAACTATTGTTAGGGCTAGAATATGTGCTAATATTCACGCAAGTATATGTGATCGCAAGTAATATAGAATTAATTCTAGTTCGTTCCCACTGGGACTGGTTTAGATTAATTTTAATCAATGTACTTATGCAACAATGGTATGGTTATTATCCAATGCTAAGACGAATAATAAATTGAGGTTGTTTTAACTACGCTTAACTAAGAGATTATATGACCATTAACTAAGAGAATAAAGAGAGTTGAATACTATATGACACAAACATGGGATTCTAACTTCATTAAATACTTCATTCAATAGCCTTTTCATTCTTAACTTTAGCATGCAATGGTGATAATACTAATCAGATAATACGAAACTGATAAACGCCAACTTTCATTGTACGAATACCATACTACCAGACATCCAAAAAAGAGATAGAAGCTGAATAGACACCAATTATATTGAGACCCTATATGTCTATAGAATTTGACAACAATTTAATGCACAAGTTACCTATCGTGATTACAAGGGCAATTAAGATGGTTAAAATTACCTACGAATCATGCATATCAAATACATGAACCTATGCTAGCATGGCAAGTTCTAAACCCCTAAATTCACTTTCGCTTCATTAAAGGTTAACACGCTATCTTATAAGTTTGTGATGCTCATTAGATGAATAAGCACAATCAATACTTAGGATATCATATAATCACCACACACTAAGGCATCAAAATGAATTATCTAAATAAATTCATAAATAAATCCGCTAAAACCCCACGATAACGATTAGCCCATAACCGGACTCATCATCAACGTAGGTTCCGATGAATGCATGGTATAATAAATGTAGTCTTTATACTTATTAAATAATAAACCAAGTACGAAACAAGAGTATAGGTTCAAAAGTAAGAAAACTAGCATCCAAGGTTACAACTTAAAACAAAGAATCACAAGAACAAACTAGATCCTCTTTGCCTTGGTTGAATTGTGCTCTACGGTCTTCTTACGCCTTCTCCTTAAGCTCTGGTACGTCTTGTTATGAAAAATGATCATAAGTTATGTTTATATAACAGCCCATGCAGATTAGAAGTCTTTCAGATCAAAATTAGTAGAACTAGGATTCCTGGAATTCGACCAGCCGCGGCCGCGCACTTCACCAGCGCGGGCGCGCTGTACTTCTGCAATCCTGGCGGCCGCGCGCTACTACAGCGCGGGTGCGCTGACTCTCTGGAGAAAATCCTGAATTCTTCTTTTCTTATCGGTTTGAGTTGGTCTTTTCATAAACAATCTTCTTGACATCATCCCAACACCATATTAGCATCAAAATAATGCTAGATCACCTGAATTCCTGTTAAATGCCTGAAATGTAAAATACTACAAAAACACGTTAAAAACACCAACAACTTAAGTGAAAAACACCAATTCAAAGCTTAACGGAGCGTTATAAGATGACATAAATGCCACTCAACATACCCCCAAACTTGAATCGATGCTTGTCCTCAAGCATAAACAGACTCAAAGAACAAAAAATAAAAATGCATGAATGCAAACTATATGAATGCAACAATCCCCATAGAATAACTAAACCAATCAACAAGCAACATCTCAACAAATACAGTTATTCGCACAATGATCCATCAAATCCCACAAATCAACTTACAAGCCAGAAACGTGCGTGTGTGCAAATGCTTACAGATATACTATCACAACTAGATCAATAATCATGACTCACTACTCATCAAGGCAATAGCAAGGTTATAAATAGAATAAAAGCTAAACTCAAAATGACTTATAACACTTCAACTCTTATATCGGAGTTTTACATAGATTCATGCTTTTATTCACAACAAAAAACAACACAAATATGCTTATTTGACCGTGCAATGAGTGAGGTCCACAAAAGACTTATATAATAATACCCATGTAGCGCGCGTTAGGTTAGTGGATCTCAGACTATAAAAAGCCTTAGGTCACTATGCACAAAGTCCCCTAAGAACTTAATAACCCGAGTATTAAAGAGCTCACTCATGATCAATTATGCATAAACATATATATATTTTTGTTCTTTTTTTTTTAAATTTCTGAATGAGTGTGTTCCGCTCCATCTCGTTCAACCCTAGACTACTCATATAAAATGAGTCGGCTACTAGCCATTTGACACCTAGCCACAAAACTAGCAATAAAATCCAATTTTCTCCAATTTTTAAATATCCATGTTATTTTATCATTAAGAGAATATCCTAAATTCTAAATATAAACAAACGATTAAACATTGACAAATAAATAAACCATGACCATGATCTAGCCCTCAAGCAACCTATAAGACTTAGTGAAATACAATTGTCTCTAGCTTGCAAATCAACTTGATAAGGCTTAACATCACTAAGCACGACATCACTACACTAGCAATCAATATCACACATCAATCGGAAAAATTATCTAAGGGATCATGTTATAATGTAAATGCATGAAACTATATGAATAAACTATCATACAAAAAACTACAAAAATTAAAAAAACTACGACATCGCAAATATGCAACTATATGAACTAAACTAGCATAAATATGCAACTATATGAGACTCACACAAAACACATAATCCTTAACTACTACCCCCAAACTTAAAATATTCATTGTCCTCAGTGAAGGTAATAGCAAGGATTCAAGCATACCAACTCAGAATCAGGGTCATCACCCTCAAAGGGTGGAGTGTCAGAAGTGTCTGGAGGCGGATATACAGAATCCTCACCGAATACTGGCCAATGGATGTCAACTCCTGTGGCTCTGAATGCCGTCCCTAACTCCTGAATAAGGTCCTATACAAAGCGACTATGGATGTCATGCATCGCATTTATCCTCCTCAACAAGCGCCTATACTGCGCTGAACTTATCCCAGCACTGCCCTGTGCTTCCTCCTCCTGCTACTGTTGCGATCCCGAAGGACCGGTTTCTCCCAACTCAGCTCTCCAAGCTGCCCTGCTCGCCTGTGTCGTGTCTCCAGCATATGCCTGAGGAGCTGGCCTTCCACCTGGCAGATGGTCATAAGAGTATCCAAGCCCCTTGGGATCGGGCTTCCCACCGTACCACTCCGTCATATTTAACAGCGTCGAACTATCAATCATGGCACTCGGGAGCTATAGCTGTTCGTGTGCAGGCCAATGAATTCCAACCGCCACACACAACTTTGTCATAATGGACACATAGGGTATAGAACCCGTAGTACTCCCTCACAAGAACCTCAGAATACCCTGATCAATCACCATCCCAAGATCCACATAGTCTCCATGAAGAATCCCACACAATAAACGTGCACGCTCCACAGTAACATCATGCACTTGAGAATATGGCATGATGTTAGCACAAATAAAAGAATTTCATGCACGTGCAAACCTATTCATACACGATGCAGAGAAAGTGGCATACTCGTTCGTGCCCTTCTTGAACTTCCAATGAGTCTCGGGAACACATAGGGTAGCAAAAATCAAATCAAATTTAAACTCCTCCGGAGTCTTCTCATTCCAATTCTCCTGTTCTGGTCTCCTCTCGGGCTTCTCAATCACCCTACGAATAGTCTCAACACTATACTCCACCGTCATCCCCTAACCACCGTGAAACCGTTCTTCTTCGCCATAGCATTCATGTAGAACTCATACCGTGCTATTGACTTTTCAGCGCGGGTGCACCGTGCTACTGTAGTTGGCACTGAATTTTTCTGTTTTTTCGATATTTTTTGTGTTTTTCTACTTTTTTTCTTCTTCCTCTACCTACTAATGTACAATAAACTTGGGTTGCCTCCCAAGAAGCGCTTGGTTTACGTTGCTAGCTTGACATAGAATCTCGAGATCAAGTAGACAATAGAACGACACTAACCACCTCAAGGTTTTCCGTATCCCCATGGTAGTGCTTTAACCTCCGTCCATTCACTTTGAACGCTTGGCAACCTACAGCTCCATGCGGAAACACAGTTTTGATTATGAAAGGCCCGGACAACCTCGACTTCAATATTCCAGGAAAAAGACAAAGACGAGAGTTGAACAAAAGAACTTGCTGCCCCGACACAAATGATATAAGCACCAAGCCCCTATCGTGCCATCTCTTGACCTTCTCCTTATATATTTTGTTGTTTTCATACGCTTGAAGCCGAAATTCGTCGAGTTCATTCAATTGAAGCATTCTTTTCTTACCAGCTGCATCCAAATCAAGGTTCAACTTCTTCAAAGCCCAATACGCTTTATGTTCGAGCTCCACATGTAAATGACACCCCTTATCATAAACCAACTGAAATGGCGACATGCCAAGTGGAGTCTTGTATGCTGTTCTATATACCCAAACAGCTTCATCAAGCTTCAAAGACCAATCCTTCCTTGACGGACACACCACTTTCTCTAGAATACGCTTGATCTCTCTATTAGACACATCAGCTTGACCATTAGTCTGAGGATGGTAGGATGTTGCAATGCGATGATTCATATTATATCTTTGCATCATAGCAGTGAACTTGCGATTGCAAAAATGCGATCCTACGTCACTGATTATGACTCTTAGAGTCCCAAATCGTGTGAATATCTGCTTATGAAGAAAATTAATCACTACCTTTGCATCATTTATCGGTAAAGCCTTAACTTCAACCCATTTCAACATATAATCGACCGCCAACAAGATATATTGATTATTACAAGATGAGACCAACATCCCTATGAAGTCGATTCCCCAAACATCGAAGACCACAACCTCGAGAAGCACATTAAGAGGCATCTCATCCCTCTTTGACATATTAACCACACACTGGCATCGATCACACTTCAAAACAAAGTGATGCGCATCCTTAAACAATGTAGGCCAGAAGAATCCCACCTGAAGGACATGAGCTGCTGTCTTCTCTGCATCATAGTGGCCTCCATAAACATTTGAATGACAGTCTAGCAAGATTCCCCCCGTTTTGCTGTACGGAATACATCTCCGGATGATTTGGTCAGCTCCTTGCCTAAACAGATATGGTTCATCTCATATGTACCACTTCACCTCATGAAGAAACTTCTTCCTTTGAGCATAAGACAAGTTTGGAGGCATGATATTACTTACAAGGTAGTTTACAATGTCTGCAAACCATGGTTCTTCTTCTTGTACCCCAAACAGTTGCTCATCAGGAAAAGACTCATTTATCAATGTCTTATCTTGTGAAGTTGCACTTGGGTCTTCCAAACGCGAGAGATGATCAACGACTTGATTCTTAGTACCTTTTCTGTCCTTGATCTCTAATTCAAATTCTTGAAGCAAAAGAACCCATCTAATCAATCTAGGCTTCGAGTCCTTCTTCGAGACGATATATCGAATCGCACCATGATCAGTGAAAACTGTCACCTTTGTCCCAAGAAAATAAGATTGAAACTTCTCCAAACTGTAGACAATGGCCAACAGTTCTTTCTCAGTAGTAGTATAATTCAGTTGAGCACCATTGAGGGTCTGTAACACCCCTAAATCCGGGGTCGGGGATCCGGGTTGTCACGAGTTCCATTTCCCTTAACAACACCCAATCTTAATAAATAATCAACTACTCTGTACTGTGACCCCACAATAAACACACACACCACAAGTTATAGTCTCAGAGATGAATATCCAAAAATAATCACAAGTCGTTTTATTCCACAATTATATGCCAATACACCTTAAACAGGTTTCTGAATAAATTTACATTTCTTTGCCATTATTACAATTCATAAATATACATAATCTGATACATCAAAAGTTGAAAGCCTAGCCTATTGGTAGTTCCTACCTCAGCTATGGCGGCATCAGTGCTTCTAGAAAACTGCGGAACGTCTCCTAACCTCTTGCGAATCGGGAGCTTGGTCCGGTTCATCTTGTCTATCTGATGTTGTGTGATGAAAGAAGAAAGCAAGGGTGAGCAGCAAGCCCACCAAAATAATATGTATAATGATTAACAATATATGAGCCTTCTCATAGTACTCATGAAAGTCTTGGTCAAAAGAAATGAACCAAGTTGATATCTTAATGCGATGAAGTCGCAAAATATTCAGTATATATATATATACATATATACTTTTCAAAATATTGGAAGTCCTCTTCCATGCACAATATACACAAAGTCCCAGTGTATAACTGTATAAAAAAAAATATCGTTGCAAGGTGATCTCATATATCTAACCTTGTCTCAACGTTTTTCTGAAAATCTTTGTCATTCATAAGACAATTATTAATTAGATATAAGTTTAAAAGATGAAGTTACAAGATACCCCAATATACTTATATCTTTCCCAAATACTACTTGAACTACCACCATTCAAGTTATAATTAGCTTCAAAAGTTCATCACATAGATGAGACTATAAGGCAAGATTTGAATAGATTAAATCTTTAAAATATTATCAAAATAAAATGAAGTTACGAGATACTTCATTTGATGTAAACATCATTTTGAAAACTTGACCCTGCCAACACTCAACAATCGCCCAACTGTAGCCTTTCTATCGAAGTGCTCTGGGTAGTGTTGCAGAAATTATCCAATTGGATGATGAACTCATTACGGGAGTTTGCCGCGCCAGGAAGACCACTTACGATGATCAGTCGTAGTAGTACAACCCCACCATTTTCTACATGTAGAGGAGAACCTGTCGGATTTACTTGTCAACCGAACACTGAACTCCTAAGGAATGGACCGCCTTAGCGGAACTTCCAGGCCATTTGGGCCAATATAATAAGGCTGGGCCGGCGCTACTCGGCCACTTACGCCACTCCTAGTTCAGATGAAATCCATGACTCTGAAACGTAAAGCTTGTCCCCACTTTCCCCAAGTAGAAACTTGTTGATACAGCTCCACCAAGAAGTCGTATCTATTTGGAAAGGAGAACTCACCGATATTTCCCAGGCGATGCCTGTTAATGGATTAACTTGTTCCAAGAATTTTACTTTCCGAGTGTTGGGTAAGTAATCAATTCATTTATCAAAACAGCAACCTTGTTGCGAATATAAAACACACCACAGAGCCGGATCCCTCAGGTTTTGAGCGAGTATTTAAATCCCCTTCGAAAGGAGGATCTTAAAAAAAATGAGTTTTGGGATCCGCTCTAACTTTTAAAAAAATCATTTTGAAGACTCGCAAAATATTTTTAAGAATGTTTGGAGTGAAGCTGATTTAATGAAGTAAATCAGTCCCCAGAATATTTAGAAAATGTCTGAATATTATTATTTAAATAATATTCCCATAAAGAATAATCTTTATAAAATAATTGAAGTAGAAATATTAAAACTTATACTTGAAATGAATAGCAAATAATCAAAGATATACTTATACGAAAGTAATATCTTTATTTGAATAATCAAAAGTAAGTTTGATTATCGACACCTTATTCTTTAATACAATAAAGAATATTATTAAGTAATAAGCGGAGTCATAATACCTCGAATGAATACTATAAATAATATTCATAAAATAAAGGAGTCATACATCCTCAAATGAATATCCAAGTAATATTCAATAATAATATAAACTGAGTCATAAGCCCTCGAATGAATATTCAAATAATATTCAAATAATAAAATAAACTGAGTCATAAGCCCTCGAATGAATACTCAAATTAATATTCAATTAAGTAAAATAAAGGTATCGAATAAACCTTATTCGATCCATAGTTTTAAAAACTATATCCATATATATATAAATATATATATATAATATACTCGGGAACATCGACTCCCGGTTTAGAAATATGTTCACCTTTTATCCCCTATACTAAGGGTATACGCAACTACTTGCTTATTTATAGCATAGGTATTATGCAACTATAAGCATTGAAATTAACAGATAGATAACCAGATTACGAAACAGACATGCATATATACCATATCAGCATGCTCCAATATATCGCAAAATTTGCTAATAACAATCATGCACTATCACAAGATAATGCATATACATATATTTACATCACAACAACAGTATATCGGGTAGAAAACTTGCCTGAGCGACTGGGGGTTACGAATGGCTCGGGACGAGTCTGGTAACCTATAAACAACAAGTAAGTTGGAATTAAACCAAAGTCACTTGTAAATCTATACTCTAACCAACTCAGACTCTAACGCTCGTTTTGCGCTTACTGATTCTCTTAAGTCACTCGAGTACCCTCGGCTCCACCATTTTTAATAATTTAACCTTTACGAGTTTTAAGGCGATTCCTTCGCGAGTGTCTTACCAACTGCCTAACACACTTACCATAAATGTTTCATGCATTAATTAACCCTTTTTGGTCTTTAACCTATGTTTCAAAGTAAGGCGAGGGGAAAAGTTTCGTTCGCGAAACGCCGTTACTTGAAACGGTCGTTTCTCCTAAACCGTGCATCGGAATCGAACGAACTACATATCAAAACGAAGCTCGTAACATGAGCTATCTAAACATGGCAGTGGTCATAATCTAGCAGGGGGTTCTCGGGTCCTAATGTTATGCACAAAAACAGTCCAAAGAAAATCAGACGTTACGACGGCTATGTTTACGCGATTACCAATGTTTAAACTACTCCAATTAACCACCAACCAACTCATAACCATCAATACAACAAAACTTCACCTAAACCATACCACATCAGTCCATAATCTCCAAGGTTTTCAACTCAAACAACCACAATCACGACCTATGAACTATAATCAAGCTTCAATTACCAAAAACACTTCCAAATCAAACCAAACTACTAATAATCACAATCCATGCTTCTCATTTCACAACACCAACCATTAAACTTACTAACAAATAAAGTAAAGGCTAGGGTTTGAAGTTTATACCTTCCTTGGGAGGTGTTAAGTTGCTAGGAAGCCTTAGGGAGCCTCCTACAAGCTTGATCTTTCTAAAGAAATCAAGAACACAAAGTTAGGCTTTGAAGTTTCTAAAAGTCCGATTTAAAGAACTGTAAAAATAAGGGTCTTACCATGATTATTTGGACTAGACTTGTGAACAAGAGTTGTAGGTCATCTCAATACCTTTCCAATGAGCTATAGAACACAATATTTGAGTGAGAAATGAAGGAGATACAGCAGTTTTAGTGTTCTGGTTCTGTTTTGGCCGAGAGCATGAAGAACAATGCCTTGGTTTCTTTTTGATTTTGATGAAAAATGATTTGCTTGGCTTGGTTGGTTTGATTTTTGTGTTTGTTTTAGTAAATTACCTAGTTGCCCTTGATTTTGTGTGGTTAAAAAGCCACCACATCTCCTTCCTTCCCATGTCATGCTTGTGTCATCCTCATGATGTCATCCTCCCCTCCTTGTCCTCTTCTCATTGGTTGGGTGACATCATCCTCTCTAATCCCTTTGATTAACTTCCTAATTGTTTGCCTAATGACCACTGATCTGTTATACGGTTCGCTTAACTTTCGTTTTCGTTTATCGTTTGAAGGATCATACCCGGGATCTTATTACTTAGGTTCCCTTAACCTTTCTCAATATATTATATTCCTTTTATGATCCTCTCCTATAATCCTTTAATTTAAATCCTTTTTATCCTGTTACCTTTTTCTCAAATCTTTCCGTATCTAGTGTATTTCCGGGAAAAATTAAAGTGTTCGGATTTGGATTCTGACGATCTTTACATACACTTATATCCCATATAAAGTACTAATAAAATCTCAGAATATCCATATCAGAACCCCTACATAGTGTGGCATGAAAAGTTTTCTCATTCAGCAAAAACACTATTCATAAGGGTTTCAAAAATTTCCCAAAAATTGGGGTTATTACAGTCTCCCCTCCTTAAAAGGATTCTGTCCCGGAATCATATAGAAAATGAATAGGGATACTCTCTTAGCATTGCACTTTCTAACTCTCGAGTAAATTTTCCCACATTGTGGTTCTACCATCAAACTCTTACTAGTTTGATAACCCTTCTCCTAAGCACTCGTTCCTTTTTACTCTATACCCTTCCTGGTTGCTCCATATAGGTTACGTCTGGTTGCATGTCTATGCGCTCATATGCCCCTATTTGTCTGGCATCCGAATTACACTTCCTTAACATTGATACGTGGAACACGTTATGAACTTGCTACAGGTTCGGGGGTAGGACTAGCTCATATGCTAACTTCCCAAACGTCTTAATATATCCAAGGGTCCAACAAATTGTAGACTTAGCTTTCCTTTCTTTCCGAACCTCATCAATCCTTTTTCAAGGGTTTCCAAGGGGATACCTATAACATTACTAGGCCCCCTATTTCATACTCTTTGTCCTTTTTGAGTCAAATCAGCATACCTCTTATGTCCATCTTGGGTTACTACCAGCCGTCCTCCGATTAGATCTATTATATCCCTGGTCCTTTGGACTACTGCGGGTCCGAGCATCTTGCGCTCTACAACTTCATCCTAACATAAGGGAGATCGACATTATCTTCCCTCAAGGATCTCATAAGGTGACACCTCGATAATGACATATGATCTATTGTCGTGATATAACTAAATCCGCGTTAAGTGATCATTCCAAATTTTTTCAAGTCTATTGCACAGACTCTCATTATAGCGTTTAGCATTAGAGCTTTTGCTTCTCAATACCCATTCTTTTCCAGTTCGTAATCGCTACTACCTTCCGTTCCTAATATTATACTGGTTATACTTTTGCTCGTTAGCGTTCTATAACCTTTTAATAACCACGTCAACCTTAGTATTACGAATTTGTTCCCATTCTAAATACCACCATAACTTTACTACTCCTTTTTCAGCTGTTTCTATTTTCGAAAGCTTAATCCTTCATATAGAAGTAAAAGAATTTATTGAGAGATCACTATGATCATGAACACTTGTTATCTCGCATAGTTAGTACAGAAGGTGGCCAGCCTTTAGTACTTGACAAGCAATTAAACAATAGTTGGTATCCTACTAGGCTTCTATCACACAGATAGACAGTCATTCGGCAATACCTCCCCTTCTGGAAGGGTTGTTCTTCTCAACTTACATGAAATGAAAAGAAGAGAAAAGAACGAACTGAAGAGAATTGTATATATAAAAAAAATATACTGCCACAAAATATCTGGCTTGGAACCTACCTCTGAACTATAGAGGTTTGTCATAGGAGAACAAAACATATACGTATTTATATCAGCATCAAGTATTATAGCATCGTATTTCCCATGCCTAAATATTTTTATTCCATCCATCATTCTATGGACCCATGCTCTTCCTCGAGCTTATACACAATCACCTTTGAAACTCCCTCGATTTCGAAAATCGAACCTGGGATCTCATTTTAGACATCACCGTTACTAGAGTTCTATGATTGCACCGCAACCTTCCTCATATAGTAATACGACTCTCTTTTCATAAGAGGGAATAAATATTCAATAGGTAGATACTCTACTTAATTAGTCTATCAATGATAACTTATACACTACCACGACCCGTTTAGTGGTACTCAATCTCAACATCCATTCCAATACAACTCTCACGGTTGTAATCAGCTCGTTACTCGCAGAATCATTGCTGCCTTACTATGGTCCACCACTAACCCACTGTCATCATTCACTTTCCATGAAATCTTAATAGCTAACCATACGGAGTCCATACATGTCGTATCAAATCCTTCTAAGGAGGTAACATAATCACCATTTCTGATTCATGAAGAGCACTCCTGATCTCAAAGGTTCGTTTAGTCCTTTTGAAACATGGTCCAGGCTCATTCTCAAGATAGTACCTTCTAAGATAGATAGCCCGCTCATGGCGATTACACAAATTAAACCTTTACCAACTACTATTACGGCTGGGTATTGCACAGTCATCAGAAGGAATGTCAATCTTTCAAACCATAATACAACCTTCACAGTTTTAACCATCATCACTGTATTCTTTTGGCACAAGCGCCTATAATTATCCTCTTACCTTTAAAGTGTCGGCCACCTCTTTGGCCTTTCCTGATAGTAAAATTTCCTTACAGTCAATGTCACTTTAACCATCTCCAAATAAATTTTCTACCTTATTTCAATCACAGCTTATGTGAAAATGCTTTCCTTAAAATCTGATGAGTAAAAAAAAAATCACCATTTTTCCATAAGTTATTGCCTCAGTCTTTAGAGGTTAATCACTGTCATGACTGACTCTCAATCATAATTAGAACATCTTTTATCTTAAGTCCTAATTGCCCTGAATAATTTCGACCATTACTGGTTCGATCCATACTTTCTCGTGGTTTAACACGTGCCCTACTTGGCAACATTATAATTACGTCATATTTCCTTTATCAACATTTCTATTCTTGAAAATTTTGAATATTACCTTTCTCCTTGTAAAACCTCTAAGGTTATCCTTCAATCGTTCCTCCTGTATTCCCTAGATACAGGGCATATTAAAATACCATTTACTATTACTAGAACCATTGTCTATATACTTCTGAAAAATTTCTCCACTGATTCTTAAAGGTTGTTGCTACATTAACCCTTTCCAAACCATACTGTCAAAACTTATACTGTCCCTATTAAGGGTGAAATTCCAACCTTTATGCATTCCCCTAGGATTCATTTTAAGTTACCGATGTTCTATCCTTAATTCCACCTTTAAAAGGTACCTGCATCCTTCCATGGATAAATCAAGTCATATATCCCTGATAAGGGTGTCTTATTCAATCATTCCCACCTCGATAGTCTATACCTAACTTCATAATAGCATCCTTATTCAAATTGAGGTCAATCCATATGGCCTCCAAAAGATAACAATGATCATCCACTTTTCTTTCTTGATTTGGTAATGATAACATGGATGTTCTGGAAGATATTGGTCATGTTCAACGTGAACTTCTTCTTAATAATTCCTTATTTACTTTTGTTGTTTATCTCAACAGTCATCTCAATGTTGGGATATCTTTCATATCTGGCGTCTCCCTTTCTGGGTATCATGCCACCGGTCTTACACTTTACCTTCACCCAATTTTCTTAATTTCTTACTTTCTTGTCTCCTCAGTCTATCCGCGTCTCATTATTTATCCTTCGAATTATCTCAAGGTTTCCTCGAATCTTCCCAACTTACAGGGGATAAAATATATGTATCTCTTATACCTTCAACCATCAATTTAACTCATGGTGAATCACTCTCATCCGGACGATTACCTACTTTTCTATTTCTATTTCTACGAGTCTTTAGGGTTTCCTCATACCCAACTCCCTTATCATTCCTCAAACTCTCTTGCCTTTATATTCCTTTCTCTTATCGTTATTTCATGAACCAACACAACATAAGCATTGATTTCAAACATCCCGTCATTCTGGATTCGTGTCTTCAGAACGAATCTTGATAACTTTTACAACTTAGATTCATAATTCATCATACTCGTCTGCCTTTGTTCTGGCTCTTAAGCTTTTACACTATCTCCATAACCTTGGGAAGTACTTTCCTGAAAACAATTGACTGAACTTAAATCAGTTTATTATAATCTCTTGCTCCGTGCCTTCCTTGGCCTTTCACCAGCGGGTGGTCTCTCTCTTAGGAGGGTAAGTGACAAAACAGTCTTTTGTGGTTCGTCAATCATTTAGAATCTCAAATGATTCATCTATTTCCTTTAGCCAGGCTCTTGCCTCGACTGGGTCAGCTTGTTCCTTGGAACTCTGAGAGCTTAGCGACTTAAAGGTCATGAAAGAATTTCCCACCGCACTGTCTCCTCAGGGTGGTGGTTGGGGATAATAGTCTAAGTTCTCTTTAGACAGGTCCATGAATTGCCGTATAGGGGTACCATCTCGGGTCTCCTGTCCTTACTCGACTTTTGTTTCCTCAGTCTAAATATTTCTTCCTACTCCCCATAATTGGGGTCATCTTACATAATTTAAATCCTCATTTTCCACTTCATCATGTTATGGGTTCCTTTTGTCTTGGTGGCAACCTCCCTGACTATCACGTTCAGGGTTTGCTCTAACTCTTATTCCTCAAACTAGCTTTCATCTAAGATTTCATCTTTAAGCTCTTAAACCTTTGGAACCCAAATTCTATAGGAATACCTCATTATTCCCTTATCATCACTCTCGGTATTAATCTCATACCTATCTGTTGGCTCTCTGCCTTCATTCATCACTTTTACTGGCACAATATGTTCTTTTCCAATACTTCGGGCTGTATTGCTATCTCAAACAGCTTTTCGGTACCGGCTCCGGTTACCTTCACTACTATTTCCATTTTCTCAAAATCTCTTATAAACTCTCCAAAAGACATTATCATCTTGAGTCTCTCCTTTTTACTAAGGGCATCAGCCACCATATTGGCTTTCCCCGAATGATAAAGAATCTCCCAATCATAATTCTTGATTAGCTCTAATCGCCTCCTCTGGCGTATGTTGAGCTCTTTCTACGTAAGAATGTACTAGAGCTCCTATGGTTTGTGAATCTCACACTTCTCTCCATACAAGTAGTGCCTCAAATCTTTAGGGCAAAACTATTGCCACGAGCCTAAGCTCATGGGTGGGGATATCGAATTTTAAATTCCCTTAATTGTCTTGACGCAGACGCGATTATCTTGCTCTGCTATATAAGAAGCACCCTAATTCCTTATGCGAAGCGTCACTTACAAATCACAAAATCTCATTTTCCATCCGGCAACGCCAACATAGGGAACGTCACCAACCTTTGCTTCGGTTCTTAAAAGTTGTTCTCGTATTTCTCTGTCCATTTGAACTTCTCAGTCTTACGAGTAAGCCACGTTAAAGGGGCTACTATCTTTACAAACTTGAACGAACCTCTGGTAGTGACCGGCCAATCCTACCTCTGGTAGTCGACCCAACCAGGGTCATCAATTCATCAGTGGTCCTTTATCCAATCTCGTCAGGATCCTCCATGGGATCCTCCTCAGCAACTATCCCTTCTAGGACAACATCCTCAACCGCTACATCCTCAATATCAACATCATCCGGTCCTGCGTTAGGACGCTCTATTGGATCCACAATCTGATCTCCAATTAGTAATAAAACATCATCGCGTTGATGTTCCTCAACTTCAGGGTTCGGAGTCCCGCTACCATATACGATAACGAACTACGCTTCTATCGCTACATTTATAAGGGTTCCCATAAGGGTTTTAACTGTCAGTACTACGTTAGGTAGTCCGACTATGAACTTGGCAAGAGTTCTTATTATCTTAGTGAACTTATTATCTTAACGTCCCATCATCTCTGAGGTTTATAACGCTTGGCTCTGATACCATTTCTGTAACACCCCTAAATCCGGGGTCGGGGATCCGGGTTGTCACGAGTTCCATTTCCCTTAACAACACCCAATCTTAATAAATAATCAACTACTCTGTACTGTGACCCCACAATAAACACACACACCACAAGTTATAGTCTCAGAGATGAATATCCAAAAATAATCACAAGTCGTTTTATTCCACAATTATATGCCAATACACCTTAAACAGGTTTCTGAATAAATTTACATTTCTTTGCCATTATTACAATTCATAAATATACATAATCTGATACATCAAAAGTTGAAAGCCTAGCCTATTGGTAGTTCCTACCTCAGCTATGGCGGCATCAGTGCTTCTAGAAAACTGCGGAACGTCTCCTAACCTCTTGCGAATCGGGAGCTTGGTCCGGTTCATCTTGTCTATCTGATGTTGTGTGATGAAAGAAGAAAGCAAGGGTGAGCAGCAAGCCCACCAAAATAATATGTATAATGATTAACAATATATGAGCCTTCTCATAGTACTCATGAAAGTCTTGGTCAAAAGAAATGAACCAAGTTGATATCTTAATGCGATGAAGTCACAAAATATTCAGTATATATATATATACATATATACTTTTCAAAATATTGGAAGTCCTCTTCCATGCACAATATACACAAAGTCCCAGTGTATAACTGTATAAAAAAAAATATTGTTGCAAGGTGATCTCATATATCTAACCTTGTCTCAACATTTTTCTGAAAATCTTTGTCATTCATAAGACAATTATTAATTAGATATAAGTTTAAAAGATGAAGTTACAAGATACCCCAATATACTTATATCTTTCCCAAATACTACTTGAACTACCACCGTTCAAGTTATAATTAGCTTCAAAAGTTCATCACATAGATGAGACTATAAGGCAAGATTTGAATAGATTAAATCTTTAAAATATTATCAAAATAAAATGAAGTTACGAGATACTTCATTTGATGTAAACATCATTTTGAAAACTTGACCCTGCCAACACTCAACAATCGCCCAACCGTAGCCTTTCTATCGAAGTGCTCTGGGTAGTGTTGCAGAAATTATCCAATTGGATGATGAACTCATTACGGGAGTTTACCGCGCCAGGAAGACCACTTACGATGATCAGTCGTAGTAGTACAACCCCACCATTTTCTACATATAGAGGAGAACCTGTCGGATTTACTTGTCAACCGAACACTGAACTCCTAAGGAATGGACCGCCTTAGCGGAACTTCCAGGCCATTTGGGCCAATATAATAAGGCTGGGCCGGCGCTACTCGGCCACTTACGCCACTCCTAGTTCAGATGAAATCCATGACTCTGAAACGTAAAGCTTGTCCCCACTTTCCCCAAGTAGAAACTTGTTGATACGGCTCCACCAAGAAGTCGTATCTATTTGGAAAGGAGAACTCACCGATATTTCCCAGGCGATGCCTGTTAATGGATTAACTTGTCCAAGAATTTTACTTCCCGAGTGTTGGGTAAGTAATCAATTCATTTATCAAAACAGCAACCTTGTTGCGAATATAAAACACACCACAGAGCCGGATCCCTCAGGTTTTGAGCGAGTATTTAAATCCCCTTCGAAAGGAGGATCTTAAAAAAAATGAGTTTTGGGATCCGCTCTAACTTTTAAAAAAATCATTTTGAAGACTCGCAAAACATTTTTAAGAATGTTTGGAGTGAAGCTGATTTAATGAAGTAAATCAGTCCCCAGAATATTTAGAAAATGTCTGAATATTATTATTTAAATAATATTCCCATAAAGAATAATCTTTATAAAATAATTGAAGTAGAAGTATTAAAACTTATACTTGAAATGAATAGCAAATAATCAAAGATATACTTATACGAAAGTAATATCTTTATTTGAATAATCAAAAGTAAGTTTGATTATCGACACCTTATTCTTTAATACAATAAAGAATATTATTAAGTAATAAGCGGAGTCATAATACCTCGAATGAATACTATAAATAATATTCATAAAATAAAGGAGTCATACATCCTCAAATGAATATCCAAGTAATATTCAATAATAATATAAACTGAGTCATAAGCCCTCGAATGAATATTCAAATAATATTCAAATAATAAAATAAACTGAGTCATAAGCCCTCGAATGAATACTCAAATTAATATTCAATTAAGTAAAATAAAGGTATCGAATAAACCTTATTCGATCCATAGTTTTAAAAACTATATCCATATATATATAAATATATATATATATAATATACTCGGGAACATCGACTCCCGGTTTGGATATATGTTCACCTTTTATCCCCTATACTAAGGGTATACGCAACTACTTGCTTATTTATAACATAGGTATTATGCAACTATAAGCATTGAAATTAACAGATAGATAACCAGATTACGAAACAGACATGCATATATACCATATCAGCATGCTCCAATATATCGCAAAATTTGCTAATAACAATCATGCACTATCACAAGATAATGCATATACATATATTTACATCACAACAACAGTATATCGGGTAGAAAACTTGCCTGAGCGACTGGGGGTTACGAATGGCTCGGGACGAGTCTGGTAACCTATAAACAACAAGTAAGTTGGAATTAAACCAAAGTCACTTGTAAATCTATACTCTAACCAACTCAGACTCTAACGCTCGTTTTGCGCTTACTGATTCTCTTAAGTCACTCGAGTACCCTCGGCTCCACCATTTTTAATAATTTAACCTTTACGAGTTTTAAGGCGATTCCTTCGCGAGTGTCTTACCAACTGCCTAACACACTTACCATAAATGTTTCATCAATTAATTAACCCTTTTTGGTCTTTAACCTATGTTTCAAAGTAAGTCGAGGGGAAAAGTTTCGTTCGCAAAACGCCGTTACTTGAAACGGTCGTTTCTCCTAAACCGTGCATCGGAATCGAACGAACTACATATCAAAACGAAGCTCGTAACATGAGCTATCTAAACATGGCAGTGGTCATAATCTAGCAGGGGGTTCTCGGGTCCTAATGTTATGCACAAAAACAGTCCAAAGAAAATCAGACGTTACGACGGCTATGTTTACGCGATTACCAATGTTTAAACTACTCCAATTAACCACCAACCAACTCATAACCATCAATACAACAAAACTTCACCTAAACCATACCACATCAGTCCATAATCTCCAAGGTTTTCAACTCAAACAACCACAATCACGACCTATGAACTATAATCAAGCTTCAATTACCAAAAACACTTCCAAATCAAACCAAACTACTAATAATCACAATCCATGCTTCTCATTTCACAACACCAACCATTAAACTTACTAACAAATAAAGTAAAGGCTAGGGTTTGAAGTTTATACCTTCCTTGGGAGGTGTTAAGTTGCTAGGAAGCCTTACGGAGCCTCCTACAAGCTTGATCTTTCCAAAGAAATCAAGAACACAAAGTTAGGCTTTGAAGTTTCTAAAAATCCGATTTAAAGAACTGTAAAAATGAGGGTCTTACCATGATTATTTGGACGAGACTTGTGAACAAGAGTTGTAGGCCATCTCAATACCTTTCCAATGAGCTATAGAACACAATATTTGAGTGAGAAATGAAGGAGATACAGTAGTTTTAGTGTTCTAGTTCTGTTTTGGCCGAGAGCATGAAGAACAATGCCTTGGTTTCTTTTTGATTTTGATGAAAAATGATTTGCTTGGCTTGGTTGGTTTGATTTTTGTGTTTGTTTTAGTAAATTACCTAGTTGCCCTTGATTTTGTGTGGTTAAAAAGCCACCACATCTCCTTCCTTCCCATGTCATGCTTGTGTCATCCTCATGATGTCATCCTCCCCTCCTTGTCCTCTTCTCATTGGTTGGGTGACATCATCCTCTCTAATCCCTTTGATTAACTTCCTAATTGTTTGCCTAATGACCACTGATCTGTTATACGGTTCGCTTAACTTTCGTTTTCGTTTATCGTTTGAAGGATCATACCCGGGATCTTATTACTTAGGTTCCCTTAACCTTTCTCAATATATTATATTCCTTTTATGATCCTCTCCTATAATCCTTTAATTTAAATCCTTTTTATCCTGTTATCTTTTTCTCAAATCTTTCCGTATCTAGTGTATTTCCGGGAAAAATCAAAGTGTTCGGATTTGGATTCTGACGATCTTTACATACACTTATATCCCATATAAAGTACTAATAAAATCTCAGAATATCCATATCAGAACCCCTACATAGTGTGGCATGAAAAGTTTTCTCATTCAGCAAAAACACTATTCATAAGGGTTTCAAAAATTTCCCAAAAATTGGGGTTATTACAGGGTCTTACTAGCATAGTAGACCACATGAAATATGTTGTTCTTTCTCTGCCCAAGAATTGCTCCAACTGCATAGTCACTTGCATCGCACATCATCTCAAAAGGTTCATTCCAATCAGGTGCAGTTATGACAGGTGCCGTGATCAAACTCTTCTTCAAGAACTCAAAAGCTGATAGGCACTCATCATCAAACTTGAACGGGATATCCTTCTCCAGAAGATTGCACAAGGGTTTAGAGATTTTAGAGAAGTCCTTGATGAACCGCCTATAGAAACCCGCATGACCAAGAAAATTGCGAACTCCCTTAACAGAAATTGGTGGAGGAAGATTTTCAATAACCCCACCTTGGCTTTGTCCACCTCAAGACCTTTACTAGAGACCTTGTGACCAAGAATAATGCCCTGTCGTACCATAAAGTGACATTTATCCCAGTTGAGAACCAGATTGGTCTCAACACACCTTTTAAGAACTGCGCCAAGATTTTGCAAGCACTCATCAAAAGAATCGCCAAACATAGAGAAGTCGTCCATGAACACCTCCATATTCTGACCAATCATGTCAGAGAAGATATCCATCATGCATCTCTGAAATGTAGCAAGTGCTCCACACAAACCAAAAGAAACTCTTCTGAAGGCGAAAGTACCAAATGGCAATGCAAATCTGATTATAGCCTGAATATCCATCTAGAAGACAGTAGTACTCGTGCCCAGCCAATCTGTCAAGTATCTGATCAATAAAAGGCATAGGAAAGTGATCTTTTCTTGTGGCCTTGTTTAGCTTCCTGTAGTCCATGCAAACTCTCCATCCCTTGACTATTCGAGTAGGAATGAGCTCATTCTTCTCATTAGCAACAACTGTGAGACCTCCTTTCTTCGGTACACACTGAACTGGACTCACCCAAGAACTGTCAGAAATAGGATTGATGATCCCTGCATCTAGCCACTTGAGAAATTCCTCCTTCACAACTTCTTTCATGATTGGATTGAGCCTTCTCTGTTGCTTAATAGTAGGCTTGCTACCTTCCTCTAGCAGAATTTTATGCATGCAATAAGAAGGGCTGATTCCCTTAATATGTGCTATAGTCCATCCAGTTGCCGATTTGAACTCTCTCAGAATCCTTAAGAGTTTTTCCTCATCACTACCTGAAAGGTCAGATCCAATAATCACAGGCAAAGTAGATGCATCACCTAAAAAAACATACCTTAAATGTTCATGCAATGGTTTAAGCTCAAGTGTAGGAGCTTCCTTAATAGATGGCTTGAGGCGCTTCAGAGATTTATTCAGCTCCTCCATTCCGAGAGATTCAAAAGGCATATCCATCTTCCGCTTCCAGGAAGAAGCATTCAGATATTGCAACTGCTCATCACCTTCATCATCTTCACTATCTAAATTCCCCAACAAGGCATTTTCCAAGACATCAGACCTTAGCAGTTGATCAAGTTCTGAAGTAACCACAGAATCGACCAACTCCACCTTTAAGCACTCCTCATTTTCCGTAAGGAATTTCATGGCATTGAACACATTGAAAGTCACATCCTGATCCAGCACTCGCATGGTGAGCTCACCCACATCGATCAAAGTTCGGCCCGTAGCCAAGAATGGTCTTCCCAAGATTATGGGAATCTTCTTATCCTCCTCTAAATCAAGAATTACAAAATCAGCAGAAAAGATGAGTTTGTCCACCTTGACCAAGACATCCTCCATAATGCCTCGTGGATATGTAACAGAATGATCGGCTAACTGCAAGGTCATGTAAGTCAGCTTCAGATCAGGTAAGTCCAACTTCATGAATATTGACAAAGGCATCAGATTGAAGCTAGCTCTCAAGTCACATAAACATTTGTCAAATGAAAATTTTCCAATGGTGCAAGGAATAGTGAAGCTTCCATGATCTTTAAGCTTCAAAGGCAACTTCTGTTGTAGCACAGCACTGCATTCCTCCGTGAGAGCAACGATCTCTAAGTCTTCAAGCTTCACTTTCCGAGAAAGTATACCTTTTATAAACTTCACATAACTAGGCATCTGTTCAAGAGCTTCAGCGAAAGGTATGTTGATATGAAGTTTCTTGAACACCTCCAGAAACTTCTCAAACTGCTTATCCAGCTTTTTCTTCTGCAGCCTCTTAGAAAAATGAGGTGGAGGATAGATCTGCTTCTCCCCTGTATTACCCTCAGGAGGAGTGTGTTCAACAGTAGTCTTCCTTGGTTCCACTTCAGCTTCCTTTTGCACTTATTCTTCAACAACAACTTCTTCATCTGAAACTTGAGATTGTTCGGGATTCGCAACCTTCCCAGACCTCAATATAATTGCCTTTACCTGCTCCTTAGCTTCCCTCTTTCCTGGCACTTCAGTGTCACTAGGGAGTGTACCAGGTTGATGATTTAGCAAGGTATTGAAAATATGTCCAATTTGATTTGAGCCACAACTCCTCCAATTCAGATTTTTCATTAGACTGTTGCAACTGGAGTTGTTGCCTTGGTGCATATTGCGGTTGCTGAAAACCAGGGGGTTGTACTGCTTTGCTGGATACTGCTGATAAGGCTGCTGAACCGTATTCTGAGTGTTGCTCCAGCTCAAGTTAGGATGATTGCGGTTGTTGGGATGGTAGGTAGCTAGCACAGGTTGCTGCGACCTCTGAAAGTTGCTCACGAACTAAGCCGATTCACTAGAAATAGCATACTGCTCCATCTCATGGGCACCAGCACAAAGCTCATAGACACTAGTGATCTGAATAACTCCATAATTAGTCAAAGAATCCACCTTCATCGTCAAAGCCTTAAGCTGAGCAGCTATAGTAGTAGCTGCGTCTAACTTCAAAATGCCTGCTACCTTGCCCTGAGATAGTCTCTGAGTAGGATTCTGGTATTCATTCGCAACCATCAGTTCAATCAATTCATAAGCTTCATCGTAGCTTTTAGCCCACAAGGCTCCTCATGATGCTGCATCAAGCATGGGTCTAGAAGTAGCACCCAAACCATTATAGAAGCAGTTAATGATCTCCTTATAGCGATCTCAAGCCTCACATAAAGATTCTCCAGATTGCTGAGCAAATTGATTAAGTGTGTTTCTGATTGCAGCAGTCTTCGCCATAGGAAAGAATTTAGTTAAGAACTTTTGAGCAAGATCCTCCCATTTGGTGATAGACCCTGGTGGTAGAGAATGTAACCAACAGTTAGCTTTATCCCGCAGAGAGAATGGGAAAAGCCTCAACTGAATAGCATCTTCAGAAACTCCATTGAACTTAAAAGTTTCATAGATCTCGATGAAATCTCTGATGTGCATATTGGGGTCTTCTGTCGGAAAACCCCCAAACTAAACTGAGTTATGTATCATCCGAATCGTGCTCCACTTGATCTCAAATGTATTAGCCGAGATGGTTGGTCGAACAGTGCTAGACTGAATATCATTTATCTTTGGTTGAGAGTAATCCATCAAAGCCTTCGGATTCGCTTCTAGTTCTCATATTGTAATAAAAGATTCTTCTTCAACTTTCTCCTCGACAAGAACTTCCGTGAAAACTTCCTTAGCTACTACAACTTCTTCCTCAGCTTGATCCAGTGTTCTCTTACGAGATCGAGAACGCGTATGCATACACGCTCGCTAGAGTACCTGAAACACGATAAGGAAATTAGTAAGTAACAATATCCGAGTCACTGAACTTTAACGACCAATGATGACAAATACATAAACTAAAAATTAACCACGAGTCCCCGGTAGCGGCGCCAAAAACTTGTTAGGGCTAGGACACGGGCTAATGTTCACGCAAGTATACGTGATCACAAGTAATATAGAATTAATTCTAGTTCATTCCCACATGGACTGGTTTAGGTTAATTTTAATCAATGTACTTATACAACAATGGTATGGTTATTATCCAATGCTAAGATGAATAACAAATTGAGGTTGTTTTAACTACGCTTAACTAAGAGATTATACTAAAGAACATTAACTAAGAGAATAAAGAGAGTTGAATACTATATGACACAAATATGGGATTCTACCTTCATTAAATACTTCATTTAAAAGCCTTTTCGTTCTTAACCTTAACATGCAATGGTGATGACACTAATCAGATGACACAAAACTGATAAATGCCAACTTTCGTTATGCGAATACCATACTACCAGACATCCACAAAAGAGATAGAAGCTGAATAGACACCAATTATATTGAGACCATATATGTCTATAGAATTTGACAACATAACGGTTTAATGCACAAGTTATCTATCATGGTTACATAGGGCAATTAAGATGGTTAAAATTACCTATGAATGCATATCAAATACATGAACCTATGTTAGCATGACAATTTCTAAACCCCTAAATTCACTTTCGCTTTATTAAAGATTAACACGCTATCTTATAAGTTCGCGACGCTCATAAGATGAATAAGCACAACCAATACTTAGGATATCATACAATCACCACACACTAAGGCATCGAAATGAATTAAGTAAAGAAATCCATAAATAAATCCGCTCGAACCCCATGATAATGATTAGCCCATAACCGGACTCATCATCAATGTGGGTTTCGATGAAAGCATGGTATAATAAACGTAGTCTTTATACTGAATAAATAATAAACCAAGTACAAAAAAAGAGTATAGGTTCACAAGTAATAAAACTAGCATCCAAGGTTATAACTTAAAATAAAGAATCACAAGAATAAACTAGATCCTCTTCGCCTTGGTTGAATTGTGCTCTACGGTCTTCTTACGCCTTCTCCTTAAGATCTGGTACGTCTTGTTATGAAAAATGATCATAAGTTATGTTTATATAGCAGCCCATGCAGATTAGAAGTCTTTCGAATCAAAATCAGAGTGGAAACAGGATTCCTGGAATTCGACCCGGCGCGGCCGCGCGCTTCACCAGCGCGAGCGTGCTATACTCTTGCAATCCTGGTGCGGTCGCGCGCTACTACAGCGCGGGCGCGCTGACTCTCTGTAGAAAATCCTGAATTCTTCTTTTCTTGTCCGTTTGAGTTGTTCTTTTCACGAGCAATCTTCTTGACATCATCCTAACACCATATTAGCATCAAAATAATGCTAGATCACCTGAATTCCTGTTAAATACCTGAAATGCAAAACACTACAAAAACACATTAAAAACACCAACAACTTGAGTGCAAAACATCAATTCAAAGCTTACCGGAGCCTTATAAGTAGGGTTGTTCACGAACAGAGCTGTTCGCGAACAAGCTCAAGCTCGGCTCGGTAAGAGCTTGATTCGTCTCGGTTCGTTAAGAACTCGAGCTCGAACACAAAAATGTGTTCGTTAACAAAAATGAGCTCGAGCCGAGTTTTTGTATGTTCGGCTCGGGCTTGGCTCGAACTCGTTCGACTCGTGCTCGGCTTGTTAAAACTCAAAAAAATACAACATTTTCAGATTTTTTTTATACAATAAGATCTACCGATCCTTAATTATGATGAATAAATATAAAACAAAAGATTTGTACAGACATTAACACTAGTGTTGCTAATGCTGAAACAAATCCATAATACACAATATATATAAACATACTTTCCTGACCTCTATTCATTCAGTAGAAGTTAAAACCAGCTCACGCAAGCAAAGCAACCATGTTCAAACCCCAGCTAATCCCTTCACATACATATTCTCCTAGGTTTTATATATTCAACACAACCTGCTTTTCAAACTAACTGTTTGACAATATTCCCCACTGAAACATAACCTCCATTTTAAAAACAAACACAACCCCACATGCTATCATGTCACTATTTGGTGGCCTGAAATGTGTTTTTACAGTTGATTGTGTTATTATGAGAGCTGATTATAAACATACTAAGTAAAATGGGAATTGGAAATTTAGGGATTTAGATGAGAGGTAGACAGAGAGATTAGGAGAGAATGGGAGTTAACATTTCTGTCAACAGATATTTTGAGAAGTGAAGTGGGTTGGACTTTAATTAGTTGGGTTGGGCCAATAAAGATTGATTTTTTTAATTTATTAACGATCTGCTTGGTTACGGCTTGGCTCATTTTTATTCGCGAACAAGCTCGTGTTCGGCTCGCTAGTTAATGAACTCAAACTCGAACACGATTTTTTGTTCGATAAGAAAGCTCGACTCGACTTGGTTCGTCAGAAAATCGGCTCGGTTCGTCAAAAAAACATAAAGCTCGGCTCGATTCGGTTCGTGAATAGCCCTAGTTATAAGATGACATAAATGTCACTCAACAACTATAGCCCTCATTTCATCATCAAACCCTAAACTAGCAAGCAATATACCATAATAGACTTGTTTGTGCCGGAAAAATAACTAGCACAAGTTTATACTAAACGGAGATCAGTTGTAATATGTTTGAAGATCAAAATTACATGATGATGTAGGCAGGTGATAGAGCAATTTTAAGAACTTAGAGGCTTTTTATGTTTCTTGTGGAATAAAACTCTTACTAATGTACGAGCATCTAACACGTGTCTGTCCATGCTTCTGTGATTCAACTCCTGTCAGAATGAGTTCACTTGCAGTCATCAGCATTTGGATCACTGATTCAGTCTGACAAAGAATAGAGGAAAATATTGTAAGTATAGTGATAATAATGAGTATAAGAACATAAATATTTTACCAAAATTGGCCACCAAAAACAATTAAAATGATATCTAAAAATATCAATAAACTCAATCCCTAAAAACTCTGAAGAGAGAACACATACCGGAGATGCCTTACAAATGCTTGCCACCACAAGATCTCTAAATATGTCATCCACATAACCACATATATTATTGACGACCTGTGTACAAGCTTCAAAATAAAATTATCAATACAGGGTTCTAACAAACATTAGGACAAGTTATAAACATATAATAACAATTATAGGGGAGGTATGAGACACAAAGAGAGACTTGGTATTTCCACTATCAAAGTTCTGAAGGATAGTATCAAAGCGAGCAATTTTAACATTACCACGATATATATAGTCTAAATAGAACTGAGTCCCTCAAATCCCAAATCATGACTCTAGTTGATAAAATCAAGTTCCAACTCTTTAAAATCAATCTTAAACTTATTATATCATTCTTGTACAAGCACTAACATCACATTCAAATTATAGTACAACTTACACTAAAACCAAGTACGCACTGCTTGTTTAAAAAAATCAAATTCACTTACGGTAAACAAACTTACTCTTTTTAATCATCACATTCAGAATCAGTTGTAAAGTTATTGTATTGTTCATGTAGCTCATAAATATAATATGGGGTCAATTCAAAGCTCAATTTAATCTAAGTGAAGTACCCAGATTTCCCAGGTCTTGCAGTAAGCATATATTTTAAACCCAATATACAAACTGGAAAAGGTCCATCAAATACTACTTATATGCCATTTAGCATCTGGCAGTATAAACTGCATATTACGCTCTAGGTTTTAGCGGTATACCTGATGTAACACCCCCAGATCCGGGGTCGGGGATGTGGGTCGTCACGGTCTTTCCTTCCATAATATCACTTAACTTAATTAATAATAAATAACATCATGCTGTGACCCCACACTAACACACACCACAACCCGTTATAGTCTCTGAGATGAAATTGAAATAAGTACAAGTCCTTGAATCCATAATTTAAAAGTTATTACAACCCAAAATGATTACTTGATAAGTTTACAATTAATTACCATTATCTGCCACAAGTTGTAATTATACATAATTGATTCCCAAAAGTAGAATGTCTGATCTATAGATAGATCTACCTCTGCAGCTATAACAGCTATGATCTCAACGGGAAGGCGCGGGGCGCTTCCTACGCTCTTGCGCTGGGTCTGCTTGAGTCTGGCCATCTTTCCTAACTGTTGTTGTGTGATGAAGAAATGAAGCAAGAGTGGGCATTACAGCTCGCAATATAATATATAGTGTAAACAATAATGCAAGTATCTAAATGGATAACTTACTAGAATCCTTTATCAAGTGTAAGATAATTACTTACTGGATATAAGCAAAATAAGGGATGAAGTTACCAAATACTTCACTATACTTATATCATTTATAAAACTACTATTATGGTTAAGTATCACACAACCATCAGAAGGAATGTCAATCTTCCATACCACAATATAACATTCACGGTTTTAACTATCATCACTGTATTCATCTGGCACGAGCGCCTATAATTTTCCTCTTACACTTAAAGTGTCGGCCACCTCTTTGGCCTTTCCTGATAGTAAAATTTCCTTATAATCAGTGTCATTTTAACCACCTCCAAATAAATTTTCTACCTCATTTCAAATCACTGCTTGTGTGAAAATGCTCTTCCTTAAGCTTTGGTGAGAAAAAAAATATATATCACCATTTTTCCATAAGTTATTGCCTCTGTCTTTTAGAGGTTAACATTATCACGACTGACTCTCGATCATACTTAGGACGTCTCTTATCTTGGGTCCTACTTGTTTTCACCAATACCGACCTTCATTGGGTTGATCTATACTTTCTTATGGTTCAACACGTGCCCACCTGGCATTATTATAATTATGTCATATTTCCTTTATCAAAATTTCTATTCTTGAGAACTTTGAATATTACCGTTCTCCTTGTAAGACCTCTAAGGTTATCCTTGAATCGTTCCTCATGTATTCCCTAGATACAGGGCATATCAAAATACCATTTACTAATACTAGAACCATTGTTTATATACTTCTGAAAAATTTCTCCACTGATCCTTAAAGGTTGTTATTACCTTAATCATTTCTAATTCATACTGTCAAAACTCATACTGTCCCTATTAAGGGCGAAATGCCAACCTTTATGCATTCCCCTAGGGTTCATCGCAAGTTATCGAAGTTATATCCTTAATTCCACCTTTAAAAAGGTACTTGCATCCTTCCATGGATAATTCAAGTCATATATCCTTGATAGATTATCTTATTCAATCATTCCCACCACAATAGTCTATACCAATTTCACAATAGCATCCTTATTCAAACTGAGGTCAACCCGTATGGCCTTCAAAAGATAACAATGGTTACCCGCTTTTCTTTCCTAATTTGTTAATGACAACATGGATGTTCTGGAAGATATTGGTCGTGTTCAACGTGAACTTCTTCTTAATAATTCCTCATTTACTTTTGTTATTTATCTTAACAGTCATCTCAATGTTGGGATATCTTTCATACCTGGCGTCTCCCTTTCTGGGTATCATGCCACCGGTCTTACACTTCACATTTTTGAAGGTCACTTCCTTCATCCAATTTTCCTAATTTCTTACTTTCTTGTCTCCTCAATCTAACTGTGTCTCATTATTTATCCTTCGAACTATCTCAAGGTTTCCTCGAATCCTCCCAACTTACTGGGGATAAAATATATGTATCTCTTATTCCTTTAACCATCAACTTTAACTCATGGTGAATCACCCTCATCCTGACGATTACATACTTTTCTATTTCTATTGCTACGAGTCTTTAGGGTTTCCTCATACCCAACTCCCTTATCATTCCTCAAACTCTATTGTCTTTATTTTCCTTTCCACTTCAGTTTCTTTTTATTTTCTTTTCTATTAAAATCATTTCACGCACCCACTAATCATTGACTTCAAATATCACGTCGTTCTGGGATTCTTGTCATCAGAACGAATCTTGACAACTTTTACAACTTAGCTTCATAATTCATCATACTCGCCCGCCTTTGTTCTGGCTCTAAAGCTTTTACACTATCTCCATAACCTTGGGAATTACTTTCCCGAAAACAATTGACTGAACTTTAATCAGTTTATTCCAACCTCTGGCTCCGTGCCTTTCTTGGTCTTTCACCAGCGGGTGGCCTCTCTCTTAGGAAGGTAAGTGACAAAAACAGTCTTTTGCTCTTCATCAATCATTTAGAATATAAAATCAGTCCTCTATTTCCTTTGGTCAGGCTCTTGCCTCGGCTAGGTCAGCTTGTTCCTTGGAACTCTGAGAGCTTAGTGACTTAAAGGTCATGAAAGAATTTCCCACCGCATTATTTCCTCAGGGTGGTGTTTGGGAATAAAAGTATAATTTTTGTTTAGGCGGGTCCATGAATTTCCCCATAGGAGTACCATCCTGGTTCTCCCTATCTTGCTCGACTTCTGTTTTCTCAGTATGAAATGTTTCATCCTTCTCCCATAATCAGGGTTATCTTATACGTTAAAATCCTTGTTTTCCATTTCATTATGTTATGGGTTCTTTCTTTCTTGATGGCGACCTCCCTGACTATCACATTCAGGGTTTGCCCTAAATCTTATTCCTCGAACTATGACTTTCATCTAAGATCTCGTCCTTAAGCTCTTGAACGTTTGAAATCCAAATTATGTAGGAATACCTCACTATTCCCTTATCATCTTTCTCGGTATTAATCTCTTCTCTATTTGTTGGCTCTCTGCCTTCATTCATCATTTTTTCTTGGCACAATATGATCTTTTCCAATAATTCGGGTTGTATTGCAATCTCAAACAGCTTTTCGGTACCAGCTCCGGTTACCTTCACTTCTATTTCCATTTTCTCAAAATCTCTTATCAACTCTCCCAAAGACATTTTCATCTTGAGTCTCTCCTTTATACTAAGGGCATTTAGCCACCATTTTGGCTTTCCCTGGATGATAAAGAATCTCATAATCGTAATCCTTGATTAGCTCTAACCACCTCTTATGGCACATGTTGAGCTCTTTCTGCGTGAAAATGCACTAGAGCACTTATGGCTTATGTAAATCTCGCACTTCTCTCCATACAAGTAGTGCCTCCAATCTTTAGGGAAAAACTATTGCCACGAGCCCAAGCTCATGGGTGGGGACATCGAATTTTATATTCTCTTAATTTTCTTGATGCGTACGCGATTACCTTGCTGTGCTGTATAAGAAGCACCCTAATTCCTTATGCAAAGCGTCACTACACATCACAAAATCTCCTTTTCCATCCGGCAACGCTAAAATAGGGGTCGTCACCAATCTTTGCTTTAGTTCTTAAAAGCTGATCTCGTATTTTTCTGTCCATTCGAACTTCTCAGTCTTACGAGTAAGCCGCGTTAAAGGGGCTACTATCTTTACAAACTTGAACGAACCTCCGGTAGTGACCGGCCAATCCTACCTCTGGTAGTCGCCCTAACCATGGTTATCAATTCCTCAGTGGTCTTTTATTCATTCTTGTCAGGATCCTCCACGGGATCCTTCTCAGCAATAATCCCTTCTAGGACAACATCCTTAACCGCTACATCCTCAATATGAACATCATCCGGTCTCGTGTTAGGACGCTCTATCGAATCCACAATCTGATCTCCAATAATTAATAAAACATCATCGCGTTGTTGCTCCTCAACCTCAGGGTTCGGAGTCCCGCTACCATATACGATAATGAACTACGCTTCTATCACGATATTTATAAGGGTTCCCATAAGGGTTTTAACTGTCAGTACTACGTTAGGTAGTCCGACTATGAACTTGGCAAGAGTTCTTATTATCTTAGTGAACTTATTATTTTAATGTCACATCATCTCTGAGGTTTATAACGCTTAGCTCTGATACCATTTCTGTAACACCCCCAAATCCGGGGTCGGGGATCCGGGTTGTCATGATTTCCATTTCCCTTAATAATACTTAATCTTAATAATCAACCAACTACTACGTACTGTGACCCGACAATATACACACACACACCACAAGTTATAGTCTCAGAGATGAATACCAAAAATAACACAAGTCATTTTATTCCACAATTATAAGTCATTACACCTCAAAAGGGTTTCTGAATAAATTTACACATTCTTTGCCATTATTACAATTCATAAATATACATAAGTCTAGTACAACAAAAGTTGAAAGCCTAGCCCATTGGTAGACCCTACCTCAGCTACAACGGCATCAACGCCTATAGGAAACTGCGGAACGTTTCCTATCCGATCACGAATTGGGAGCTTGATCCTGTTCATCTTGTCTATCTGTTGTTGTGCGATGAAAGAAGAAAGCAAGGGTGAGCAACAAGCCCACCGAAATAATATGTATTATAATTAACAATATATGAGCATTCTCATAGTACTCATGAAAGTCTTGGTCAAGAAGAAATGAACCAAGTTTGTTATTTTAATGTGACGAAGTCGCAAAATATTCTGTATACATATATACTTCTCAAATCTTTGAAATCCTCTGACATGTATAATATACACAGAGTTCCAGTTTATAACTGTATAAAATATCGTTACAAGGTGATCTCATATATCTAACCTTGTCTCAACATTTTTCTGAAAATCTTTGTCATGCATAAGATAATCATTTACTAGATATAAGTTGAAAAGATGAAGTTACAAGATACTCCCATATACTTATATCTTTTCCGAATACTACTTGAACTACCACCGTTCAAGTTATAATTAGTTTCAAAAGTTCATCACACAGATGAGACTACAAGATAATACTTGAATAGATTCAATCTTTGAAATATTATTGAATGAAATGAAGTTACAAGATACTTCATTAAGTCCCGATATATATATATAACCATATATATCTCTCACACATTTCCTGAAAACCTCTGTCATGTAAAGTATGAACAGAGTTGCAATATCCAATGAATTTGGAAAGAAAAGAATTTTGGCATAAACCCGATATCTTGCTGATCAGGTAAAGATACCAATAAGTAACCTTTTCTACTAGTAGATGGATGAATCCCCCACCGGTCATCACCCTGGCCGCATTAGGAGCTTGTGCTGGACCGCCACCCGGCCTCTTACGCGTTGATGGACTGCCACCCAGCCACTTACACTTTGATAGACCGTACCCCGGCCTGTCGCTTATGCCGACTCAATTAGATGGGCTTACTTCCCGAACATTGGGCAAGTAATCAAATTGTTTTCTCAAAACAGCAACCTCGTTGCGAATGTAAAATACACCACAGAGCCGGATCCCTCAGATTTTGAGCGAGTATTTAAATCCCCTTCGAAAGGAGGATCTTAAATATAAAAATGAGTTTTGGGATCCGCCCTAACTTTTAAAAATCATTTTGAAGACTCGAAAACATTTTTATAAATGTTTGGAGTAATGCTGATTCAATGAAATAAATCAGTCCCGATATATTAGAAAATATCTGAATATTATTATTTAAATAATATTCCCATAAGGATAACCTTTATAAAAAAAATAATTGAAGTAGAAGTTTTAAAACTCATACTTGAAATGAATAATAAATAACCAAAGATATACTTATGCGAAAGTACGATCTTTATTTGAATAATCGAAAATAAGTTTGATTATCGAAACATTATTCTTTAATAAAATAAAGAATATTATTTAATAAATAAGCGGAGTCATAAGTCCACGAATGAATATTCAAAATAATATACATTAAATAAAATAAACGGAGTCATAAGTCCTCGAATGAATATTCAACTAATAATATTCATTAAATAAAATAAATGGAGTCATAGGTCCTCGAATGAATATTCAACTAATATTCATTAAATAAAATAAACGGAGTCATAAGTCCTCGAATGAATATTCAACTAATAATATTCATTAAATAAAATAAACAGAGTCATAAGTCCTCGAATGAATATTCAACTAATATTCATTATTTAAAATAAAGTTATCGAATAAACCTTATTCGATTAATAGTTTTGAAAACTATATCTATATATATATAAATATATATATATATATATATATAATATACTCGAGAACATCGACTCCCGGTTTAGAAAATGTTTACCTTTGGGTCCCCTATACTAAGGGTATACGCAACTACTGCTTATTTCTAGCATAGGTATTATGCAACTTATAAGCTTTTGAATCAACAATTAGATATCAAGATTACAAAACAGGCATGCATATAAATATCATATCACATGCTCCAATATATCGCAAGACTTTGCTAATAATAATCATGTACTTATCACAAGATAATGCATATACATATATACATCACAACAACAGTATAACGGGTAGAAAACTTGCCTGAGTGTTCCCGGTTAGACTTAAGCTTAGAGTGGGTCCGATAACCTATGAACAATAATATAAGTCGGAATTAAACCACGGTCGCTTAAGAAACTAGGCTTTAACCAATTGAACCCTAACGTTTGCTTATGGTCACTTCTACGCTTAACGAATCACATAAGTCGTTCGAGTACCCTTGGCTCCACCATTTTTAATAAATTAACCATTAAGAATTTTAAGGCGATTCTTTCGCGAGTACCCTACCAACTCCCTAATCCACTTTACATAATTGTTTCATACTCCAATTAGTCATTTAAGGGCCTTAACCAAGGTTTCAAAGTAAGGCGAGGGGTAATGGTTCGTTCGCGAAACGACGTTACTTAAAACAGTCGTTTCTCCTAAACCGTACATCGGAACCAAGTGATCCACATATCAAAACGAAGTTTACGACACGCTCTAGCTAAACATGGCAATGTTACAGATTTTTTATTGATTTTTCTGTCCTGAACACTAAGAACAAGCAGTTGAATAAAAATGGGCATTACGACGGCTATATTTACGAGTTTTCCAAGTTTCTCACTACACCAAAACCTCACAAACAATCCACAATTATTAACACATAAAAACCTCAACTAAATAATACTATATCAATCCTTATTCTTCAGATTCTTCATCTCAACCAACCACAATCAAGTTTTATTAACTATAACAAGATTCATTCACCAAATCACTCCAAATCCAAATCAAACTACTAATAATCAAAGGTCATGCTTCTCATTTAGAAAACCAACCATCAAAATCACTAATAATCAAAGTAAAGGATAGGGTTTGAAGTTTATACCTTCCTTGGGAGGTGTTAAGTTGCTAGGAATCCTTAGGGAGCCTCCTACAAGCTTGATCTTTCCAAAGAAATCAAGAACACAAAGTTAGGCTTTGAAGTTTCTAAAAGTCCGATTGAACGAACTGTAAAAATGAGGGTTTTACCATGATTATTTGGATAAGACTTGTGAACAAGAGTTGTAGGCCATCTTAATACCTTTCCAACGAGCTATAGAACACAACATTTGATTGAGAAATGAAGGAGATACAGCAGTTTTAATGTGCTGGTTCTGTTTTGGCCGAGAGCAATGGAAATGGGGGAGGAAGATGAGAGCTTGTGTTGACTTGAACTTGTGGTGGAAATGAAATGATTTTAGGATATTTACTTGACTAGTTGTTTTGTTTAAATTAGTGGAAAGTGACATAAGCATAGTGATGTCATCAAGCTTACATAATCCTTGCCACTTGTCTCATCCTTATGGTGGAAGCATCTTTTTAAGCTTAATCCTTATATTAAGATGTTAACTAAGTGCATTAATCTTGCACTAATTGACCCTCCTCCTTGCCTCTTGCGTTACTTAGTCGTTTAATTATTTTACGACTCGTTTATTGTTCATTCTCGTTGATCGTTTGAGGGATCATATCTGGGATCTCATTACTTGGGTTCCCCTAAACCTTTCTCAATATTTCATATTCCTTTTATGGTCCTCTCTTATAATTCTTGAATTTAAATCCTTTTAATCATGTTACCTTATACTCAATTCTTTCGGTATCTGGTGGATTTTCGGGAAAAATCAAAGTGTTCGAATTTGGATTCTGACGATCTTTACATACACTTATATACCATATGGAGTACTAATAGGATCTCAGAATATCAATAAAAGAACTCCTACATAGCGTGGCATGAAAAGTTTTCTTAATTAGCATAATCATCAAAATCACTATTCATCAGTGTTTCAAAGATTCCAAAAATTGGGGTTATTAAACCTGAACCAATACTCGGTGTGGAGATGGAAACCATCTGATACTTCCAAAACTCACGAGCAAAACACGAAAATAAGTCTCGTTAGCAACCTGTAAAAAGCTCATTAGTAGTTTGTTAAAACTTAATATCACGTTTGATAAAGGCTCACCTCGAATTCGAGGTTATTTATTCGAACCTAAACATTAAAAAATTTATCTCAATTACGTTTGATAAAAACAAACTTATTGAAATATTGATATCCAATCATTAATTAGAATATATATATATATATATAATTCTAATTAATAAAAATCTTACCAAAATTAAAAGGGGGATTAATTACATTTTAGGATTTCAAAATTGAATTGATGAGAGTGGGTTGATCTAATATGTTTGTAAAATCACTATGAATTGTGTATGTGTGTGTGAATTGATCGAGGGAGACAGAGTGAGAGGGAGAGAGGGAGGGAATACCTAATGAATTGGGGGGGGGGCAACGAGGGTTTTGAAGACTATGTTTCCCATTCAACTTTTATTTAAAGTAAAGAGGCGGTATTTTTCCCGCTCACCAAAATCTGTACACCATTCTTTAATGTATAAAAATTCATTTAATAACTATATAAAAATACATTAATTAATTTTGTAAGATCTTATTATTTAAAAAAGTAATTATTCATTTTCAATTATAAAAAAAAGTTAAGTGCATTATTTTTACAAATAAAACTAGAATAAAAACTTTGGGCCTATTTTACAATCTTATTTTCTGTTTTTTAAAATTTGTGTAATTTTTTTATATTTTTTTTTTCATTTCTAGCTGCCACATCAGCAGTGTAGGACCCACATGGGGGCCCAACGACCACGTCAGCAGTGTGGGACCCCCCCCAGCTGCCATGTTAGCAATGTGGGACACACACGGGGTACCACAGCTGCCACATGAACAGTGTGGGACCCATTTATGGGGACCCAGTGACACATTAATAGAATTTTAATTATTTTTAATAATAATTAAATATTTTTATTTATACAATGTCTTGGCAACACTTTTTCAGACCTATGCTAACATAATTCAAACATGTTATTATAATTTAGATTAATGTAGTGCTATGACAATATTTTCTACGGCAACATCACGTAATAATGTTGTATAAGGCTGTTTATGGCGTAATGATAAGTACAAAAAATTACAAATTTCTTTCATCTTGCTCCAAATTCTGGAACCATGAATACATGATGATATTAAATTTCGATGTTATTAAAGATACAAATATTTCTAGAACAAAATTTTAGTTTACAACTTTTGGATTTAAAATGTACGAGTATTATATACAAAGTATAATGTTTTAAATCTTTAAGCTTAACTGAGAAATAAAAGGCTCAAAAATATTATAAAACTTTCACTGAATCGGTTCAAAGTAACATACAACTTTATTTAGCACAGAATTTTACAAGTACAATAGTAATCATTTTCACAATAAGCATCCAATAATTCTCCATGAATGTACGTATCCATGCACAAATCGTAGCAGGCATTCACTCTTTCTTTGCATTTTGAAAAGTCATTAACTTTGTAACAAATGCCATTACTAGCTGATGATAAATCTGTAAAACCAAAATATCAAAAACTTTATAAAAATTATATCAAAATAATTTTGTCTCCAACCAAACATCAAGACACAGTTGTTATGTCGTATGTGATTAACATTTAACGTGTGAATAAAATAAAAATTTCTTGTAAGATTGAATTGTGAACAAATTCTGTACACCAATTTAGGATTGGTCTTAAAATTTACCGAACCTAATTAAATTGGAATTACCAAATGCTGGTTAATTCACAAACACCATAAATCTTTCTCAATACTTTTGCAAATTATATTTAAGGTTCGTCCACCTACGACTAGGATCCCTCCTCACAGTTATAGATATACATCAAAATTTAAATTTAAAATTATAAATGTATGAGATACGATATTAAATCATGATTTTTCCGACTTACCTCGGTGAAGACCGGCAATCACCTTTGTAGACGATTGGATACTTAGAAATAACATGATAAAAATAAGATAACCAAAATATTTGTTCATCTTATTTGAATATCAATCCACGAGCATGTAATAGTAGTATATCAAAAGAACTTCTATATCTTATATATTAATTCTATCTTGTACAAAAAAGTCAATAATTCGTAGATTTTTGCATTTAAAAATTTTGATTGTATTTATAAATAGATATTGCATTATTATGAAAGAGACACTCTTGCATTTAAGACTACAATTTGTATTTAAAAGTAAAGATTGTGTTACATGGAAGAGATATACTTAAAAACTTAAAAATAGTGGAATATTAAAATATAATAAACATGAAGATTGTGAAACTTGCCGTTTCAAAAAACTGGTCCACTTTTTAAATAATTAAGCATATAAAGAATAAACTTTATTCTTTAATGCATGAATTGAATGTGATTTATATAACATAGATAGATCTTGAAATATAAACCAGAATGTAATCTTATAAAATAACTTCAAAAATTATATTGAAAGTTGAAGTACAAGTTTAAAAATGGGATGATTATTTTTTTTTATTTTTTATTTAAGAAATAAAATCTCATAATTATTATTGAAAATCATTTATTTGCTTAGATTGCATTAAATCGTGGACAAAAAGTACATAATAGATATTAATTTTGGATTTACATGATTTTTTATTGTCCTTATGAATATGGTTTTGATTCACACGGTTAATAATATAGTACATAATTAAAATCAATTTTGGATTTATAAATATAACTTTTAAAATATACAAACAAGTTTATCTTAGAACTGCAAAAGAACATAATGAATATCAATAATAATTTTATTTAAAATAATATCAATTGTATTAATTAAATATAATATCTTAAAAATAATTAAATCTTGAAAATATACCTAGAAGGTAGTCTTTTAAAATAACTTAAAAAGTTTTTTTAGAAAGTTTTTTTGAAACGAATAGAGCTAATCTGATGTAATATCCCGTAATTTTTAGATATAGATTAATAATAGAATAATAGAAAAAAGTATTAAAATTAGATAAGGACTAGGATTTTAAATTTGAATTAGAGTAATGGGCCTCAAATTTGGATCGAAATTTAATATGAATAACTTGTAAGTTAAGAAATATGATTGTCTATCATTATAAATACATATTATTTGTTTTACTCGTTTTTAAAATATAATTTCTTAGGTCACTTTTACACAAAAATCAGCAATCTTCTAAAAATTTTAGAAATTTCTTCGCAAGTCAGAATTCATTGATTCTGGACTTTTCGGAAAGGTCTTTTCGTTTTCTACAACTTTCGTGTTTTATATTTTCCAAGAAAGCGTCATTTAGATGGTCAAAAAGGCTTAATTCAAATCTGGTCAGAATTTAAGGTAAGTTTTCGATCGATCTTTCTAGTGTTTTCAAAATTGTATATTATGCATTTATATTTGATTATCAAAATATGGGCTTAGTGATGATATATTTGAAAGTATTAGGTGTTATAGTATATGTATTGTTGTATGTGTGGTCAATACGATATTTTTAGATCTCTAATTTATGCCATGGTTTGTAAAAATATCGAATAAGAACTTAGGACCATAGTCACTAGATTGTAGTGACGGTTTTCTGAAAATTTAGGACCGTTATCACTGGGTTGTAGTGGTTATGGCATGGATTATGAGTTTTGAATTATTGTTGTTTATGTGTACTGTGTGTATCGAATAAGACTAAGAATATGTATCGAAAGTGTTTGTTTTGTATATTGTATCATATAGATTATCATTATTTGTTATATATGTATAAGTTGCTTGGCCTACTAGTTGGATCGATTGATTTTTTGTTGGGTTGTATATCGGTAACTTGTTCCCAAAGAACTATGTGTGACTTGAACCCCTATAAATAGGGTATGTTGGCCTCTTGTTTTAGGTTGAGAAATAGTTTGCATTGAAGAGAATATACATATTTTCTCTAGTATTCGAGTAATCAATCAACAAGATCAGTCACAACATCCATCTAAATTTATCTTGTACGTTCTTCGTGTGCTTAGCAAAATATCTGTATTTTGCTCCGTATTTCCAACAACCTCCGAAAATATTGTTATACGCAATTCTCCCTATAACAAATGGCAGTAGAAGATGAGGATTTGTCATTAATTGGGATAAATATAACTAACAACAAACACCTGAAGAAGAGTACGGTCGTGGATGAGAAGATCTTCCATGAGGGTCATTTGATCATGGGACTCTAAATATCCCTAACCAAAAAGATTCTCAATGTAAAAACTCCTACTCCCAAGATTCCTTTGATTGCAGGGCCTCCACCGCCTAGTTCTTCAAAATTCCTACAAGACTCAGAAGATAAAATAGGCGGGGAAACACCCCTCACTCCCTCAACAGGGGATGAAAAGGTCTTAAGCTACTTGAAGAGCGTAGGGGTGCCTCTGGAAGAAATGGAGAGACGTATGAGAGAACAGGGACATATATAGTGCACAAAAGGAATGTGGCAGCCTGATTACAGGTTTTTAGAAGAAATGAATCATTTCCATTTCCATGCAAAACAGGGTCGTTCAAAGATGTTATATCTTTCTTGGATTGCATTGGACAGAGAGAAGAAAATGTTAGGGGGAACACACACAAGTATAGAACCAAACAAACAATGCAAAATACACACTAAATAAATGATGCGGAAAAACCCACGTCCCAACTTGTATTATTGATCAAAACAATTATCAATAATACAATCAATCTCACCAAACGGTATTACTCAAGCGATACTTAAGTCAAACAATACTCAAGTATACATCAAAACAATAACATGACTATGTATATATAGCCATCACAAACTTAGCCAACAAGACATACCTAATCTGATTACAATAATAATTGTCTACCCATACAATTATTACCCATTCCCATTATAATAATAACTGTCAACACATACAATTATTACCCAACTCAATTATGATAATAATTGTCTACCCAATTCAATTATATTTTCTATCACCAAGACCATACTACCTATTGGGTTTAACCCCAACAATCCTCCCCTTCAACCCAATATGATTTCATGCACAACCGAATTAACGGTCACCATCAAGCCATCGACGTCGATCGCCCAATACCTCCCCTCGAACAATAACCCCCCCTTCTAGTACAAAAAGATTTCTCTTATCTTTTCGACCTTTGAGTATCTCTAAATCTCCTTTAGTGACTTTCAACATACTGTTCTTTGTCATAACAGTATATCCCAAATCAACTAATTTACCCAACAAAATCAGATTTCGATTTAACTCCGGTATGTTTCTTACTTGAGTTAACTTCTGAACACGACCGTTGTGACGTTTCATTGTTACCTCACCAATGCCAGCAACCTTTACCGTTTTACCGTTCGGTAAAGGTACAATCTTTCCCTCACACTTTTTATAGGACGAGAACCACTCCCTCCTACCACATATGTGATGAGAACATCCCGAGTCAAGCACCCATTCTTCTTTGGATCCCTTCTCTTCTTGAACCAAAAGAACATCTTCATCAGCTTCTACAAGCGAAACACTACCCCCTCGATTTTTCTTCAACTCTCTCAAGTCTTCTCTTGCCTTTGGACACATAAATTGTATATGACCCAATTCCTCACAATAAAAACACCTGATATTAGGGTTATGTTTCTTAGCATACTTCTTTTCCGTGTCACGCGCACGTACCACAAATGCACTTCCATCAGATGTGTCACTCGATTCTTGTTTCATCAATCTTTCAGCCTCCAGAAGAACAACAATAGTCTCATCCAAATCTAACTTCGTTTTCCCAACCAATAAAGAAGTCATCACAGTATTATACTTCTTCGGTAGAGACACTAGTAGTAGAACAACTTTGTCCTCATCCTTTAATTTTTCATCCAAATTATTTAGCTGGTTGATTAAGCCATTAAAATGATTCAGATGATCTCTTAAATCTCCATCTTCTTCCATCTTGAGCCCAAACAAATCTTTCTTGAGAAACAGCTTGTTGGCCAAAGACTTTGAGTGATAAGTCTTCATTAACTTCTCCCACAAATTCTTGGGATTATCCTCTTCAAGAACATCATACTTGATTTCCGGTGCAAGGGCCAGCCGGATCGTTGATGCCGCACGTAAATTCTTGTCTCCCCACTTTGTATCATCAACTTCAGTAGGCTTCTTCCCTCCGAGAGTCGCATATAACCCTCGTTGAATTAACAGATCTGTTACCGTACTTTGCCACAAGGTAAAATTGTTTCTTCCATTAAACAATTCAATTTCAAATCCCCCAACAATCTCCAACATGAACCTTGGCTCTTGATACCAATTGTTAGGGGGAACACACACAAGTATAGAACCAAACAAACAATGTAAAACACACACTCAATAAATGACGCGGAAAAACCCACGTCCCAACTTGTATTATTGATCAAAACAATTATCAATAATACAATCAATCTCACCAAACGGTATTCACTCAAGCGATACTTAAGTCAAACAATACTCAAGCATACATCAAAACAATAACATGACTATGTATATATAGCCATCACAAACTTAGCCAACAAGACATACCTAATCTGATTACAATAATAATTGTCTACCCATACAATTATTACCCATTCCCATTATAATAATAATTGTCAACACATACAATTATTACCCAACTCAATTATGATAATAATTGTCTACCCATACAATTATTACCCAATTCAATTATGTTTTCTATCACCAAGACCATACTACCTATTGGATTTTACCCCAACAGAAAAAGCATGTGCTTGGACTTAGCTATTATGAATATTATTCTTGTTTATTGCACATGTAACTTGGTTCAATATAAATCAAATGTAGAAAGTATTTACATAACAAGTAAGAAATCAAGAGTTAAGCAAGCTGTATCTTTAGAAAATACTCTCAGGCTCAAAGTTGTAAGAAAATACTTGTAAGCGGCTGTGTGTAATTTGTATCATAGAGATTTCTTCAAATATTCATATCTGGTGGAAAGACAAATCCACCAGAAAGTTTTTAAAGATTGTGCTTATTTACTTTGTGTGAGTAGAATACTTCAAGTGAGACAAAAAGAAAGAATTAGCGAGGAGGTTGCTCCAAAAAATAAACTGAGAAGTAAACAAAGCATAAGAATCACACAAGAGAAGAAGAGGAGCCCCGGGGAAGCTCTCCAAGCTTAGGGCGTGCCCTAGGCATGGGAGAGGACTCTAGAGGACTCCAAACCCTTCCTAGGGCACGCCAGAAAAGGAAAAAGGCCCTCTGGGAACCCAACATCCCAAAAAAAATGTAATGAATGCGTCATTCTGTAGTTTTACAGGTTATCCTCATTGGGGAACGGTTGTAGATATCTAGTGTGTACTTTGGTAGCCCTGTCTTCGTATTCAGTGGGAGACTCTGAGGTTATCTCACACTTTACACTTCTATGCTTGGGATCACTTGTCCTGTAGTCTGGTGGGTTATCCTCATCGGGGGGAAAGGATGCACTTTGGCATTTGCGATAAGTCATGGCTATACCTACAGTTACGATCGATGGAAGTAGCGGTAGCGGATAGGGATATCCACCGGCTGGGGAGTTTCCTTATTCGTGAAGTCCTGATGTCGTAACTGAGCCTTGGCCTTTGTGACTAGGCTATATTGTCAGGAACTCCTAAAGCAAATCAATGTTCGAGTTATGATAGGAAGTTGGTTCGACAACTCCTATGAGCCACATAATGAGAATCCAAGTCTATCTAGGTTTCTTGTTTTCCAAGAACAACGTAGGGCTTGATCCTCTATAAAAGGAGGTACATAGGTATATTGTGGGGGATTGGAAGCGAGAGCTCTATACGCACCACCAAACACTCTTGCGATCTCAGCCCCCAATTCATCAAAATCACCACACTGTGATGACTTTAACAATGAAGGACCACCGCTGCAGATCTTGATTCTAGCCACAAACCTCAAATCTTTGTTAATCAAATTCCTCCGTTAATAAATTGGCGCTAAAATGAGGGGATTGAATCAAATCAAAACTTAGGAGGAAAATATGTCCAACAATGGTGGAAACTCTCATGACAACGGCTACAACTCTAATGAAGATCAATGTTATGAAGAACGTGGAACTCCGTTAGTTAGCGGTGCGTTGCCGGTTCTCATCAGCAACGCGGATCTGACAGAACAACTTCATCAGATGGGCAATGTATTGAATAGTTTTGACTCAAGATTGAGTACTACGCTGTAGAGGAAGATGGGAAGAGGTCTCCACAAAACCCGATCTGGTCAGACACGTAGGAAAGCTCCGATGGTAGAGAGAGGTGATCTGGATGGTCGTGGACAGGCTGAGGTTAGACATGTACAATTCACTCCGCTGTAATTGAATTGATATGAGGATACTGCTCTGATCATTGAACTTGTGGGTGAGGATATAGACGAACACAACAAGTAACATAAAGATGTATGCTTAAAGCGACATGAAGATGGACACAACAAGAAATATGGAGATGGAAGCTTTGCGCGGCAGTGAGATGTACGCTTAAAGCAATATGAAGATGAACGCAAGAAGCAACATAGAGATGGATGCTTTAAGTAGCATGAAGATGTACACTTTAAGCGACATAAAGTTGGACATTTCAAGCAACAAGAAGATGGACGCTTTCAACCGCAGGAAGATATATGCTTCAAGAAGCATGAGGATAAGCAACATCATCAGATGGGTGATTACTTAAAACACTTCATGAGAAGCTTAGGTCTAATCGAGGGGGAAAGCCAACATCACCCTTAGAGGTACCATTTTAAGGAGAACATGACTAATTTAAAATATAAAAAAAATTATGAAGAAAAATATAAGGAACATCATGTATTCCACGATAAACATTTTTAAGGGGTAACACTCCGTCGCTTGTAATATACTGAAGATGATCCTATTGTAGAAATCTTATATGATGAACAAAGGCTTCAACCAGAGTTAAATCAAGAGCAAAGTATAGTCCCATATCACTCAAGACGTACTGATAGCGAGATCTGTCGCAATGATCTGGAGATTGAGAAATAACGAAGTAGGTTATCTCGTTTGAAGGAGCGTCTTGGCATCCAATTAAGCGACGAAGATCTGAAGACGCTAATTCTAGAAACATAAAAGAATGGAGATCAACATAAAGTAGGGCTTTCTACGTGTACATATACTCCCATCACAAGGGAAGAAAGGCTTCGCGGCAGTAAATACCCTCATCCGGAAAAAAGGCAAGGAAGCTTGGAATATCAAAGGAAAGGAAAAGAACCTGATGACATCGGCTGTAGGAGCCATAACTAGGGAAGTAGAGGCGATACTCAGAGTAGCTCATATTGATAATGATGTAGGGGTAGAGATACACATATCCCAATATCCCAATAGTTAATGGTGGAAGAAGGCCACAAGAATGTCAAGAGCCGGTAAGCCGATAAAGGATCAATACTCAGAATTCTACACAGCAACAATCACAAGTAGTAGTGTCACCATAGTCGTAATATATTGCACCGACGCAGCCGCAAGGAGTCATACCTCGGCCACAAATTGTTGTACCACCACAACCGTAAGTTGTGATGCAAGCTCAAACTCGAATCGCAGCAACACCCGCGGTCCTGGTATTGTCACAACCCAATATTCAGAACAACTTGGAATAGGAAACGCCAATGTGGATGATTTAAGAAAGCTATTATCATACTTGGAAGGTGGGAAGGTCATAACATCTGTATAAAACACGTAGACGTTCATCTCCATGGTTAGGGAGACCACGACGGAGATTACATATTACGATTTTCGTCCAGGGGGTTGAACAAAATCTGAAAATTGCACCTGCCACTATGAAGTAACTAAGTTGGATGGAAATTCAGATTTATTGGGTAAGACAAGAGATTGAATAATTCTATTCAGGTTACAAGAAATTGAGAATTCTATTAAGTTTAGAAGACTTAACTAGGAGCAAATCGGAGGATGATCAGGAGAAAAATGCTTCAAAAAGAAGGAAAAAGATCGTAAAGGAGATTCTACATAAAGAAAATCCTCACAAACTGCCTTGACAAGGATATCCAAGGCTCAGATCACTTCTAACAATTTTCAAAAGAGTTCGTTGATCAGATATGTCCGTATATCTAGGATGTGTCCTCCAGGTAATATTTAATGTTTTATTTTTACTTAAACTTTTGCATATGGAGAATCATATATAGGATTACAAAGACAATCATACTTTTCAATCTATTAGTGGCACGAGCACGCTTTCAAAGGAAAATTCAGTTCAACTGCTTGAAGCTTCGGAAGAAGCGAGAAGGATTTTCTTGTTTGAAGAATCACTTGGACAAACTTTTTGAACGGTAGACGTCCTTGTCGAGATAGATGCGTCTCTTATACAGGACGCACCCTCTAAGAATGAATACCCTTGTCGAGGTAGTCGTGTCTCTTACACATAACGCACCCTCCAAGGATGATTTCCTTGGCGAGCTAGTCGCGTCTCTTATACATGACGCACCCTCCAAGGATGAATATCCTTGTAGAGGTAGCCGTGTCTCTTATACAGGATGCACCCTCCACGGATGAATACCCTTGTCGAGGTAGTCGCTTCTTTTATACAAGATGCACCCTCCAAGGATGAATACCCTTGTCGAGGTAGTCGCGTCTCTTATACAGGACGCACCCTTTCAAGGATGAATACCCTTGTCAAGGTAGACGCGTCTCTTACATAGGATGCACCCTCCAAGGATGATTCCCCTTGTCGAGGTAGACGCGTCTCTTACACAGGACGCACCCTCCACGGATGATTCCCCTTGTCGAAGTGTGATGCTCCTCTAACAGAGGAAGCTCTCTCTAACAGTAATTTCAGAAGTATGCCTTATCTTGAAATATTATCACTCCAAAAGAAAGTCTAGAATTTCGAATTTGCTCTATTTTTAACTTGTCAGATTAAGTCAGCTTTTGGGGATTTTAAGTCATATTTTATTTCTCAATTTTAGATTGTCTCACATATTCTTGCCTTGATGATATAATGCAGGGGACAGATGTGTTATGGATAAATTAAAAAATACCAAGAAGAGGAAAACTCGTAATGACGAGATTTTTTCACCCACTAAACCATACATTGATGAAAGTCATATAACAATTCAAAGTTGTGCGGATGAATCTCTGTCAGAGGATGATTGTGAACAAGAAGAATTATCACTGATGTCTAAAAAGCCTGTTGTTAGTATTAAAGACACAATTATAATTTTGCAAGAAACATAAGAGAATTTGAAAAGGAGAGCTCTGAGCAGCCTAGGAGTGACAAGCCTTACCAGAAAAAAGGAAGAAAAAAACATCCAGTGCTTGGAATTATATATGGTAGAGTTTAAGGATGGTGCTAAAAAAGGTTCGAGATGCAAGTTATGTGGTAAAGAGTTTTTAAAAAATGACAGTTCTTCGACTTCCATGATGAAGAGACATTTGGAAAAATGTTTAAAGGAACATGATGGCACTCTACAAACACAACTTCAATTTCAACGAGGAGGTTCTCTGATGAGGTAAAGCTTGCTTCTTTTAAATATGATCATGCACTGATGAGAGAAAAGGTATCTCATTATATTATGATTAATGAGTTACCTTTTATGCATGTCGAAAGTTTTATATTTAATGAAATTATGAGGACAACAATACCATTATATCAAAAGATAACCTAAGGAACATTAAAAGGTGCTTGTAACACTACATACAAAATTGAAAAAAAAAGAAATTAAAGGAAAAGTTTAAGTTTGTCAAAAAAAATTAATATAACTACTAATATGTAGACTTCTTCCCATCAAAAGTTGAGATATATGATAATCACTGCCCACTGGATAGACATAAATTGGAAGCTAAATTCAAGGGTTCTTAACTTTTGTAATGTTCCCCATCCTTATTATGGATATATCATTGCTGATTTGTTGTATAAATCTCTGCTTTATTGGGGAACTGAATATAAATTTGGTACCATAATTGTTGAAAATGCTAAGTGTTAGGTCACACAACACTGTAGAAGGGGGTTGAATACAGTATAGAATACAATCCAATCGATTTCGAACACAAGTAACAGTAAACAGATATATTCGATATAATAAACTCTATTACAATGGAACTGTTCTCTCTCAGTGATGAACAAATATCACGAGAGCTGCTAGGTTACAATGTATGATCTTCTCGATAATGATAACATATATAGTGTAAACCTATGTATGTGTTTATATAGTACACAATTACAAGATAAAATCTAATTGATATGGAACATAATTCTGTCTTCTAAAATATATCAATCAGATATCTTATACAAGTCTTCTTATCTTCTAACTCTTTCTATGCATATCTTCTTTTATATTAGTCTCGATCTTATTTCTTGTAAATCAGCTTCCTTCTTTAACTGTTAGTCCTCTCATACTTAAGTTCTAATATCCATCTTCTGATAATCGAAGTTCTGATATCCTTAAGTTCTGACTTCCAGTAAATACTGATTCCAGTAAGTACTGATATTTCCTATTTGTTAAGATCTGAAAACTAAACATGAACATATTAGATATGACATCTCAAATATATCTAACAACCTCCCCCAACTTGTAAATTGTGCAAAATATACAAGTTAATAGATTTGATGATGTTAAAAACATTTAAGTTCAAATGCAATGAGAGTTTAATAAGACTATTAACTATAACTTACAGTCCTTGTAGCTTTACCAACTTCACTGGATCAATCTGAATCCATAATAATTCTTAACAAAATCTCTTACCAGCTTGTCTTTAGCTTTCCTCAGAACTTCAACTAACCGTGCTTTGACCTGCATCAGTTCTTCATCTTTACTATCACCAATTTGATAAATGGTTGTTCTGAGAGCTTGAATTGATGTTCTTTCAAGTCCATCACCAAGTCTGATAACTCTAGGATGTGAAGAGTTTTCATTATAACATAAGCATTTTCCTTTCAGAATTACTTCCACCTTAGCAGAATTCTTCAGCATAGGAATTTCTCTTCCATCACCTTCAGTAATCATTGGTATATACTGAGAAGTCCTGGAGAGAAGTCTTGGACTTTGAAGTCTCAGAATTTGATCTAGTCTTGGACTTTGAAGTCAAAAGGAAAAGAAAAGGTTGGTGAACCTTTAAAGATTGAGAAAAAGATAAGTTCTTCCATTCCAGTCTATCAAACTACAATGCCTGATGATGATTTGATAGAAGATGAAACTGTTCAAATTCTGAAGAGAAGGAAGATAATTGAAGAATCTAAAATAACCTTTGACACTGCTCAAGTTGTTAAGAATGAAGAATAACAAGTTAAAGAAGAAACAATAAATTCTGATCAAGTTAATTTGGAAAAGATGACAATTACTGATAAGAAGAAGCTGTTAATGAAGAAAGCTACTCCAGCTGAACCAAAATCCAATCTTATGATGAATCAACTCGCAACATTTGGGTTGAGATCCAAGGAACCTAGCGATAAAGATGGATTAGGTTCTGATGAAGAGAAGATACAAACCGGAGTAGAAGTTACTCTAAGAGATACTTTCATATTGACAGACAAACCATATGAACAAATCAAACAAAAGTACCTTGACAAAGTGTTGTCTGCTCAAATTGTGATAGATGCTCATGATAAGGATAATCTAAAGGATAAATTGATTTTATTTCTCTATGATGGATTAATTTACAGACTAGCTGATACTGATGTGCTAAAGAAGTCTGTCAGAGAACTTCAACATATTCACTATCTTCTGGAAGTAAAATATGATGTTACAAGAAGATCGTCAGAATATATTTTGAAGGTTATAAGAGATCTATTCAGAATCTCTGGTACAAGGACTTCTCAGTATATACCAATGATTACTGAAGGTGATGGAAGAGAAATTCCTATGCTGAAGAATTCTACTAAAGTGGAAGTTATTCAGAAAGGAAAATACTTATGTTGTAATGAAAATTCTTCACATCCTAGAGTTATCAGAATTGGTGATGGACTTGAAAGAACATCAATTCAAGCTCTCAGAACAGCCATTTATCAAATTGGTGATAGTAAAGATGAAGAACTGATGCAGGTCAAAGCACGGTTAGTTGAAGTTCTGAGGAAAGTTGAAGACAAGCTGGTAAGAGATTTTGTTAAGAATCATTATGGATTCAGATTGATCCAGTGAAGTTGGTAAAGCTACAAGGACTGTAAGTTGTAGTTAATAGTCTTATTAAACTCTCATTGCATTTGAACTTAAATGTTTTTGACATCATCAAATCTATTAACTAGTATATTTTTGCACAATTTACAAGTTGGGGGAGGTTGTTAGATATATTTGAGATGTCATATCTAATATGTTCATGTTTAGTTTTCAGATCTTAACAAACAGGAAATATCAGTACTTACTGGAATCAGTACTTACTAGAAGTCGGAACTTAAGGATATCAGAACTTAGATTATCAGAAGATAAATATCAGAAGATGGATATTAGAACTTAAGTACGAGAGGACTAACAGTTAAAGAAGGAAGCTGATTTATAGGAAAGAAGATCGAGACTAATACAAAAGAAGATATGCATGGAAAAAGTTAGAAGATAAGAAGACTTGTATAAGATATCTGATTGATATATTTTAGGAGACAGAATTATATTCCATATCAATTAGAAGTTATCTTGTCACTGTGTACTATATAAACACAGACATAGGTTTATACTATGTCTGTTGTTAGTGATAAAGACACAATTATAACTTCGTAAGAAACAGAAGAGAATTTGAAAAGGAGAGCTCTGAGTAGCCTAGGAGTGACAAGCCTTACCAGAAAAAGGAAGAAAAAAACATCTGGTGCTTGGAATTATATGGTAGAGTTTAAGGATGGTGCTAAAAAAGGTTCGAGATGCAAGTTATGTGGTAAAGAGTTTTTAAAAAATGACAGTTCTTCGACTTCCGCGATGAAGAGACATTTGGAAAAATGTTTAAAGGAACATGATGGCACTCTACAAACACAACTTCAATTTCAACGAGGAGGTTTTCTGATGAGGTAAAGCTTGCTTCTTTTAAATATGATCATGCACTGATGAGAGAAAAGGTATCTCATTATATTATGATTAATGAGTTACCTTTTTGATAAGTGGCATTTTATACCACTTAGAACGTCTTATAATAGCTTAAATTGATGTCTTGAAATTAAGTATTTTGCGTATTTGATGCATTTTTCTAGTGTTTGTGCATTTCAGGGTATTACTTGCATTTGTGGAGAGATTTCATCAAGAATAAGTCTTGGCATGTGTTTGGCATTGCAAGTGGGAAGATGGGAGCAGAATGCAGCAAAGAACGGGAGCAAAAACAGAGTATTTTCCAGAAGGGGTCTGAGCGCCCGCTCAGCTCTGCTGAGCGACCGCTCAAGAAGCTGATCGCCCACTCAGGAATGCTGAGCGGCCGCTCAGGGACGTAATTTTAAATTAATCTTTTTAGACTCCTAATTCTGTTGAGCTTCCAACTTCTGAGATAGCTGGGTTTTGTGGGACTCCTATATAAGTAGTTTTCAGAGACGTTTCACGAGTGTTGAATCGTAGTATCAATCGAGGAGCAAGGAGAAAGGAAGAAGACCGTTTTAGCACATCACAACGAAGAGGAAGCATATTTTCTTGTGATTCTTTATTTCGTTATAACGTTGGATGCTAGTTTTCTTTACTTTGAACCTATTTACTCTTGTGACATACTCTGGTTTAATATAAGTAGTTTTAGTTATTATTCTCGTGTGTTATTATCATGTTTTCATATGAACCCATGGTGACGATGAGTTCAATCATGGGCTAATCGTGATCATGGGGTCGTAACGGATTTGCTATGGAATTCTTTAGTTAGTTGTTTAATACCTTAGTGTGTGATGATTGTATGATATCTAGTATTGGTTGTGCTTATTCGTCTTATGTGCGTTGCGAATATATAAGATAGGGTGTTAATCTCTTATGAAGCGACGGTGGATCTTGAGGTTTAGAACTTGCTATGCTAGCATAGGTTCATGTATGTGTATGTATGATTAGTGGGTATATCTAACCATTTTACTTGCCCTGTATAATCATAAGGAATAACTTGTGCTTAAATCATTATGTTGTCAAATTCTGTAGACATATAGGGTCTCAACATAATTGATGCCTATTCAACTTCTGTCTTAATTGTGGATGCTTGGTAGAATGGTATTAGTACAACGGAAGTTGGCTTTTATCAGTTTCGTTTTGTTCGATTAATATCATCACCGTTACATGCTAAGGGTAATAACAATAACTATTGAAGGAAGTAGTAATGAAGTTGTGATCTCATGTGTGGTTAATATTGTTAATTCAAGTATCAATTAAGTGCTTAATTCTTATAGTTAATTATAGTTAATAATTAGTTAATCAAATTTAAGTGTTATTGTCCTAACATTGAGAAGTAATTATACATTGGTGAGTGAATGTTAATTGAACATAATTAGTCTGAGTCTATGTGGGAACGAACTAGAAAGTATTCTATATTACTTGTGTGTATTATTAGCGCGTGTTTTTGCCCTAACAAGTTTTTGGCACCGTTGCCGGGGACACGACATATTTTTTTAGTTTATGTACTTACATCAGTGGTCATTAGGACTCATTGATTAAGACTTGTTACTTATTGTTTTCGGTTGTGTTTCAGGTACTTTAGCGAGCGTTTATGCAAACACGTTCTCGCACTCGCAAGAGGACTTTAGATACGGCTGAGGAGACAGACGAAGTTCTTGGTATTCCGGAGAAGATAGATTTTGAAGATTCGGATACAGAAAGTGAGCAGAAAGAACCAGTAATCATGGGTGATCATATAGTTCCGGCAGATCCAGCTCTTATGGACTTTTCTCGGCCTAAAATTGATGACATTTAGTCAAGCATCATGCATCCGGCTATTGAGGCCAATAACTTTGAAATCAAGCCGGACACCATTTAGATGGTGCATAATTCCGTTTCTTTCGGAGGTGCTGCGACTGAAGACCCCAACATGCACATCAGGAATTTTGTCGAGATCTGTAGTACTTTCAAATATAATGGTGTGACTGATGAGGCTATCAAGCTGAGGCTTTTCCCATTCTCACTGAGGGATAAAGCTAAGGACTGGTTACATTCTGAACCAGCTGGGTCCATCACTACTTGGCAAGATCTTGCACAGAAGTTTCTGGTGAAGTTCTATCCAATGGCGAAGACTGCGGCTATGAGGAGTGCTCTTACTCAATTTGCGCAGCAGCCTACAGAATCCATGTGCGAAGCTTGTGAGCGCTATAAGGAGATGTTGAGAAAGTGTCCACATCATGGTATGCCTGATTGGATGGTGATCACTGGGTTCTATAATGCTTTACGGGCCCAATCTCGGCCCATGCTCGATGCAGCAGCTGGAGGCGCCTTGTGGGCCAAAAGCTATACTGAGGCTTATAATCTTATTGAGACTATAGCTGCAAATGAGCATCAAAACCCAACTCAAAGGATGATGCCTGGGAAGGTAGCAGGTATTCTGGAAGTTGATGCAGCTACAGCTATTACAGCGCAGCTCCAAGCGCTGTCTATGAAGGTCGATTCTTTAGCCACCTATGGAGTCAACCAGATAGCTATGGTCTGTGAGCTTTGTGCAAGTTCTCATGCTATGGATCAGTGTTCTCTATTTAATGAATCTGTTCAGTATGTGAACAATTATCAGTGACCGCAGCAGCCTTTGCCAGATACTTATCATCCTAACAACAGAAATCATCCAAAATTCAGCTGGAGTAATAATCAGAATGTTATTCAGCAACCATATCAGCAATGCGTAAGTAAATAGTTTAATCCACCTGGATTCCAGCAACCACAACATTATGCTCACAGGCAATCATATCCTCAACAAGGAGGTGCAACTCCACCTTCTAGTGCTGATTTCGAGGAACTCAAGCTATTGTGTAAAAGTCAGGTTGTTTCTATCAAGACCTTGGAAAATCAAATCGGTCAAATAGCCAATGCAGTGCTCAATCATCAACCTGGGACAATTCCCAGTGATACTGAAGTGCTAGGTAGGAAGGAAGCTAAAGAGCAAGTCAAGGCTATTACCTTAAGGTCTGGAAAAGTTGCTGATGCTGAAAAAGCAAAAGACGGAGAAGCTGAAGTTGGTGATGAAGAAGCTAAGCAAAGGGAGAAAGCGAAGGAACAAAGGAAGACTACAGTTGAACACACTCTGCCTGAGGGTAATAGAGGGGAGAAACAGTTCTATCCTCCACCACCTTTCCCTAAGAGATTGCAACAACAAAAGCTGGATAAGCAGTTTGGTAAGTTTCTGGAGGTGTTCAAGAAACTTCACATCAATATACCTTTCGCTGAGGCTCTGGAGCAAATGCCTAGTTATGCGAAATTTATGAAGGGTATTCTTTCAAGGAAGGTGAAACTGGATGACCTTGAGACCGTTGCTCTAACGGAAGAGTGGAGTGCTGTACTGCAACAAAAATTACCTCCAAAGCTTAAAGATCCAGGTAGCTTCACCATTCCTTGCACCATCGGCAAGTTGTCTTTTGACAAGTGCCTGTGTGATTTAGGAGCAAGCATCAATCTGATGCTGTTGTCTATCTTCAAAAAGTTGAATTTGCCTGATCCAAAGCCCACCTACATGTCTCTACAATTGGCTGATCGTTCCATTACATACCCACGAGGCATAGTGGAGGATGTGCTAGTAAAGGTGGATAAGCTCTTCTTTCCTGCTGACTTTGTTATTCTGGATTTCGAGGAAGATAAGAAGATTCCCATCATTTTGGGGAGACCTTTCTTGGCTACAGGCCGTACCTTGATAGATGTGCAGAAATGAGAACTTACTATGAGAGTGCAGGATCAGGATGTGACATTCAATGTATTCAAAGCGATGAAATTCACTACAGAAGACGAGGAGTGCTTAAAGGTGGATTTGATTGATTCTGCGGTTACTTCAGAACTTGATCATATGCTAATGTCTGATGCACTAGAGAAAGCCTTAATGGGGGACTTTGACAGTGATGATGAGGATGGCAATGAGCAACTACAATATCTAAATGCTTCTCCTTGGAGGCGAAAGCTAGACATGCCATTTGAATCTCTTGGTACTTCTGACCTCAAAAATGCTAAAGGAAAGCTCAAACCGTATATTGAGGAAGCACCTACCTTGGAGCTTTAACCATTGCCTGAACACTTGAGGTATGCTTTTTTAGGTGATGCATATACTCTACTTGTTATTATTGCATCTGACCTTTCAGGTAGTGAGGAGGACAAGCTCTTGAGGATCTTGAAAGAATTCAAATTGGCTATCGGATGGACTATAGCAGACATCAAGGGGATCAGCCCTTCATACTGCATGCATAAAATTTTGCTAGAGGTGGGTAGTAAGCCGACTGTTGAGCAACAGCGCAGACTTAATCCTATCATGAAAGAAGTGGTAAAAAAAGAAATTCTGAAGTGGCTAGATGCAGGAATCATTTATCCTATTTCTGATAGTTCTTGGGTGAGCCCCGTGCAATGTGTACCTAAGAAAGGAGGTATTACTGTGGTAGCAAATGAGAAGAACGAGCTCATCCCCACTCGAACAGTCACAGGATGGAGGGTATGCATGGACTACAGAAAGTTGAACAAGGTCACAATGAAGGATCACTTCCCTCTTCCATTAATCGATCAGATGCTTGACAGTTGGCCGGTCATGAATATTATTGTTTTCTGGATGGCTATTCGGGGTATAATCAGATATTATTGCACCAGAGGATCAAGAAAAGACTACCTTCACTTGTCCATTTGGCATATTTGCTTTTCGCAGAGTTTCGTTTGGCTTATGTGGCGTACCGACCACTTTTCAGAGATGTATGATGGCTATATTCTCTGATATGATTGGAAATATTGTCGAGGTGTTCATGGACGACTTCTCCGTCTTTGGACATTCGTATGATGAATGTTTGAATAATCTTCATGCGGTGCTCAAAAGCTGTGTGGAAATAAATTTGGTGCTCAATTGGGAAAAATTTCACTTTATGGTGCGTGAAGGCATTATTCTTGGGCATAAGGTCTCTAACAAGGGTCTTGAGGTGGCCAAAGTCAATTGGACAAAGCCAAGGTGGGAGTCATTGAAAATCTTCCACCACCTATTTCTGTGAAAGGAATCCGTAGTTTTTTTGGTCTTGCGAGTTTTTATCGGCGTTTCATCAAGGACTTTTCGAAAATATCTAAGCCGTTGTGCAACTTGGTCGAGAAGGATGTGCCTTTCAAATTCGATGATGAATGATTGACGGCATTCGAGACTCTCAAGAAGAGTTTGATAACTGCACCAGTTATTACGGCACCTGATTGGACAGAGCCCTTTGAAATGATGTGTGATGCGAGTGATTATGCAGTGGGCGCAGTTCTTGGGCAGCGCAAGAATAATCTCTTTCATGTGGTCTACTATGCTAGTAAGACATTAAATGAAGCTCAAATGAACTACACCACTACTGAGAAGGAGCTCTTGGCTATAGTCTTTGGTTTCAAAAAATTTTGATCTTATTTGCTTGGGACAAAGGAGACAGTGTTCACTAATCATGCGGCCATTCGCTATTTGGTTTCCAAGAAGGATTCGAAGCCTAGACTCATTCGTTGGGTGCTCTTGCTACAAGAATTTGAGTTAGAGATCAAGGATCGAAAAGGTACTGAGAATCAAGTAGCTGACCATCTCTCTAGATTGGAGAATCCCGAGTCTACTTCACATGATAAGATATTGATCAATGAATCTTTTTCGGATGAGCAGTTGTTCGCAGTTCAGGAGGAAGAGCCATGGTTCGCAGGATATTGTGAACTATCTTGTCAGCAATATAATGCCTCCTAATATGAATATAGCTCAAAAGAAGAAATTTCTGCATGAGGTGAAGTGGTATATATGGGATGAACCGTATTTATTTAGACAGGGAGCTGACCAGATCATCAGGAGATGTATCCCATTCTGTGAGACGGAGGGGATATTACGAGACTGCCACTCCACAGTTTATGGTGGACATTATGGTGGTGAGAAGACGGCAGCTCGTATTCTGCAAGTAGGTTTTTTTGGCCTACTTTGTTTAAGGATACTCATCAGTTCATTTTAAGGTGTGATCATTGCCAAAGAGTGGGGAATCTCATGAGGAAGGATGAGATGCCGTTAAATATCATGCTTGAAGTCGAGGTCTTTGATGTTTGGGGAATCGATTTCATGGGGCCATTAGTCTCGTCCTGCAATAATCAGTACATCTTGCTGGCAGTCGATTATGTCTCAAAATGGGTAGAAGTCAAGGCTCTACCGACGAATGATGCAAAGGTAGTGTTGAATTTTCTTCATAAGCAGATTTTTACAAGGTTTGGAATGCCACGAGTAATCATAAGTGATGAGGGGTCGCATTTCTGCAACCGTAAGTTCACTTCTATGATGCAGCGCTACAATGTGAATCATCGTGTTGCTACTGCCTATTATCCGCAAACGAATGGTCAAGCGGAAGTGTCTAATAGAGAGATCAAGCGCATTCTAGAGGAAGTTGTTTGTCCGTCAAGGAATGATTGGTCTTTAAAGCTCGATAAAGCTGTTTGGGCTTACAGAACATCTTACAAGACTCCACTTGGGATGTCCCCGTTTCAACTTGTGTATGGTAAGGGATGTCATTTACCTGCGGAGCTTGAGCATAAGGCCTATTGGGCGTTGAAGAAGTTGAACCTTGATCTAGATGCAGCTGGTAAGAAGCGAATGTTTCAGTTAAATGAATGTGATGAATTTCAACTCCAAGCGTACGAGAACAACAAAATGTACAAGGAAAAAGTGAAAAGGTGGCATGACAGGAAGCTATATCCTAAGTCATTTGTGTTGGGGCAACAAGTTCTTTTATTCAACTCTCATTTCCGACTTTTTCCTGGGAAGTTAAAATCAAGGTGGTCTGGACCTTTTATTGTCAAAACTGTGTTTCCACATAGAGAGGTGGAGATTTTTGAGAATGATCCGGGCCAAGCATTCAAGGTTAATGGTCAGTGTTTGAAGCATTACTATGGGGACACGGCAAACCGGGAAGTCGTTAGTGCCGTTTTATTGTCAACTTGAGTAAGGTACGCTGCGTCAAGCTAATGACGAAAAAGAAGCACTTCTTGGGAGGTAACCCATGATTTGTTGTTATAGGCACCCTTAGAAGTTCGTAACTTATCCAAAACCACAAAAAAAATCAAAAAAACAGGGCAAGAAAATTATTTTTCCAGAAGACCCCTGAGCGCCCCAAAAAAATCAGAAAACATAAAAATACAAACACAGCTCCACTACCCACGAATTATCTTCCCATTAGCCATATTTTTAACCCTTAAACCCACTCCTAATCAAATTTTAACCTAATCTCTACCCTATATATACATACAACTATTCCATATACTCCCCCATACACTTTCAAACCTTAAACTCTCTCCTATATTCAAAAACAAAATTCTTAAGCACTTTTTCTCAGTTTCAATAGCACCCAAGAGATCCAGGACTATTGATAGCAGCAACACTGTTCCTACTGTTGATTCTTCAAGTGGTACTGCTGCGAGGCCTCGTTTGTTTGATAGGGCTGTTAAGGAGGAGTATACTAGGCTTCTGGGTAAGCCGATTTTGAAGGAGAGGGGATTCTTACCATCGGGGAGGGATGGTGAGTTGTTGCCAATGATTGTTGAGAAGGGTTGGATTGCTTTTTGTGAGTCACCAGAGGCAGTTCCAATGAGCGTGGTTCGCGAGTTCTATGCGAATGCGAAGGCTGAAAAGAATGGGTTTTCTGTTGTGCGGGTGATGACGGTGGATTATCACCTTGAGGCGATTCGCCGTGTGATTGGGCAGCGACAGAGGAAGCCCACGGAGGAGAATTAGAACGAGAAGACTGCTAAGGATTTTGACTTGCATTTGATTTGTGCTACTCTCTGTAGGCCGGGAACGGTTTGGACGTTCAAGACTGGGACTAACGAGTATCGTTATTTTCCGGCGATCGCGATGAATAGGTATGCCCGTGCATGAAATGCCTTTATTTGTCCTAATATTGTGCCTACTTCACATGCAAATGAGGTTACAGTTGAGCGAGCACAGTTGTTATGGGGTATTTTGAATGAGGAGTACTATGTGGACCTTGGTGAGTTCATCTACCAAGGAATTATGAAGTTTTTTAGGGGAGCGAAGCATATGAACATCCCTTATGCATCCACGGTTACAAAGCTTTACCGAGCAGTGGGAGTTCAGCGGCCTTCTCACGAGCAGTTGCAGCTGCCGGCCGCTCCTATTAATTCTGGGACTCTGAATGCGATGCCAAACACATGCCAAGGCTTATTCTTGATGAAATCTCTCCACAAATGCAAGTAATACCCTGAAATGCACAAACACTAGAAAAACGCATCAAATACATAAAATACTTGATTTCAAGACATCAATTTAAGCTATTATAAGACGTTCTAAGTGGTATAAAATGCTACTTATCAAAAAGGTAACTCATTAATCATAATATAATGAGATACCTTTTCTCTCATCAGTGCATGATCATATTTAAAAGAAGCAAGCTTTACCTCATCAGAAAACCTCCTCGTTGAAATTGAAGTTGTGTTTGTAGAGTGCCATCATGTTCCTTTAAACATTTTTCCAAATGTCTCTTCATTGCGGAAGTCGAAGAACTATCATTTTTTAAAAACTCTTTACCATATAACTTGCATCTCGAACCTTTTTTAGCACCATCCTTAAACTCTACCATATAATTCCAAGCACTGGATGTTTTTTCCTTCCTTTTTTCTGGTAAGGCTTGTCACTCCTAGGCTGCTCAGAGCTCTCCTTTTCAAATTCTCTTCTGTTTCTTGCGAAGTTATAATTGTGTGTTTATCACTAACAACAGACATAGTGTAAACATATGTCTGTGTTTATATAGTATACAGTTACAAGATAACTTCTAATTGATATGGAATATAATTCTGTCTCCTAAAATATATCAATCAGATATCTTATACAAGTCTTCTTATCTTCTAACTCTTTCCATGCATATCCTCTTTTATATTAGTCTCGATCTTCTTTCCTGTAAATCAGCTTCCTTATTTAACTGTTAGTCCTCTCGTACTTAAGTTCTAATATCCATCTTCTGATATTTATCTTCTGATAATCTATGTTCTGATATCCTAAAGTTCTGACTTCCAGTAAGTACTGATTCCAGTAAGTACTGATATTTCCTGTTTGTTAAGATCTGAAAACTAAACATGAACATATTAGATATGACATCTCAAATATATCTAACAACCTCCCCCAACTTGTAAATTGTGCAAAATATACAAGTTAATAGATTTGATGATGTCAAAAACATTTAAGTTCAAATGCAATGAGAGTTTAATAAGACTATTAACTATAACTTACAGTCCTTGTAGCTTTACCAACTTTACTGGATCAATCTAAATCCATAATGACTCTTAACAAAATCTCTTACCACCTTGTCTTCAGCTTTCCTCAGAACTTCAACTAACCGTGCTTTGACCTGCATCAGTTCTTCATCTTTACTATCACCAATTTGATAAATGGTTGTTCTGAGAGATTGAATTGATGTTCTTTCAAGTCCATCACCAAGTCTGATAACTCTAGGATGTGAAGAGTTTTCATTATAACATAAGCATTTTCCTTTCTGAATAACTTCCACCTTAGCAGAATTCTTCAGCATAGGAATTTCTCTTCCATCACCTTCAGTAATCATTGGTATATACTGAGAAGTCCTTGTACCAGATATTCTGAATAGATCTCTTATAGCCTTCAAAATATATTCTGACCATCTTCTTGTAACATCAGATTTTACTTCCAGAAGATAATGAATATATTAAAGTTCTCTGACAGACTTCTTTAGCACATCAGTATCAGCTAGTCTGTAAGTTAATCCATCATAGAGAAATAAAATCAATTTCTCCTTTAGATTATCCTTATCATGAGCATCTATCACAATTTGAGCAGACAACATTTTGCCAAGGTGCTTTTGTTTGATTTGTTCATATGGTTTTTCTGTCAATATGAAAGTATCTCTTAGAGTAACTTCTACTCCTGTTTGTATATTATCTTCATCAGAACCTAATCCATCTTTATCGCTAGGTTGCTTGGATCTCAACCCAAATGTTGCGAGTTGATTCATCATAAGATTGGATTTTGGTTCAACTGGAGTAGCTTTCTTCCATAACAGCTTCTTCTTATCAACAATTGTCATCTTTTCCAAATTAACTTGATCAGAATTTGTTATTTCTTCTTTAACTTGCTGTTCTTCATTCTGAACAACTTGAGTAGTGTCAGAGGTTGTTTTAGATTCTTCAATTATCTTTCTTCTCTTCAGAATTTGAACAGTTTCATCTTCTATCAAATCATCATCATGCATTGTAGTTTGATAGATTGGAATGGAAGAACTTATCTTTTTCTCAATTTTTAAAGGTTCACCAATCATTGTGATCTAGTCTTGGACTTTGAAGTCTCAGAATTTGACTTTTCTTATGATCACAATGCCTTTTTCCTTAGGCCTTGGAGGTTTCTTTATATCAGAATCTTTAGACTTAAGATTTGTCTTCTCAGCTGCAAATCTAGCTTCTTCCTCCTTGAGAGTTTCCAAATCCATTCCTGGATTTTGTTTCAGAAATAATCTTCTAGCTATCTCCTCATCAAGTGTCTGGATTTTAGGATTTTTGTAATAAACAGTAGTCTGCTTCCCTTTTAGCTTCAGAGTTTGTAAAAACTTCTGAGAGTATTTAGATCCTGACTGAATTAGAATATCAGAACTTGACATCAGACTTGGTTTATCATAACTTGGCATCAGATTTTAGCATTCACAGCATCAGAACTTGACTTGTTCTGTGTAGAAGATTTTCCTTGAACTTTTCCTTGACCTCTGTTCTTATCAGAGTTTCCCTGGTCATCACCTTTATTATAACACCCCCAGATCCGGGGTCGGGGATCCGGGTTGTCACGGTCTTTCTTTCCACAATATCACTTCACTTAATTAATAATAAATAACCTCATGCTGTGACCCCATACTAACACACACCACAACCCGTTATAGTCTCAGAGATGAAATTGAAATAAGTACAAGTCTTTGAATCCACCATTTAAAAGTTATTACAACCCAAAATGATTACTTGATAAATTTACAATTAATTGCCATTATCTGCCACAAGTTATAATTATACATAATTTGATTCTCAAAAGTAGATGGTCTGAACTACAATGGATCTACCTCTGCAGCTATAGCAGCTACAACATCATCGGGAAGACGCGGGATGCTTCCCATGCGCTTGCGCTGGGTCTGCTGGAGTCTGGCCATCTCTCCTAACTGTTGTTGTGTGATGAAGAAATAAAGCAAGAGTGAGCCTTACAGCTCGCAAGATAATGCATAGTGATAACAATAATATAAGTATCTAAATGGATACTTAATAGAATCTCTATCATGTGTAAGATAATTACTTACTAGATATAAGTAAAAACAAGGAATGAAGTTACCAATACTTCACCACACTTATATCATTTATAAAGCTACTTGACCTACCACTGTTCAAAGTATTATAAGTTTTAAGAAAAACATCCCATAGATGAGACCACAAGTTAAGACTTGAATAGGTTCAATCTTTGAAATATTATTGAATGAAAAAAAAAGTTACGAGATACTTTATTTAGTCCCGATATATATATATATATATCCACATATATATCTCTTAAACATTTCCTGGAACCTCTGTTATGTAAAGTATGAACAGAGTTTGAAACATCCAATAAATTTTGGAAAGGAAAAGAATTTTGGCATAAACCAGATATCTTGCTGATCAGGCAAAGATACCAATAAGTAACCTTTTCTACTAGTAGATGGATGAATCCCCCACCGGTCATCACCCTGGCCACATAAGGACCTTGTGCTGGACCGCCACCCGGCCTCTTACGCGTTGATGGACTGCCACCCAGCCACTTACACTTTGATAGACCGTACCCCGGCCTGTCGCTTATGCCGACTCAATTAGATGGGCTTACTTCCCGAACATTGGGCAAGTAATCAATTCATTTACCAAAACTGCAACCTCGTTGCGAATATAAAATACACCACAGAGCCGGATTCCCCAGGTTTTGAGCGAGTATTTAAATCCCCTTAAAAAAAAGGAAGATCTTAAATATAAAAATGAGTTTTGGGATCCGCTCTGACTTTAAAAATCATTTTGAAGACTCGAAAACACTTTATAGAGTGTTTGGAGTAAAGCTGATTTAATGAAGTAAATCAGTCCCCAGAATATTTAGAAAATGACTGAATATTATTATTTAAATAATATTCCCATAAAGAATAATCTTTATAAAAATAATTGAAGTAGAAGTATTAAAACTTCTACTTGAAACGAGTATTAAATAACCAAAGATATACTTATATGAAAGTACTATCTTTATTTGAATAATCGAAAATAAGTTTGATTATTGACACCTTATTCTTTAATAAAATAAAGAATATATCTCAGCAAATAATCGGAGTCATAGATACTCAAATGAATATTCAAATAATATTCATTAAATAATATAAACTGAGTCATAAGCCCTCGAATGAATATTCAAATAATATTCAATAAATAATATGAAAGAGTCATAAGCCCTCGAATGAATATTCAAATAATATTCAGATAATTAAAATAAAAGGAGTCATAAGTCCTCGAATGAATATTCAAAATAATATTCAATAATAAAATAAAGTTAAAGTTATCGAATAAACCTTATTCGATTAATAGTTTTGAAAACTATGACCATATATATATATAAGTATATATATATATATTTATATCCATATATACAAAATCTACTCGGGATCCTCGACTCCCGGTTTTAGAAAATATTTTCACCTTTGGGTCCCTGTACTAAGGGTATATGGAAATTACCGCTATCCTCTAGCATAGGTATTATCAACTGAATCAACAGATATATATGGAAAGAATACGAAACAGGCATGCATATATATATACCATAGTAGCATGCTTCAATATATTGCAACATTTGCTAATTAACCAACATGCATCTATCACAAGATAATGCAAATACATATATTCATCACAACAACAGTTATAACGGGTAGAAAACTTGCCTGAGCGACTCGGGGTGATAAAAGGCTCGGGACGAGTCTGGTAACCTATAAACAACAAGTAAGTTGGAATTAAACCAAAATCACTTGTAAATCTATACTTTAACTAACTTAGACTCTAACGCTTGTTTTGCGCTCACTGATTCGCTTAAGTCACTCGGGTACCCTCGGCTCCACCATTTTTAATAATTTAACCTTTACGAGTTTTAAAGCGATTCCTTCGCGAGTGTCTTACCAACTGCCTAACACACTTACCATAAATGTTTCATACATTAATTAACCCTTTTTGGTCTTTAACCTATGTTTCAAAGTAAGGCGAGGGAAAAAGTTTCATTCGCGAAACGCCGTTACTTGAAACGGTCGTTTCTCCTAAACCGTTCATCGGAATCGAACGAACTACATATCAAAACGAAGCTCGTAACATGAGCTATCTAAACATGGAAGTGGTCATAATCTAGCAGGGGGTTCGCGGGTCCTAATGCTATGCACAAAAACAGTCCAAAGAAAATCGGACGTTACGACGGCTATGTTTACTCGATTTCCAATATTTTAAACCATTCAAAACCATTCCAAATCAACCTCAAATCCAACATACAACCAACATCCATCCTTATCACATCATAACAACCCCAACCAATTCAATTTAATCATTCATACTTATGCCTAAACTTAACTTTAATCATACTTAAGTTCTTTTAATCAAAACCATAACATTTACCATTCCATTTCACTACCATTTCAAATCCCAAACTCTAATCACAACAACAAGCTACAATATCATCCTACTAATCAAAATCATCTTATAATATATAGGAATCTAGGGTTTGGAGATGGTATACCTTCCTTGAAGTGGTGGGAGGAGCTAGGAAGCCTTAAGAAGCTTTGAGAAGTCTTAAGAATGCTTGGATCTTCAAGAAAAACAAGAAAAATTTCAAGTTAAAAACTTGAAAACACTATTCATTGTCTTCTTCTTTGATTAAATGAAGAAGATTGAGAAGGAATTAATGGCTTAAACTCATGATATAGTCCTAACTAAGCATGAAGATGATTAGGGAATTATCTTACCAATTTAGGAGGCTTGGATCTTGAGTTTTGAAATTCTTTGCCTTTAAAATGCTAAAAAGCCGAGAGCTCTTCAAGAACAAGCCTTGGTTGCTTTTTGATTTTTGATGAAAATGATTTTACTTGGCTTGGTTGATTTGTTTTTGTGTTTGCTTTAGTCAATTACCTTCTTGCCCTTGAATTTGTATGGTTCTCATTCAACCACACCTCCTTCCTTCCCTTGTCATGCTTGTGTCATCCTCATGATGTCATCCTCCCTTCCTTGTCCTCTTTCTATTGGTTGGATGACATCATTCCCACTAATCCCTTTGATTAACTTCCTAATCGTTTGCCTAATGACCGCTGATCTGTTATACGGTTCGCTTAACTTTCGTTCTCGTTTATCGTTTGAAGGATCATACCCGGGATCTTATTACTTAGGTTCCCTTAACCTTTCTCAATACATTATATTCCTTTTTATGATCCTCTATTATAATCCTTTAATTTAAATCCTTTTTATCCTGTTACCTTATACTCAATTCTCTCCGTATCTTGTGGATTTCCGGGAAAAACCAAAGTGTTCGGAATTGGATTCTGACGATCTTTACATACACTTATATACTTCATAGAGTACTAATAATATCCCAGAATATCCATAACAGAACCCCTACATAGTGTGGCGTGAAAAGTTTTCTCATTCAGCTAAAATACTATTCACAAGGGTTACAAAAAGTTGAAAATTTTGGGGTTATTACATTTATCATCCTTTTTCTTCATCTTAACTACCTTCTCCCCCTTTTTGGCATCATCAGGAAGTAAGAGAGAAAGAAGAAGTTCAACTGAAGATTGGATTTCTTCCAATTGAGCTTTCTAAGAAACTTTGTTAGCCACGACCTCATCAATTTGGGCATGTTGCTTCTCTTGAATCTTCTCAATTGCTTCAATTTTCTCAAGAGTAGGTCTGATATATCTATTCTTTTCAAGCTTGATCTGTAGATCTAGCTTATCAGTATGTTCCTTTAGTGTACCAACCTTTTCATGAGTAGAAGAATGTAGACCTTGAAGATGTTTGGTGGATAGAGCAGTGATCTTGAGATGTGTCTTTAAATCAGCATTTGTGAGCAACTCATCAGCTTTAGCAATATGCTCTATCAAAACGTTAGAACTTGGAATGATATCAGTGTCATTCTACTTCTTGGTTCACTCCACACCTCTGTGAGTATCCTCCCAAGGAATAGGTGCTTCTGGTTCAACAAATTTTTTCACCAATTCTTCCTTGCCTAGAATGGGAACTGGAGTCTCAACAAAAACACTGTCTTCAGAACTTGAGGAAGACTCATTATGTTCTGACAGCACAACAGTGAGGGAAGCAATTGGAGATTCAGGAATAACTTCATTTAAATTCTGAACATCAGAATTTATCTCCAGAGCTGTTGTGGTTGGTGTAGATGGTATCTCAGCATTTAAAATTGGAAAATGAGTTGGAGATTACTGAGCTTCTTTAGATGGAGCTTCCAGATAAAGAACATTTGGTATATTCAAATTATGAATATCTATTTCAGAAGTTGTAGTTTGTTCTTCAGCATCATCTGTAGCTTTAATAGGATATAAAGGTGTTGACAGTATTCTGAGCTTCAGTAGGGAATGGCAGAGCTTCAATTACCACAGGTTCTGATGAGATCAGAGATTCCTGACCCCCTTCCTCAGCTTCAGTTGAATCCTCAGATTTAGGCTTGGCCTTGTACCTTTCTGCCCTCATTTTCTTTAGTCTCCTTGCGAGTGAAGGAGTTGCTTTAGAAGCTTCAGAACTTACAGATTTCTTTTTCAAAGTATCAGAACTTTGAGCTGCAGTTTCTTTTGAGAAGTAACATTCTCGGCTCCAACTATCACAGGTTCTGATGCATGAACCCGTGCTTCAACTGTTTCCTCATTGTAATACCCTCAGATCCGGGGTCGGGGATCCGGGTCGTCACGGTCTTTCTTTCCACAATATCACTTAACTTAATTAATAATAAATAACCTCATGCTGTGACCCCACACTAACACACACCACAACCCGTTATAGTCTCAGAGATGAAATTGAAATAAGTACAAGTCCTTGAATCCACAATTTAAAAGTTATTACAACCCAAAATGATTACTTGATAAGTTTACAGTTAATTGCCATTATCTGCCATAAGTTATAATTATACATAATTGGTTCCCAAAAGTAGAATGCCTGATCTACCAATAGATCTACCTCTGCAGCTATAGCAGCTACAACATCAACGGGAAGACGCGGGACGCTTCCCACGCGCTTGCGCTGGGTCTGCTTGAGTCTGGCCATCTTTCCTAACTATTGTTGTGTGATGAAGAAATGAAGCAACAGTGAGCATTACAGCTCGCAAGATAATATATAGTGTAAACAATAATGCAAGTATCTAAATGGATAACTTACTGGAAACCTTTATCAAGTGTAAGGTAATTACTTACTGGATATAAGCTTAAAGGAAGATGAAGTTACCAATTACTTCACTATACTTATACCATTTTATAAAACTACTTGAACTACCACTGTTCAAAGTATTATAGGTTTCAAAAGGTCATCCCATAGATGAGACCACAAGTTAAGACTTGAATAGATTCAAACTTTGAAATATTATTGAATGAAATGAAGTTACGAGATACTTTATTTAGTCCCGATATATATATCCATATATATATCTCTTATACATTTCCTGGAAACCTCTGTTATGTAAAGTATGAACAGAGTTTGTAACATCCAATGAATTTTGGAAAGGAAAAGAATTTTGGCATAAACCCGATATCTTACTGATCAGGCAAAGATACCAATAAGTAACCTTTTCTACTGTAGATGGATGAATTCCTCGCCGGTCATCACCCAGGCCGCATTAGGACCTCGCGCTAGACCATTACCCGGCCACTCACGCGTGGATGGACTGTCACCCAGCCTCTTACACCTTCATAGACCGTACCCCAGCCTGTCACTTATGCCGACTCAATTAGATGGACTTACTTCCTGAACATTGGGCAAGTAATCAAATTGTTTTCTCAAAATAGCAACCTCGTTGCAAATATAAAATACACCACAGAGCCGGATTCCTAAGATTTTTTGAGCGAATATTCAAGTCTCCTTCTAAAGGAAGATCTTAAATCTGGAAACGAGTTTTTGGGATCCGCTCTAACTTTTAAAATCAGTTTGAAGACTCGAAAACATTTTTAAGCATGTTTGGAGTAATGCTGATTTAATGAAATAAATCAGTCCCGATATATTAGAAAATATCTGAATATTATTATTTAAATAATATTCCCATAAGGATAATCCTTATAAAAATAATTGAAGTAAAAGTTTTAAAACTCATACTTGAAATGAATAATAAATAACCAAAGATATACTTATACGAAAGTACGATCTTTATTTGAATAATCGAAAATGAGTTTGATTATCGAAACATTATTCTTTAATAAAATAAAGAATATTATTTAATAAATAAGCGGAGTCATAAGTCCTCGAATGAATATTCAAAATAATATTTATTAAATAAAATAAACGGAGTCATAAGTCCTCTCAAAATAATATTCATTAATTAAAATAAACGGAGTCATAAGTCCTCGAATGAATATTCAAAATAATATTCATTAAATTAAATAAACGGAGTCATAAGTCCTCGAATGAATATTCAAAATAATATTCATTAAATAAAATAAACGGAGTCATAAGTCCTCGAATGAATATTCAAAATAATATTCATTAATTAAAATAAAGTTATCGAATAAACCTTATTCGATTAATAGTTATGAAAACTATATCTATATATATATATATTATACTCGGGAACATCGACTCCCGGTTTAGCAATATGTTCACCTTTGGGTCCCCTATACTAAGGGTATACTCAACTACTGCTTATCTCTAGCATATGTATTATGCAACTTATAAGCATTGAATCAACAATTAGATATCAAGATTACGAAACAAGCATGCATATAAATATCATATCATATGCTCCAATATATCGCAAGATTTGCTAATAACAATCATGCACTTATCACAAGATAATGCATATACATATATACATCACAACAACAGTATAACGGGTAGAAAACTTGCCTGAGCGACTGGGGGAGGTAAAAGTCCTGGGATGAGTCTGGTAACCTATAAACATCATATAAGTTGGAATTAAACCAAAGTCGCTTAAGAATCTATAGTTTAACCAATTAGACCCTAACGTTCGCTTTTGCGCTTAACGATTCACTTAAGTCGCTCGAGTACCCTCGGCTCCACCATTTTTAATAAATTAACCATTAAGAGTTTTAAAGCGATTCTTTCGCGAGTATCCTACCAACTGTCTAACCCACTTTACATAATTGTTTCATAATCCAATTAGTCATTTAAGGGCCTTAACCAATGTTTCAAAGTAAGGCGAGGGGTAATGGTTCGTTCGCGAAACGCCGTTACTTAAAACAGTCGTTTCTCCTAAACCGTACATCGGATTCAAGCGAACCACATATCAAAACGAAGCTCGTAACATGAACTATCTAATCATGGCAATGGTCAAAACCTAACAATGAGTCCTCGGGTCCTGATGTTAAGAAGAAAACAGTCTAAAGTAAATCGGACATTACGACGGCTATGTTTACGCGATTACCAAATTTTATCCTTCTCCAAATCAACCACAAATCAACCAAAATTCAATCATACAACCAAACTTCATCCATACAATACTACAACAGCCCCAACAACTCAATATTTCCAAATTTATACTACTTCCCAAACATGAACTAAAAGCTTACTTAAGTTCTTTAACTAATCAACAAGATTTACAACTCCCAACACATCACAAAACCAACACATCTCTAAATGCACAATAATCAAGCTTCTCATGAACCATACCAAAAAAAACTCTAAATATACAAAAGTAGGGCTAGTGTATGAGATTATACCTTCCTTGGTGAGTAAAAGTAACTAAGGAGCTTGGAATCACCCTTGAAAGTCCTTACCAAAGCTTAATCTAAACAAAAAAGCAAGAACAAAATTTCAAGTTCTTGAAAAACACTATTCACCCTCTTCTTCCATGAATTTTAGGAAGAGATTGTGAAGGAATTTGAAGCTTAAACTTATAGGATATCTATATCTATGCACAAGGAACCTTAGATAATTACCTCACTAATTAATGAAGCTTGGAACTTGGATTTGGATTTTTCTTTTCTTGTAAAATGGAAAGGGGCCGAGAGCTTTGTTCTCCAAAATGAAAGTCAAATTTGTGTTTTTGGTGTTATGATTTGTTTGTTGGTTGTTTTTGCTTTTGTTTAAATTAATTATCTTTTAACCATGGTAATTTTTGTGTGGCTTAAAATTAACCACACTTCCTTCCCTTTTGGTCATGCTTAGGTCATTAATCTTATGTCATCTTCCCATGTTTGTCCTCTTCTTATTGGTTTGATGACATCATCCTCACTAACCTCTTTGATTAGCTCCTAATTACTTGGCTAATGACCGCTGATCTGTTATACGGTTCGCTTCACTTTCGTTTTCGTTTATCGTTTGAGGGATCATACCCGGGATCTTATTACTTGGGTTTCCTTAACCTTTCTCAATACATTATATTCCTTTTATGATCCTCTCTTATAATCCTTGAATTTTAAATCCTTTTTATCCTGTTACCTTATACTCAATTCTTTCGGTATCTGGTGGATTTTCGGGAAAAATCAAAGTGTTCGAATTTGGATTCTGACGATCTTTACATACACTTATATATCATATAGAGTACTAATAAGATCTCAGAATAACAATAAAAGAACCCCTACATAGTGTGGCATGAAAGTTTTCTTATTCAGCATAATTAGCAGAAACACTATTCATAAGGGTTATAAAAAAGTTCAAAATTTTGGGGTTATTACAGTCTCCCCTCCTTAAAAGGATTCCGTCCCGGAATCAAATAGAAAATAAATGGGGGTACTTTTCTAGCATTGCGCTCTCTAGTTCCCAAGTTGATTCTTCCACATTATGATTCTGCCATAGCACTCTGACTAGCTTGATCACTTTGTTCCGAAGCACCTGCTCCTTCTTATCCATAATCTCTACTGGTCTCTCCACGTAAGTCAGATCTGGTTGCATATTCACCTGCTCGTACTCCACTATGTGTCTGGCATCCCGATGATACTTCCGTAGCATTAACACATGGAACACATTATGAACTTATTGTAGGTTCGGGGGTAGGGCTAGCTCGTAAGCCAACTTCCCAATCCATCTTAATATCTCAAAAGGTCCAATGTATCTTGGGCTTAGTTTCCCTTTCTTTCCGAACCTCATTAACCCCTTCCAAGGGGATACTTTTAGTAGTACTAAGTCCCCTACTTTATACTCCTTTTCCTTTCGGGCTAGGTCTGCATATTTCTTCTGTCTGTCTTGGGCTGCTACCAGCCGTCCTCTGATGAGATCCACTATGTCTTTGGTCCTTTGGACCACTTCGGGTCCGAGCATCTTCCGCTCTCCTACTTCATCCCAATATAAGGGAGATCGACACCTTCTTTCATACAGGGCCTCATAAGGCGGCATTCCGATGCTCGCATGAAAGCTATTGTTATAAGAAAACTCGATCAACGGCAAGTGATCATCCCAACTTCCTTTAAAGTCTATTGCACAGACTCTCAACATATCCTCTAGTGTCTGGATGGTCCTTTCACTCTGCCCATCTGTCTGGGGATGGTAAGCGGTACTCATATTTAACTTGGTCCTCGCACATTCTTGAAAGCTCCTCCAAAATCTGGAGTTGAACCTGGGGTCTCGGTCTGAGACAATGGACGCTGGGACTCCATGTCGCGTCACTATTTCCTTAAGGTAAATGTCCACCAGTCTATCGACTGTGTATCTCTCATTGATAGGAATGAAATGAGCTGACTTTGTCAGTCGGTCTATAATCACCCATATGGCATCATGTTTGGCTTTCGTCCTTGGTAAACCGACAACAAAATCCATGGCTATATGTTCCCATTTCCATTCGGGAATCTCCAGGGGTCGTAAAAGTCCATTGGGTCTCTGGTGCTCTGCCTTTACTCTTTGGCAAGTCAAACATTTGCTTACCCATTCTGCTACGTCCCTCTTCATGTTGGGCCACCAGTAATACTCCTTCAAATCCCTATACATCTTGGTGCTTCCCGGGTGAATGGAATACCTTGAACTATGGCTTTCATCCAAAATCTCGTCTTTAAGCTCTTGAATGTTCGGAACCCAAATCCGGTAGGAGTACCTCATTATCCCTTTATCATCTCTCTCAGTATGGATCTCTTCTCCCGTCATTGACTCTCTGCCTTCATTCATTACTTTCTCTTGGCATAATCTAATCTTTTCCAATAACTCTGGCTGTATCGAGATCTCAAACAGTTTTTCAGTCCCGGCTCCGGTTACCTTTACTTCTATTTCCATTCTCTCGAAATCTCTTATCAATTCCTCCGAAGTCATTATCATTTTGAGTCTTTCCTTCCTGCTAAGGGCGTCAGCCACCACATTGGCTTTCCCCGGATGATAGAGAATCTCACAATCATAGTCCTTGATTAGTTCTAACCATCTCCTCTGGCGCATGTTGAGCTCTTTCTGCGTAAATATGTACTTGAGGCTCTTATGGTCTGTGAAAATCTCGCACTTCTCTCCGTACAAGTAGTGCCTCCAAATTTTTAAGGCAAAAACTATTACCGCGAGCTCAAGGTCATGAGTAGGATATCTAATCTCGTATTCCTTCAGTTGTCTCGACGCATACGCAATCACCTTACCGTGTTGCATAAGCACACACCCTAATCCTTTGTGCGACGCGTCACTATATATCACAAAATCTCCTTTTCCGTCTGGCAATGCCAACACCGGGGCCGTTACCAACCTTTTCTTTAACTCCTGAAAGTTGTTTGAGGTACCTTTAATTCAGCAGTTTCAGGGCTGCCATCAGTATTTGCCATTAAAGCATAATTCACCTCATCTTCAGAATCTGAAGAGTCTGTCTAGCTTTTCTTCTTTGTGATAAGTGCCTTGCCTTTGTCACTCTATCCTTTCTTGCAGTCAGGAGATATGTGGCTTCTTTCACCATAATTATAGCATTTTACATTTGAGTTATCTCCTCTTTCAGACTTTGCACTTTTGCCTTCATACTTTCTGAACCCTTTCTTATCAGTACTTCCTCCTTTCTTGGAAAACTTCTTTCCCCTTCTGAATTTCCTATAGGCTATCTTTGTGATACCCTTCACCATAAGAGCACACAATTTCATCATCTCTTCATCAGCATCTATTTCAGGTAAACTTTCAGTTTCTGAATCATCATCATCAGAACTTGATGATTCTGAATCAGACTTTATGATGAGAGCCTTTCCTTTGACTTTCTTTGAGACAGACACTTTGGGGGTTTCCTCCTCAGCCTTAAGAGCAACTGTCCTTAACTTTCTCCCATATCTCTTGCTTCTTTGATCCATCTCAAGTTCATAAGTCTGGAGCATACCATAAATTTCATCAAGAGTAGTTTCATCAAGAGCATAGTTGTCTCTTATAGTAGTAGACTTCAAATCCCAACTTTCAGAAAGAGCTAAAAGGAATTTTATATTTGAATCTTCAAGATCATATTCCTTGTCCACCAGTGACAGATCATTCAAGAGTTTGACAAACCTGTCATATAAGTCAGTTAATGACTCATCAGCTTTTGAGTCGAAGTGCTCATACTCTTGAGTGAGTATAGTCCTCATGTTCTTCTTGATTGCATCAGTTCCCTGGCATCTTGTCTCAAAAACATCCCATATCTCATTTGCAGTCTTGCAATGAATTACCCTATTTGACATTACATTATCAATGGCACTATGCAGCAAATGCCTTACCTTTGCATTCTTGGCAATGGATGAGATATCTTCAGCTGTATACTAACTTTTTTCCTTTGGTATGGTCTTTGCTGGCTGATCTGCAACTACAACAGAGAGCTTGGTTGGCTTATGTGGTCCTTCATTAATTATGTCAAGGTATTCTGGATCAGTAGCTTCCAGAAACATAGCCATCTTCACTTTCCATATGGGATACTCAGAAGGTCTCAATATGGGAACCCTAATAGTCTCATATCGACTGTGGATTTGAGTATTTTTAGTTTCTTCAATTTTGGTGGGCTTGGTTGGATTTTCTGCTTCTTCAGACATGATTGTTTGGATCTTTACTGTATGTGTGTTAACAGATAGGCTCTGATACCAATTGTTAGGTCACACAACACTGTAGAAGGGGGTTGAATATAGTGTAGAATACAATCAAATCGATTTCATACACAAGTAACAATAAAAAGATATATTCGATATAATAAACTCTGTTACAATGGAACTGTTCTCTCTCAGTGATGAAAAAATATCACGAGAGCTGCTAGGTTACAATGTATGATCTTCTCGATAATGATAACACATATAGTGTAAACCTATGTTTGTGTTTGTATAGTACACAGTTACAAGATAACTTCTAATTGATATGAAATATAATTCTGTCTCCTAAAATATATCAATCAGATATCTTATACAAGTCTTCTTATCTTCTAACTCTTTCCATGCATATCTTCTTTTGTATTAGTCTCGATCTTCTTTCCTGTAAATCAGCTTCCTTCCTTAACTGTTAGTCCTCTCGTACTTAAGTTCTGATATCCATCTTCTGATATTTATCTTCTGATAATCTAAGTTCTGATATCTTTAAGTTCTAACTTCCAGTAAGTATTGATTCCAATAAGTACTGATATTTCCTATTTGTTAAGATATGAAAACTAAACATGAACATATTAGACATGACATCTCAAATATATCTAACACTAAGGCTAATGATGTAGCTACTAGGACTTAAAAATATTCCTTTAGTCTTAAAAATTTAAGACTGTTATCTATGAATGTCAAGTTATTTCATGTGCGATATTCCGCACATATTTCAAATCTTTGTGTTCATGATGGACTCAAGCCTATTAATCCGATTGTTAATAGAATTAGGGATGTGGTAAAATATGTTTGTACTTCAGAAGGCCATCTAATTAAATTTGTTGAAATAGTTAAGTTATTGCAACTGAAATCAAAAAAGTTAATTTTGGATGTTTCCACCAGATGGAATTATACGTATTACATTTTGCATGCTGCCCTTTAGTTTAAAGATGTGTTTCCTAGGTTTGCACTTTAGGATAGAGCTTTTAATGAATATGTTCCGAGTGAAGAAGATTGGGAAAAAGTTAGACATGTTTGCTCATTATTACACATATTTGAAGGTGCCATTAAAATAGTTTCAGGCAACCAATACCCAACTTCTAAGTTATTTCTTTCGGAATTCAAAAGGGTGAAAGAATTGATTGATAAAAAAATGGGTGACTCAAATTTGTATATGAGGGATATGCCTAATACAATGAAGGAAAATTTTGATAAATATTGGGGGCGAGAGTAACTTGATGATGTCTATAGGGGCTGTGACGGATCTGAGGTTTAAATTAAAGCTTCTTAGTTATTGCTTCCCGGTTATTTATCCCCTGGAAGGTTAAAGTGAACAAAATTTGGCACATTTGAATGTTGTCTTACATGATCTGTATCAAGAGTATGTTGCTGAAGATTCTGGTCGACACCAGATTCTAGTCAGATTTCTTCCTCTGATAAATATAATTATTCTGATGATAAATAAATTCCAGCTGGTATGAGTGAGTACGAGGCTTTTATTCGTGAAAATGGGGCTCCTCTTGAATCGGTCAAATATGAATTAAATGATTACTTATCAAAGGGTATTTTTATTCTTAATGAGTCGTCAACTAAATAGTTTAATGCTCTGTTCTGGTGGAAAAGGAATAGTGCTAAGTATCATATATTATCACGAATGGCCCGTGACATATGTAGGATTTTATACATCACAGAAGCATGGTAAAACATTTTTCTTGATATAAAATCCATATAATCGCATATAAATCGTGAATAAATCGAGGGATCGATTACTAACCGTTAATAGCGATCCAAGAACGATGAACGGAGATCCCTAGCAGCTGCTCCTCAAGTGTGAAGCACTCCACCGGTATCCACCGAGAGATTAAAAAAATGGAGGGAGGAAGAGGTTGAGAGAATTGGTTGCCTCCTTTTCTTTTATACTTTAGAATTAGGGTTTTATTTTGGGTTTTTTTTGGGCAAATAGGTTTTATAATAGTATATTTATAGACAAAATTTTCAGCTAAAAATTTTCCCATAAAATATTATTATTATTAACCCTTTAATTGATTATTCTTATTAACCAATTAATTAATAATTAAAATACCTTTTAATCATTAATCCCTTTTCTAAACACTTTAGAAAAATAATTCTCTCACTTGATTTAATTTCCAAAATTAAATTCTTAATTAATAATATCAAGAACTTTTCTTAATTAATTTATAATTAATTAAATATCATTTAATCAATTATTAAATTTGCTAATTAATTATTTATTTCACAAATAAATAATTACCAGCCATTATTAATTAATTCCTCCACTATTAAATCATTCTCTTTTATGGTATGACCCTATAGGTTCAATATTAAGCCGGTAGTAGAAATAAATAATAATAAAACTATTTTATCATTATTTATATAAATTCTCTAATTCATTAAATATGATTAATTAATAAATTAATCATATTTATTCTACATCGTGAGGGATACTTCTCAGCATATCGCGACTATCCGGATAATACGAATTCACTGCTTAGAATACCAAGAACCTATTCAGTGAATAGTTACCGTACAATTAATTCCTTCTACCCTGCAATGTCATGATTAAATACAAGGCATGTAACTCATGTCAAGCCTATCTTATTTAATCATATGCTTTCCCATTCACTATGCTTAGTTCTAATTAATGTGAATTAGAAACTCCTTTCTAATTTCATTCACTCTGGCCAGAGATTCCTGAACTAGTATAAGTGGATCAACATTGAACATTCTCTTCCTTCACTGGAAGGGGTAGATCCTTTATTGATCATACACTATCTTCGTGTACAAATTTCTACACCCAGTAGAGCCTTTATTATTGTCCTTGGAGACTAAAAACTAAACTAAAGTATAGTTCAGTGTACACAAGATGACTATGATGACCTAAAGTCTAAGGATACTTGTACAACTATCACTATGTGAACATCTGCTGACACGTGAGTGAACTCCATCAGTTGTTCAGCTGTGTGAGTCATGTTCAGTGAACTTATCCTATATTAAACACCTACATACTAGCAATAGTGTCACCACATAAATGTCTATGAGAACAGACATCCTTCATAATGAAGCAAGCATAGTATGTACCGATCTTTGCGGATTACTAATTACCAGTTAGTAATCCTACGACCAGGAAATATTTAATTTCAGAGTTATCATCTTTTAGGTCTTATTATTATGATCTCATCATAATCCATAAAAGGCTTTACTCTAAATTATGGTATATCTTATTTAAACACTTAAATAGATAAAGCCTGCAATAAAACCAAAACAAGTCTTTTATTAATATCAATAAAAATAAAACAGATTACATAAAAGTTATTCCTAAATCATCATACATGATTGGACTTAGGACACATCTCTTTCAATATCCCACTTGTACAAAAGCCAATCACTCTGGTATTTAATACCCATCTTGTCTTTATGACGATCAAAGTGACTTTGAGAAAGTGGCTTTGTTAAAGGGTCTGCTATGTTGTTATGTGTGTCAACTCTCTTGACATTGACATCTCCTCTTTCAACAATCTCCCTAATCAGATGAAAACATCACAAAACATTTCCTATAAGAAGTATGTCATCCACATACAATATAAGAAATGTTATCATACTCCCACTAACCTTCTTGTAGACACATGGTTCATCTATGTTTTTGATAAAACCACACTCTTTGATTGTCTCATCAAAACGGATGTTCCATCTACGAGAAGCTTGCTTTAAACTATATATGGTTCGTAGCATCTTACACACTAGGTGTTCATTTCCCTTGGAAAGAAAACCATCTGGTTGTGTCATATCCACTTCCTCTTCAAGTTTCCCATTGAGGAAGGCCGTTTTCACGTCCATTTGCCAGATCTCATAGTCGTAGTAAGCAGTAATCGCAAGCAAAATCCGAATTGATTTTAATAGGGCTACAGGCGAGAAAGTTTCATCAAAGTCAATCCCTTGCCTTTGTCTGAATCCTTTTGCCACGAGCCTGGCCTTATAGGTCTCCACCTGGCCATCTGCTCCAATCTTTCTCTTGTATACCCATTTGCACTTAATAGGCTTCACACCCTCAGGTGCTTCAACCAAAGTCCATACTTGGTTGGTATACATAGATTCCATTTCGGATTTTATGGCACTTTGCCATTTCTCTGAGTCAACACTACTCATAGCCTCATTATAGGTCATAGGGTCGTCATCATTAATGATTGACAACTCATTGTCATTCTCAATAACAAGGCCATAATACCTCTCAGGTTGGCGAGACACTATCCCTGTCCTACGAATGGGCTGTTCCACAGAAGGTTGTTCAGTATGAATAGGTGTTTCCATTTGAACCGTAGTAGTTTGTGCTTCTTGAACTTTATCAAGTTCAATCTTGCTCCCACTGTTTCCTTCATGGATAAACTGCTTTTCTAAGAAGGTAGCATGTCTGGAGACAAACACCCTATGATCGGTGTAAAAGTAATACCCTAAAGTCTCTTTAGGATATCCCACAAAATTACATTTTACGGATCGAGATTCCAGCTTATCTGGGTCAACTTTCTTGACATAAGCTGGACATCCCCAAATCTTAACGTGTTTAAGACTCGGTTTCCTTTCTTTCCATATCTCATATGGAGTTTGAGGAACAGATTTGGAAGGCACCTTATTCAGTAAATATGCTGAGGTTTCCAATGCATAACCCCACAGGAATACTGGAAGATTCGCATAGCTCATCATGGACCGAACCATGTCTAACAAAGTTCGATTTCTCCTTTCAGATACCTCATTCAGCTGTGGAGTATATGGAGGAGTCCACTGGGAGACTATACCATTTTCTTTGAGATAAGCTAGAAACTCTCCATTCAAGTATTCACCACCTCGATCTGATCGAAGAGTTATAATACTATGTTTGGTTTGTTTCTCCACTTCATACTTATATTCTTTGAACTTTTAAAAGGCTTCAGACTTGTGTTTCATCAAATAAACATATCCGAATCTAGATCGGTCATCTATGAAAGTAATGAAGTATGAAAATCCACCCATGGCTTGCGTAGACATTGGTCCACATACATCTGTGTGTACCAATCCTAGCAAATCTGCAGCCCTCTCTCCATGTCCACTAAATGGAGATTTGGTCATTTTACCCAATAGAAAAGACTCGCATGTAGGATATGATTCAAAATCAAAGGGGTCAAGTAACCCTTCCTTATGCAATGTCCGCAGTCTATTTTCACTAATATGACCAAGTCTGTAGTGCCACAAGAAAGTGAGATTTTCATCATCCCTTTTTCTTTTATTAGTATGTTCCATTTGTAGTAAATTATGCTCTACGTCACATACATATAGACCATTGTTTAAAATACCACTTCCATAAAGAACGTTATCTCTAAGAATTGAACATTTATTATTCTGAATAACAAACGAAAATCCAGCCAAGTCTAATATGGGAATAGAAATAATATTCCACACAATCGAGGGAACAAAATTACAATTATTTAAAACCATAGTCTTGCCCGTAGGCATATGTAAATGAAATGATCCTACAGATATGGCGGCAACCATTGCTCCATTGCCCATACGTAGAATCACCTCATCTTCTTCAAGAGTCCTACTTCCCTTTAGTCCCTGCAACGAATTGTAAATATGAGAATCACAGGCGGTATATAATACCTGTAATATCCGGGATATATCGTGTAATTATTTTTGCTAATAAATAATTATTATGTATGTTCAGTATCTATTTTGTGAATTATTTGTTAAGTGTTAAATGTGTTTGGATGTTTAAAAAATATTATTAATTGAGTATTTCAATTTTTATATGTCCAAAATAAAATATAAATAATTGTCATATCTTCCTAATTATTTTAATGTTGATTTATAATTTTATAAGAATCATATGGATTTTATAAAATCTTTTTCCGGATATTTAAAATCTATTTTATAAAAGCGGGAACCAACCGACGTCATTCGTTGTTATGTTTTTGGAACCCAAAACTCTTCCGAGAACTCCTTCCTAACCTAATTGCAATATTCCGAGCATTTTCCATGTTTCGACTCTTTCGATCCGGCGTACGGTTTGTCCTGCGCGGGTCCCGGCGCAATATTTTCTATACAATATTCGTTTTGGTAAATCAATAAAACCCGTATTTTCGATAAACGAGAGCTTTTTATTAAACTATCCCAACTATCACTTCGTAATACGTGTAACCAGGCGCTGAGACCAAGACCGCAGTACAAATTGTACTGATTTGGATAATTATCTCGAAAATCGGTACTGTTTGGATCACCTTTTATAAATAAACGTACCGTTTTATATCCAGAATGATCCAACGGGATACTAATTTTCTGTAATTATAAATAGCCTCTACTGTATTTTATTTTGTACCAGAAATCATTTGCAAACAGTATTTACAGAATTTTTATAGAGAAAATACTTTAATTCTAATTTGTTCTTCGTAATCAAACACAAATTCGGAGGCGTTATCGATATCCGATTTTGGCGTACATATACTCAAAACGAAGCTATTGAAATCTAGAATCCAAATCTTTCATCCGTTTCACTGCAGATTTCAAGGGTAATTTCCTATTTATTTAATTAAATTCGAATTAATTTAGGGTTTATATATGAATTTTTGATTTTGATATGGTTTATGTGATTTGATGATTTCATGATGTAGAGCATGTTGTGCCATTCGTTTTCATATATTATACTTCAAATTTGGAGTTCAATAACATGTTTAAATTAGGGTTTGATTATCGAGATTCGAAATTAGGGTTTATGTTCATATGAATGTTCTTGATTAATTTTTAGGGGTTTCTTATTTAGGGATTAACAGACGTTGAAAGTTAGTGGGTTTTGTTCCCCTTGGAATTTAGAATCGATTCACGTAACCCTTGTTAATCGACGATGACTGTGGTGATTGTATTGTTGTTTCAAAGTTTTCGCCGGATTTTTGAATCAGCGGCGATGTCGGGGATTTCAAGTGCAATTTCCGGATTATTGCATGTTTGTTTGTTGACATCAGCTGTATATCTCGAATCCTGGTATCGTAATCTACAAATCCCCATCGTCCTTTTGTGTTTCTGGGCTCGAAATCTGTTCGCCGGAAAGCTTGACGTCGCCGGCAATGGTGACGCCGACGACATGGTGAAGAAGGTGGTCAAACTACAGTTTGACCCCTGTAGTTTGATCAACCTTACAGTTTAGTCCCTGTACTTTTATAAGTTTTAAAAATAAGATTTCTGTTTACAAAACTTGTAAAAATAGTATTTCTGTTTTATTAAATTTTTTTAAAATTGTTTTTAATTTCCAAAAAAATCCAATAATGATTATTTTAATTCCGAAAATTATTTTTAATTCAAAAATAAATCTGAATTAATTAGTTAATTAATTTTAATAATAATTAGTTGATTAATTGGTCAATTAATTCGGAAATTAATTGATTAATTGATTTCATTAATTATTAATTGATTTTAATTAGTTATTTAATTAGATTTAACTATTTAAAAATGATTTAAAAATTCCGAAAAATAATTTCGAGCTTTAGAATATTATTTTAAATTATTTTCAAGGCTCGATAATTATTATAAAATTGTTTTGAAGCCAGAATTGGCTAACTGAACCCTGTTTATTAACCCGAAATTGATCCAACGACCCGTTTTAATTCCGAAAAATGTTTTAAAAATCATTTTAAATATCAGAAAGCCTATTTATGACCCGAGACTTCTTTATAAATAATATATCATTGATTATGTGATGTATTATGCGCTATATGTGACTTGTTGATTGACTATCAGTCTATATATTCGGTGTTTACTTGATTATTGCATAACTTCCGATCCGTTAATCGGATTCGGGTAAAACGAAGGGTAGATGGAAGTGTATATCGAATAGAATCGTATAAGTTAAATATTGATAGATATTTATAATGCCTAGCAGAGTAAGCAAGGCGTAAGAAAGGGAAGCAGGTGATCAGAAAATAGAGTAACCATGAATTTTTATTATGCTCTTATACAAATGTTTTATTATTATTGATTATGATCCGGTTTATTGAACTCTCTTGTTTATCATATTGAAATTCTTTAGAATTGGATAGCTTTCTTTGTATGGACCAGATTCGTGGTCAGACCATATCGATGGTCAAGTTAGGCCAATGTGGGCCTTGGATCCAGTAGTCAGAGCAATGCTGTATGCTTTGCTCGGGGTTAGTGCGTGACTGATCAGCAGCCTAACCTTGGTTTTAGAAACTTAAAATGAATATCCAATTCTATTGGTTGTTTAACAAGAAACTTAATTCCTTTAAATCACCTCGCTTATTATTGTTTAACCTCAGATATTGATAATATGACTTGCTGAGCTAGTTAGCTCATTCTTGCGAACCTTTTTATGTATTCTACAGTTAAGAAGGATACGGTTGATAGCGAGGTTTCCCAGTTCAATGTTCGAGCTAGGATTCCAGATTATGATTGATCGAGCTAGCAGAAGCTTATTGCAGTAGTGAGGTATTAAGGTTGTAAGAATAATTTCATATCAGTTGTAAATTAAATTAGTTGGGATTTGGTGCGTTGTAATAAAAGTTAAAGTTGTGGCTTGTTTTCATACTTTAACCTGTTGCGATCCGTGGTTATGTAAAACAGGGTCATTACAAATAATATTTTATATACAGGTTTATATATTGAATATGTGTTGTGGACCCCAAATTTCTGACCCGGGTTTGGAGGGCGCCACAAGTTGGTATCAGAGCTACAGGTTATAAGTCACTGAAATAAGCCTAGATTGTCGGGATTGGGTAGAGGGTTAGGATTAGGAATAGGAAATAGAAAGATAAGTCATCGTGAGGTTGAGTGCGACTGTATAGTAGGTCTCCGGCACGGTTCGTGTTGTGATTCGGGATTCTTAACTAGCGACGTGATATATAGGCAGCGGCAATGGCAGATCCTGATTTCCCTACATCAACTGATCGTTGGGAGCTTTCCGTTTAAGGATCGTCATCTTCTCCCATATTTGATTTGCGCATTGTTCTTCCATCAGTATTAGCGGTATTACCTTCTGTTATGACAGTTGCGCCTCCCCAAGTTATTCAACGCTATTCTATCATCTCTCGATATGAGACTACCTATTCAAGAACCTTCATTTGCTTATTCTTGTTCTTTTGAACATTCAACTATGAATGTATCTTTTCTGTTTACTATACACCATATTCTATATCCTCGGTAAAAATAAAAAAAAAAAAAAAAAATCTTTCCAATGAAACAACAGCATTTGCGAGAAGGAACACGATAGCTACAGTAAATGGTGAGTATTGAGATACAAATTAAGGTAAGAAGGAGTTTAGAAAGAAGATTCAAGTGTTCTGGAGGATGGCTGTTATCAGGTTACAAGAAGCTATTAGTAATTAGGCCACTCATGACTAGCTTGTGAAATGGAGTAGATAAGTGTTGAAGAGAGAGAGTTAGAGGAGATTAGGGATCTGAAGATTTCTTGAAATTAGAAAATGATGTTGTAATGATGTATTATACATTTTAACAAGATGATGTGACATTAGCTGACTTGTTGACTATTGGATAGTCTGTTCCACTTAATGATTGTAAAGTGGTTAACGGGGGTACTACCAGTATGGGAGCCTTAATGTGAAGCTACAAATAAGATAACGTGCAACGACAGCGGAAGTTTTAATTGATTACGAAAAGTAATAGACCCCAATGAAGGAGAGGAGATAAATGGAAGTGAATGGACCTTTGAGTGATCGTTCTTTAACTTGGTATTTGGTCATAAGAAGGACAACAACCAACTCATATAGTGAGGACAACCAGAGGTGTGATTTTCAAAATTTTCAAAATTTTTAACAAGTTTTCAAAAAAGATTTTCCTCACAAAATTTCTAAAAGCCTTTTTGAATAAAATAAGTTTTAAACCTTGGTTGTCAAAATTACTACTTGAGTTTCTTGTTTGTTAAAAGACCCGGATTATCTGGAAGGATGTTGTTTCAGACTCAGTATTGTTAATTTAGAGAACGAGGTAACTGCGATTATGAAGAAGTGGGTGCAAGTATTGTGTGATAGGATTAACAACAGAACCAACATACGGAGTAACTATTCATCCAATTACTGGGATTATTAGAGTTCGAAGAATTCATTGATTAAACGGAAGCCTGAGCATGACCGAAGAAGATTGGAAAAATTTCTAGACTTTTCTAAAGGAAGAATATTATTAATAAAATGATCGTTATGTTGAATAATTTACGGATATTCCAAATTAAAAAGAGGAAACTCAAGGTTATCTGATAAGAACGCCATTATGATCAAATTGTTAAAGTATTATACGTGTAGGTGCGACGTTATAGACGTGAGACTTAACAAGTAAAAATCTACCATAATACTTAATTGCGAAGGCATTTTAGCATACTTCTAAAGTTGTTATGTGATACAATTGGGAAATGATTGAGCAAGCTCGAAAGATGAATACAAGTGAAATGTGGATGGTGACCAATGGTATCATCCTCGTCCTCAACATTACAGCGTATATTCCTTTTTAATTCCTAAAATGTCTGAACTCCTTTTCTTAATAAATTCTTTCTGATGATATCAAAAAGGAGGATTTTGCATTCCTTTCAAACTTAATTGTTCCCCTTGAGTTTTGTTTTCTGATTGAGACAAACAGTGTTATGATAAGACACTTTGTCGGAATGACGAAGAGTCGGGTGGGACGCCACCTAATCATGTGCTGCATACCATACGGTATGAAAGACTGGCCATCTTAAGTACTATGTGGTTGTCTCATTCATATTCAAATCATTACTTCTTCTTTCTTTTCAACTCTAAGTTTATTAAAATTGTGAATCCTTCTAGTTGTTTCGTTGTACCATTGTTCCTTGTGAGAGCTTTTCCAACAAAAGTTAACATATTATACACCCAGCGGGCAAAGTCTCATCTACCTTTCATACATGGATAGGAAACAAGGGCATATGGTGAGAATTGCAAATCACTGACCCTAGCCAGGAATGCGTTACGAGTCAAGGGAATCTACTTCAATAAGGGATACATCTCCAAGAACGAGAAATTACGATATGTTATTTAGAATATGGATGTGATGACGTGGAAGATTATTGCGGATACCTTATGCGTTAAAGTATCGAAAGATGTGGGAGCAATTTGATCATATATCTCTCAAGGTTTTATTGATAAGATGAATTATCCTGTTGAATCAATAAGTTTATGACTAAAGGACTAGCAAGTTAAGAACGTGTAATTATTGAATAAGTAAGTACCAATGACGGAATCGATATTTCTGGAAATAAGTTGTGAAGAATTGATATCTTTTGAGATAAGAAGATTTGACATTATTTTAAGGAATGGATAAACTATTCAAGTGTGATGCCCAGGTAGACCGTCATGATGGAAGATAATTTTGAAGACGCCAAATGAGAATATAAAGAAGTTTAAAGGATAAGGGAAAGTAAAGAACTTGTTAAGAACGATTTAAGATTACAGTGACCAAAATATAAGTGTTATGACGATTATAACTAAGAGTTCGGAGCGAACCGAACTTGAAGATTTTACAGTCTCAAGATATATTTCCTTTAGAGAAAGAAAATGTGTTGATAATTGATTTAGCACCTAAAATGAAACCAATGTGCAAAGCCCCGCACAGAATAGCACCATATCATATGAAGAAGTTGCCAGAGCAAAAGCATGAGATGATTAGAAGAAAAAGTAACTGGACCTAGCGTACCCCCTAAAGTGCACCGGCATGATGTGTTAATAAGAAAGATGGAAGTGTGAGATTATGTGTTAGCGAAAGCTCAACAAATTTACTCTCAAGAACAGATATATGTTACCTCAAACCAATGATTTGAATGGAGCAAGATATTTTTATAAGATTGACTTAAGACTGGGCATATTACCAAGTGAAGCTTGAACTTATGGACATATCAAAGATAATTTTCAGAACTTAGTACTGTTGTTACAAAATTCTAGAAATGCTAGTGGAATAAACTGATATACCAGTGATATTTAAATTTGACAAGTAGAATCTTGATGGAGGAATCTGGATAAGACGTACTTGTGTTACTTAAGAACAATCATGCAACCTATATAATGATAGCTGAGGAGTCAAAGAAAAAGGAAGCGGTATAAAAAGGTTACCAGGTGAAAACTTTAATGCCAGGAAGTGTAATTTTTAGTATAGACAGTCAGTAAGGAGGAGACAAAAAGGGAATTCAGCAGAGAAGTTTAAAGATAGTATGAATGAAAAAAAAAAGACCAGAAGCACCAACAAAAGTAAGAAGTTTTATCGTGGACCAGTTATTATCAGAAATTGTACAAGATTTCTTGAAAGTTGCAATATTTTGGATGAAGCTAACCAGGAAAAGCAAGAAGGTTATATGAAATGGAGAAGGGTGAAGAAAGTTTTGCGGAGTTAAATGAAAGAATGGTTACAACACCTATTTTATCATTTTGAAAGTATCATGGGGATTTGGTAGTTTATAGTGATACTTCTCGTAAGGGAATAGGATGTGTGTTGACGCAAAACAATAAAGTTATTGCATATGCATCCAGACAACTGAAACCTTATGAGCAGAAGTACCCTACTCATAACTGGGAATTAAAAGCAACAATAATATTCATTTTGAAAGATTTGGGAAATATTATAAGTATAGAGAAAGACGTGAGATATATACGGACCATAAGAGTTTGAAGTATGAACTCTCGAGGAAAAGCAAATGTAGTGGCAAGAGATGAGTAAAAAGGAGAGAGAATGAACATAGAAACTGTACTAGAAGAATTAGCTATGGAATTCTAGAAGTTGGAATTGAAAGTCAGAATTCATGATCCAAAAAGGAGTAAGAATGTATAAGTATGACTTTTCAGTAGGAATTGTTAGAGAAGATAAAGAAATGTCAGGAAGAGGTAATGGATCGGGATATAAATCATTTAGTATGGGAAGAATAGTGCACGCAAAAAGGATGATCAAGGTATTCTTAGGTTTTCTTCTAGAATTTGGATTCCACCAGTGATGGAACTGAAGAATGAAATTTTACAGGCAGCTCATAATTTGAGGTACTCAATCCATTCAGGGAGTACCAAGATGTATAGAGATTTAAAAGAAATCATAGGTGGTTAGATATGAAGTGGAAAATTGCGGAATGAATTAGCAGATGTTATATATGTCAACAGAGTTAAAGTAGAGCATCAGAGATCAAGTGGATTGCTACAGTCATTGGAAGTTCCAGAGTGGAAGTGGGAGCATATCACCATAAATTTAATAGTTAGGGTTACCAAGCACAAAAACTAATCATGATGCCATTTGGCTTATAGTGGATAGATTTACCAAGTCAGCTCATTTTCTGCCTATAAACGAAAGATTTTCACTCGATAAGTTGATCCATAGGTGCCTGAAGGAAATTGTAGTTCATCATGAAATTCTTGTGTCTATCGTATCTGATCGAGATCCAAGATTTAATTCGAGATTTTGGAAGAGTTTTCAAGAATATTAGGAACAAGATTGAATATGAGTACAGATTATCACCCAGAGACGGATGGCCAAAATGAAAGAATAATCCAGACAATCGAGGATATCTTACACGTGTGTACTATTGATTCTAAAGGAAATTGGAACGAGCATTTACCTCTGGTAGAATTTGCTTACATCAACAGTTATCACGTCAGTATTGGGATGCCACCCTATGAAGCCCTTTAGGGACGCAAGTGCAGATCTCCAGTGTATTGGGACGAAGTAGGAGAACGTGAAATACTTGAACCTAAATTAGTGCAGCAGGCAAAGAAAGCTATTAAAGTTATCCAGAAAATATTGATAGCAGCACAAGATCGTCAAATGAAATATGCAGATTAATCAAGGAAATATATGGAATTCAGAGAAGGGAATTTGATATTACTAAAAGTATCACCGTGAAAGGGATTAACGAGGTTTGGAAAGAAAGGAAAACCGAGCCAAATATATATCGAATCTTTTTGAGATTTTAAAGCACGTTGGCAAAAATAGCTTACGAGTTGTCGTTACCTCCGCACATAGAGCACATTTGCAATGTTCTTCACGTATCGATGCTTAAGAAGTATAATCCAAACTCCAGGCATGTAATAGAATATGAGCCGATAGAGCTTCAGGCAGATTTGTCATATGTAGAGAGTCCGATAGAGATTCTAGAGGAAAGAGAGAAAGTATTAAGAAATAAAGTGGTGAAGTTAGTAAGAGTATTATGGAGAAACCCAAAGGTTGAAGAGTCAACCTGGGAGTTAGAAAGTGATATGAGAGCAAAGTGTCCTCATTTGTTTTCTTAGGAGATTCTGAGGACAGAATCCTTTTAAGGGGGGAAGGATGTAATATCCGGGATATATCGTGTAATTATTTTTGCTAATAAATAATTATTATGTATGTTCAGTATCTATTTTGTGAATTATTTGTTAAGTGTTAAATGTGTTTGGATGTTTAAAAAATATTATTAATTGAGTATTTCAATTTTTATATGTCCAAAATAAAATATAAATAATTTTCATATCTTCCTAATTATTTTTATGTTGATTTATGATTTTATAAGAATCATATGGATTTTATAAAATCTTTTTCTGGATATTTAAAATCTATTTTATAAAAGCGGGAACCAACCGACGTCATTCGTTGTTACGTTTTTGGAACCCGAAACTCTTCCGAGAACTCCTTCCTAACCTAATTACAATATTCCGAGCATTTTCCATGTTTCGACTCTTTCGATCCGGCGTACGGTTTGTCCTGCGCGGGTCCCGGCGCAACATTTTCTATACAATATTCGTTTTGGTAAATCAATAAAACCCGTATTTTCGATAAACAAGAGCTTTTTATTAAACTATCTCAACTATCACTTCGTAATACGTGTAACCAGGCGCTGAGACCAAGACCGCAGTACAAATTGTACTCATTTGGATAATTATCTCGAAAATCGGTACTGTTTGGATCACCTTTTATAAATAAACGTACCGTTTTATATCCGGAATGATCCAACGGGATACTAATTTTCTGTAATTATAAATAGCCTCTACTGTATTTTATTTTGTACCAGAAATCATTTGCAAACAGTATTTACAGAATTTTTACAGAGAAAATACTTTAATTCTAATTTGTTCTTCGTAATCAAACACAAATTCGGAGGCGTTATCGATATCCGATTTTGGCGTACATATACTCAAAACGAAGCTATTGAAATCTAGAATCCAAATCTTTCATTCGTTTCCCTGCAGATTTCAAGGGTAATTTCCTATTTATTTAATTAAATTCGAATTAATTTAGGGTTTATATATGAATTTTTGATTTTGATATGGTTTATGTGATTTGATGATTTCATGATGTAGAGCATGTTGTGCCATTCGTTTTCATATATTATACTTCAAATTTGGAGTTCAATAACATGTTTAAATTAGGGTTTGATTATCGAGATTCAAAATTAGGGTTTATGTTCATATGAATGTTCTTGATTAATTTTTAGGGGTTTCTTATTTAGGGATTAACAGACGTTGAAAGTTAGTGGGTTTTGTTCCCCTTGGAATTTAGAATCGATTCACGTAACCCTTGTTAATCGACGATGACTGTGGTGATTGTATTGTTGTTTCAAAGTTTTCGCCGGATTTTTGAATCGGCGGCGACGTCGGGGATTTCAAGTGCAATTTCCGGATTATTGCATGTTTGTTTGTTGACATCAGCTGTATATCTCGAATCCTGGTATCGTAATCTACAAATCCCCATCGTCCTTTTGTGTTTCTGGGCTCGAAATCTGTTCGCCGGAAAGCTTGACGTCGCCGGCAATGGCGACGCCGGCGACATGGTGAAGAAGGTGGTCAAACTACAGTTTGACCCCTGTAGTTTGATCAACCTTACAGTTTAGTCCCTGTACTTTTATAAGTTTTAAAAATAAGATTTCTGTTTACAAAACTTGTAAAAATAGTATTTCTGTTTTATTAAATTTTTTAAAAATTGTTTTTAATTTCCAAAAAATTCCAATAATGATTATTTTAATTTCGAAAATTATTTTTAATTTAAAAATAAATCTGAATTAATTAGTTAATTAATTTTAATTAATAATTAGTTGATTAGTTGGTCAATTAATTCGGAAATTAATTGATTAATTGATTTCATTAATTATTAATTGATTTTAATTAGTTATTTAATTAGATTTAACTATTTAAAAATGATTTAAAAATTCCGAAAAATAGTTTCGAGCTTTAGAATATTATTCTAAATTATTTCTAAGGCTCGATAATTATTATAAAATTGTTTTGAAGCCAGAATTGGCTAACCGAACCCTGTTTATTAACCCGAAATTGATCCAACGACCCGTTTTAATTCCGAAAAATGTTTTAAAAATCATTTTAAATATCAGAAAGCCTATTTATGATCCGAGACTTCTTTATAAATAATATATCATTGATTATGTGATGTATTATGTGCTATATGTGACTTGTTGATTGACTATCAGTCTATATATTCGGTGTTTACTTGATTATTGCATAACTTCCGATCCGTTAATCGGATTCGGGTAAAACGAAGGGTAGATGGAAGTGTATATCGAATAGAATCGTATAAGTTAAATATTGATAGATATTTATAATGCCTAGCAGAGTAAGCAAGGCGTAAGAAAGGGAAGCAGGTGATCAGAAAATAGAATTGATATGTAGAAAATACAGCAAGTAATCAGAGGATAGAAGCGAGGCATAAGAAAAGCAGACGAGTGATTGTTGAATGGAGTCATTAGACAAGTACAAGTGAAGTGGAAATCGATTATGATAAGGCAAGTACTTCTAAACCTTTCTCGAGATTTATTGTAAATATTTCTAAATTCTCTTGTGACCTATTGTTAATATTCAAAATAGCTCTGTTTTATATTGGAAATACTTTGAATCCTCCAGCCTTGAACCTGAGCCACATCATTTGATCTTTGAGCCGTAAGCCTTATTCTTTGTGAACCATTTCTTGTGGATATACCAAATATTAAACCACACAAATACGATACTACTCCACAAATATATATCCATCATATACCAAACACTGGAACAAAATTGTTTATATATACAGAAACTTTTATACTTAACCATACCTCATGATATCAAAGCACTAAAACTTTGTAAAAACACTATTCATCTAATACCCGATTATCCTACCGGCTGGAGGCCACTTCTTTTATGTACTTTGGCATACCCTTTCGGTAACCATGAATTTTTATTATGCTCTTATACAAATGTTTTATTATTATTGATTATGATCCGATTTATTGAACTCTCTTGTTTATCATATTGAAATGCTTTATAATTGGATAGTTTTCTTTGTATGGACCAGATTCGTGGTCAGACCATATCGATAGTCAAGTTAGGCCAATGTGGGTCTTGGATCCAGTAGTCAGAGCAATGTTGTGTGCTTTGCTCAGGGTTAGTGCGTGACTGATCAGCAGCCTAACCTTGGTTTTAGAAACTTAAAATGAATATCCAATTCTATTGGTTGTTTAACAAGAAACTTAATTCCTTTAAATCACCTCGCTTATTATTGTTTAACCTCAGATATTGATAATATGACTTGCTGAGCTAGTTAGCTCATTCTTACGAATCTTTTTATGTATTCTACAGTTAAGAAGGATACGGTTGATAGCAAGGTTTCCCAGTTTAATGTTCGAGCTAGGATTCCAGATTATGATTGATCGAGCTAGCAGAAGCTTATTGCTGTAGTGAGGTATTAAGGTTGTAAGAATAATTTCATATCAGTTGTAAATTAAATTAGTTGGGATTTGGTGCGTTGTAATAAAAGTTAAAGTTGTGGCTTGTTTTCATACTTTAACCTGTTGCGATCCGTGGTTATGTAAAACAGGGTCATTACAAATAATATTTTATATACAGGTTTATATATTGAATATGTGTTATGGACCCCAAACTTCTGACCCGGGTTTGGAGGACGCCACAATTTGGTATCAGAGCTACAGGTTATAAGTCACTGAAATAAGCCTATATTGAATAAGCCTAAAGGCCCTAAACCAAGGACCATAAACCCTAATTATAGCTAGAGTTTAGGGCCGTTAGCCCTAAACCCTAGGAACTAGATTTTATTTTTATGTTAGATTAGAATTTGACACTTTTTAATTTTTTAGGGTTCATTAATCCCCAAATTGGGTTTTAGAAGCGTTTAAATGAACTTGATATGATACAGAACGAGTTAGCGTTTAAATGAACTTGATATAATACGGAACAAGTTAGGGTTTAGGGTTTAGGGTTCGTGGTTTAGGGCCTTTAGGCCCTAAACCATGGAGCGTAAACCCTTAGAACCAGACTTAATTTCATGTAAGATTATAATTTAACACTTTTTAATTTTTTAGGGTTCATTAATCCCCAAATTGGGTTTTAGAAGCATTTAAAATAATTTAATATGATACGACCTTTAATTTAAATATGAAACTGACTGTTTATTGTAATATCATTATAGGTGGCTTTATGATTATTCCTACACTAGTACGGGTGGTCGTACCCTTCCTATTATTCAGACGTTATTCGATGGGTTTGGACCATCTCAGTTTATATGGCAGCCTTACTCTCTCGATGTCATTTCTGATCTTCCTTCTTATTTCTTGACTGGTGAGCTTATTTGGCGCTACCGCGGGCCTTTAATATGTATTTTCATAGTCGAGCTTCATTGCCCTGATAGAGTTGCTAGGCAGTTTGGGCTCGTGTAGACTATACTAGTTGATGTTGTTTACTCGGAGGCAAAGCATAGTACAAACTTGAGGGGCAATGATTAAATCAGATGGATTCGGAAACATGTAGCTAGCACATCTATATGGGCGCATCATTTAGATCATTTGTTTGTTGGAGATGCGATTGTTGCTGAGAGTGTAGTGCCTGAGTACCATCCTTGGTATTTTGAGAGGACTGTTAGATTCATATCTCGTGTTGGTGCATTTAATCATCGCATTATAAGTTTTCTTCTTATTAAATCAATTTATTATATAGGTTATTTTGCTTTTGTAGTTTCATTATAAATGCTTTAGTAGTTTCTTTATTTCATACAAGAATCTTGTAATATGTGTGTCTTTTCTTTGTTTGTTTTTTAGGATCTTATATTCAGGCAGATATCTGAGCGGACATGTTAGATATATTTGATAATGTCATGTCTAATATGATTTGTGTTTAGTTTTCAGATCTTACTTAAATAGGATAAATCAGTACTTAACTGAAATCAGCACTTATACTGAAGTCAGAACTTAAGTTATCAGTACTTAAGGTGTTGGGTTCCGAAGGCATAAAACGCAGCGGATAAACGTAAATAAAACAAAAATTTCGAAACCCAAAACAGGATCCATGTATAATTATGGGCAGATTATGGAGATAACGAATCATACATTTCAAGAGCTTAACTTTCATGAACTCAACGGAGATCCTAGCTATCACGCTTTGTGTCTACCTCTCGGAGAAACACCTTTATGGTATCCACACGAGCACCTTCAAGAACGTCTCACGAACTTGACTACGGAATGGATGTACTAGCCTCCTTCTTGATGATCTGAATTGTCTCTGCCTCTCTTTCCTGCTAGGGTTTTTTTCTTAAAAATGTACAAGCCTCTTTAACCTATCATTATCTATTTATAATGGCTGATTAAAAAGGCCCATAATAGCAAAGCCCAACCCTAGTAGGTATTGGATTAAATAATAAAAACGAATTTCTATTATTTAATTAATAACTAAGTCATACTTAATTATTATGGGCAAAAACATTCCTTTTAATTCGAATTTATATTATCTCAATTAAGTCTTACTTAATTATAATAAAATTCAAATAATCATCAATTAATTTAAATCTATAATTTAAATTAACTATTCCATTAAGTGCTCTATTTGTGCGACCCTATAGGCTATTATTTAATTGACAATAATTTTATTCTCTAATAAAATTATAAACAATGAGCGGTATCTAGTAATACATCATTGTTACCCAATTAAACAATAATTAAATCGTGATTAGATAAAACCTTTCGTGATTAATATTTTTCATGTAATATAATCCCTTTAACCATACATATTATAGATTAAACTCGAGGCATGTATTTAGTCATCCTCTTCAACATTTAATCCGGGTTTATTTGATCCATGAGTAGATTATCGAGACAAATCATTATTTGAGCATGGCCATGCTTTTATAATCTCACTCAATCAAGAGGCCAATAATATCTCTCCTAATTATAGGAGGGTTAAATCCTTTATCTATCATTCATATTTCTCATACGACTCATGATATACCCGATGTCCACTTTTATCATCACCCGATCAAAAGTAACTTTTAATGTAGTCAAAGTATATTAATCATCGTATAGAAATATAATGATTTCAAGTCAAAGGATCGTTACACCATTATCACTGTGAGTCTTTCTTATGACTTTATTAAACATGAAGAATCGCACTATGGGTCTGTCCAGTACCATGTACTCTCACATGTACCTATGTATTGACTTTAGTATCCCCATACTTATAACCAATGAGATGTGGTTATCTTGTCAAACAACATACTAGTCTATCTATGTATTATTATTGTCCTTTTTATAATCTCACTCGACTAGGGACCTTTAAGAATATGATATATTATATAATCTCAAGTTCAAGTCATGTACTTAAACTATACAATTTGTATCATGATTCTAAGGACATTTATTATGCTAACAAAATATCGCAGTAATTAAGGTCATAATAAATACATTTATTGAATGATCAACTGATATAAAGATTATAAAAGAATAATGTATTGCCTCTAGGGCACCTACACTAACAATCTCCCACTTGCACTAGAGCCAATCACCCATATATCTAATACCAATGGAACTAGTGTGACCATCGTGCTTCTGTTGCGACAAGCCTTTGGTCAGTGGGTCTGTAATGTTATCATTTGTGTGCACTTTACATATGTGTATATCACCCATTTCATTAATCTCTCGAATAAGGTGAAATCTCCTGAGTATATGTTTAGCCCGGGAGTGTGATCTAGGTTCTTTAGGCTGTACAATGGCTCCATTATTATCGCAGTATAGATCAATGGGATATGCGATCGATGGAACCACTCCCAAATCAGAAATGAACTTTCGAATCCAAACGGCCTCCTTAGCTGCTTCACAAGCTGCAATGTACTCAGCCTCCATTGTAGAATCAGCTACTGTTTCTTGCTTTGAGCTCTTCCAGTTTACAGCACCTCCGTTTAGACAAAACACAAAACCAGACTGTGATACAGTATCATCTCTGTCTGTTTGGAAACTTGCATCGGTGTAACCTTTTACAACGAGTTTCTCTTCTCCTCCATACACCAAGAATGAATCTTTAGTTCTTTTCAGGTACTTAAGAATATTCTTAACTGCCGTCCAATGACCTTCACCCGGATTAGACTGGTATCTGCTCGTCATGCTCAAAGCATACGAGACATCTGGGCGAGTACATACCATTGCATACATGATAGATCCAATTGTTGAAGCATATGGAACTTTATTCATGTGGTCCTTCTCATCCAATGATTTCGGACACTGGTCCTTAGAGATCGTTATCCCTTGAGACACGGGGACATATCCCCTTTTTGCATTTTGCATTCCAAAACGATGCAAACCCTTATCAATGTATGTGCTCTGACTTAGACCGATCATCCTTCTAGATCTTTCTTTATAGATCCTCATTCCTAAAATGTAGGATGCCTCTCCTAAGTCTTTAATGGAGAAATTGCTCCCTAACCAAGTCTTAACAGCCTTTAGAGAAGGTATGTAATTCCCCATTAGTAGTATATCATCAACATATAGTACTATGAATGCCACATAGCTCCCACTAACCTTCTTGTAAACACACGGTTCATCTTCGTTTTGAACAAAGCCATACTCTGTGACTATTTCATCAAAACGGATATTCCATCTCCTAGAGGATTGCTTCAATCCATAAATGGATCGACGCAATTTACATACCTTGCCAGCATTCCTTGGATTGACAAAACCCTCAGGTTGTGTCATGTACACATCCTCTTCAAGGCTTCCATTAAGGAAGGCTATTTTGACATCCATTTGCCAGATTTCATAATCATGGAATGCTGCAATGGCAAGTAAAATCCTTATAGAGTTGACCATAGCCACTGGTGAGAAAGTTTCATCATAGTCAATACCATGAATTTGTTTGAAACCTTTTGCAACCAGCCTAGCTTTATAGGTCTGAACATTTCCATCCATGCCCTTTTTCTTCTTAAAAACCCATTTGCACCCTATGGGTTTTACCCCTTCAGGTGGATCAACCAAAGTCCATACTTGGTTTTCGTACATGGAATCTATCTCGGATTTCATGGCTTCAAGCCATCTCTTAGAGTCTGGACTGTTCATAGCATCTTGGTATGTGAGAGGCTCATCTTCATCTATGAGCATCAAATCACCACACTGAGTCATGAGAAATCCATATCTCTCTGGCTCATGGCGAAATCTACCAGACCTACGAACAACCTGTGTTTGTTGAGCATTATCATTATTCTGCTCTTGTTCCACTTCAGGTTCAATGCTATTTTTCGGTTCTCGATCTTCATCGAGATCTATAGTTCTCCCACTGTTTCTTTTGGAAACAAAATCTCTTTCCATGAAGACAGCATCTCGAGCAATAAACACTTTCTGCTCAGAAGGACTATAAAAATAATACGCCTTTCTTTCATTAGGGTATCCTACAAAAATGCACTCTTCGGATTTAGGTCCAAGCTTGTCAGATTCTTGACATTTCACAAACGCCTTACATCCCCAAACTTTCATAAAGTTCATGCCTGACCGTTTCTCCTTCCATATCTCATATGGAGTCTTTTGAACCTTCTTAGTAGGAACACGGTTAAGTGTGAAAGCTGCTGTTTCTAGAGCGTAACCCCAGAAACTAATTGGAAGATCTGCATGACTCATCATCGATCACACCATGTCCAACAAGGTGCGATTTCTCCTCTCTGAAACTCCATTCCATTGAGGTGTTCCTGGCGGAGTGAGTTGTAATACAATACCACACTCTTTCAAATACTCTGTAAATTCGGTGCTTAAGTATTCACCCCCACGATCGGATCGTAAGATCTTAATACTTGCATCTCCGCCAATTTGCTTCTCTACTTCATTCTTGTATTCTTTAAATTTTTCAAAAGAATCGGATTTGTTCTTCATAAGATATACATATCCATATCTACTGAAATCATTAGTAAATGTTATGAAGTAGTAGTAGCCTCCTCTAGCCATTACACGTATTGGGCCACATACATCACTATGTATTAGCTCCAGACGTTTAGTGGCCCTTTGATCCTTACCAGTGAAAGGGGCTTTAGTCATCTTACCAAGCAAACAAGATTCACATTCTTGGTATGATTCAAAATCAAATTTATCCAAGTATCCATCCTTATGTAATTTGGATATGCGTTTCTCATTTATGTGGCCTAGACGACAATGCCAGAGGTATGTTTGATTTGAGTCATTCATTTTAAGTCGTTTGTTTTCTATATTACAGACAGGGTTATCTAAATCAAGAACATATAAACCATTAAATAAACGCGCAACACCATAGGTTAAATCATTCAAAGCAAAAGAGCAACTGTTGTTCTTTATTGTAAACGAAAAACCTTTCTTGTCCAAACAAGAAACAGAAATAATGTTTCTGCGAATCGTAGGCACATAAAAACAGTCTTCTAGTTCTAAAACAAGCCCAGAGGGCATAGATAAATAATAAGTCCCTACAGCTAAAGTAACAACTTTTGCTCCATTGCCTACTCTTAGGTCCACTTCTCCCTTAGCCAAAGTTCTACTTCTCTGCAGGCCCTGCACATTTATACAAATATGAGAAGCACATCCAGTATCAAATACCCAAGATGTAGAAATAGACAAATTGACTTCTATAACATAAATACCTGATCCAGAAATCTGTACTGCTTTCTTTTTCTTCAGATCCTTCAAGTAAATTGGACAGTTTCTCTTCCAGTGACCATCTTTCTTACAGTAGTGACATTCACCCTTGGCCACACCACCTTTAGGCTTTAAAGCCTGTTTGGGACCTGACTTTGGCTTGGGTGTAGAATCAGATCCAATCTTCTTCTTACCCTTCCATTTGCCCTTCCCTTTGGCCTTACCTTTATTTCCCACCATCAGTATGGGAGCAGGTTCAGCTGTCTTCATGTTGGTCTCATATGTTCTCAACATATGCAACAATTCAGTAGGTGTTTTGTCAAATTCATTCATATTGTAGTTCACAACAAACTGAGTGAATTTGTTGTTCAAAGAATTCATGATTAGGTCAATACCAGTTTCCGGACCAATTGGGAAACCCAAAGTTTTAAGGTACTCAATGTAACCACTCATCTTCTGAACATGTGGGCCAACTGGTTCACTCGCCCCTTGTTTGCAATTAAAAAGTGACTTACTCATGTTGAACCTTTCTTGACGAGTTTGGCTTGCAAACATGCTTTGCAAGTGCTCATTCATAGTATATGCATCCATATGCACATGCTGTCTTTGAAGCTCAGCACTCATAGTTGCCAACATAAGACATGCAACATCATTTGCATCATTCTCATCCCTTGTGCGTGCTGCTCGTTCATCAGCAGTAGCACCCTCAGGAAGGGGGCCTGGAGGAGGAATATCAATGACATGAAGCTTGCGCTCCTGCCTGAGGACAATCCTCAAATTCCTCTGCCAGTCTAGGAAGTTGTTTCCTACTGTCAGCTTGTCCTTCTCAAGGACTGAACGTACGGATAGTGTGATTGTGTTGTTTGCCATTACTCAGTATCTACAATAATAAAAGCGCAAAATAAACATTAGATTGTCTGAGTTAAAATTTTATGTTCATATGATTATGATATATTCATAATATATCTCCCACTATTTTTTATCAAATTAATAGCCCTAACTATTAATTCGGAAAGTATATCCCATAAATCTTTGTAGTGAGTCAAGATCCATATTTTGTCATGTTCTAAGTCAACCACTGGTATCCTTAAAACATGATTATTTAGGTAGACAACAGTTGTCAATTATATCATATATAATTCTTGGATAATTTGGTGAACAACAATTGATCTTATCTATCTAATAGATTTTTAACCAAACTCTATGCTTCTAAGTTCATAATAGTTGAATATAACCGTTTATATTCACCTTATTATGATGACTCATTTAAGTTAGACCCAATGATACAACGTCCGAATATAACCGTTTATATTCGTCGCATTTCACCATGATAGATAGGAGTCCCCTGCCACTGACAGCCCTTCCCCTTATCGATCTAGGATTTAATGAGTGTTCATTCATTGGAAAGCATCTGATTAAAACTTAATATTTTTACTTAGGGATTTTTAATTTAGAACGATCATGATCCCATCATAAAGAGATTCCCAATTTTTCCTTGAATAAAATACTTCAAATCAATACTCGTCAATGGTTTGATTTCCAGGTAGTGGAGGAGTCACATCGGTCTCGCTTAAAACCCACAGCCTTACAAGTTCTATAAACACGTTGTTGACAAAATCGCCCCATGTCAGAAATAAAGAAAATTCGTATTTTATTATGTATTTCATAAACACGAGAATCTCATATTCGTTTGTTAATTTTAAATCTTGAGTCGTTACAGATTTTATCTTGTTTAAAGGCATGGCATGGGTGATGTATCTAATACATACATGCATCATTAATCTAATTAAAACATGCATTTTCTACTCTACACATACTATTTATACATCATATGAAAAGTGCGTAAAGTAAACGTGCAATAGTTATGGCCCAATCCTATGTGATCTTTTCAGGCTAATGAAAAGATCAAGGTCAGTCTATGGTGTAAAAAATAACTATTACATATGTCTTCTCTATTGCTTTCATTGTCTCCTTGGCCTCCATAGGATGCCTCCTCTTTCCCTTATCCTTCTTGGATGTTACATTAAGAATTATACTAATGAACTTACAAAAGAACTCGAGTTACATTCGAGATAAAATAACTACAAATAGAAAACGACATGCAAGTCGTATTTATTACAAACCAAAAGAATAAACCATTACAACTAAGGTCTTAAGGCCATAACTATGCACCATGCTCAAGTAACCATTAAAGAACATGATAGATCATATAAAGATGACATACTATTTATCACTTATCATGATCCAATCAAGAATAATAAATAAGTAAAGCATATGTCATAAGCACAAATTAAAAACAAAACCCTAAGCACGCGGTGAGGTCGCTGGGGGGGTTCGGGGGGGCAGCGAGCCCCCCGATGGCGGAAATTTTTGCAAAATCAAGTATCAGAATACTAGCAAAACATGTATCAGAATACTATTCCAGAAGCATGTATCAGTATACACACGATCCATATCCCAGTTACCAAAAACATGTATCAGTATACATATTTTAAGAGATCGCATACATATGAGTTATGGCAGATCTTAAACATACTAGTATCATCATATAGATCATTAACAGATTCATTATATCATTCATATAACATAACTGTTATCATGGCAGACTCATATAACATAACTGTTATCATGGCAGACTCATCACACATGCATACTTGTAAAAATACAGTAAACACGTAACCAAATCAGCCCCTTATACACGTAGCTCTGATGCCATTGTTTGGTTCCGAAGGCATAAAACGCAGCGGATAAACGTAAATAAAACAAAAATTTTGAAACCCAAAACAGGATCCATGTATAATTATGGGCAGATTATGGAGATAACGAATCATACCTTTCAAGAGCTTAACTTTCACGAACTCAACGGAGATCCTAGCTATCACGCTTTGTGTCTACCTCTCGGAGAAACACCTCTATGGTATCCACACGAGCACCTTCAAGAACGTCTCACGAACTTGACTACGGAATGGATGTACTAGCCTCCTTCTTGACGATCTGAATTGTCTCTGCCTCTCTTTGCTGCTAGGGTTTTTTTCTTAAAAACGTACAAGCCTCTTTAACCTATCATTATCTATTTATAATGGCTGATTAAAAAGTCCTATAATAGCAAAGCCCAACCCTAGTAGGTATTGGATTAAATAATAAAAACGAATTTCTATTATTTAATTAATAACTAAGTCATACTTAATTATTATGGGCAAAAACATTCCTTTTAATTCGAATTTATATTATCTCAATTAAGTCTTACTTAATTATAATAAAATTCAAATAATCATCAATTAATTTAAATCTATAATTTAAATTAACTATTCCATTAAGTGCTCTATTTGTGCGACCCTATAGGCTATTATTTAATTGACAATAATTTTATTCTCTAATAAAATTATAAACAATGAGCGGTATCTAGTAATACATCATTGTTACCCAATTAAACAATAATTAAATCGTGATTAGATAAAACCTTTCGTGATTAATATTTTTCATGTAATATAATCCCTTTAACCATACATATTATAGATTAAACTCGAGGCATGTATTTAGTCATCCTCTTCAACATTTAATCCGGGTTTACTTGATCCATGAGTAGATTATCGAGACAAATCATTATTTGAGCATGGCCATGCTTTTATAATCCCACTCAATCAATAGGCCAATAATATCTCTCCTAATTATAGGAGGGTTAAATCCTTTATCTATCATTCATATTTCTCATACGTCTCATGATATACCCGATGTCCACTTTTATCATCACTTGATCAAAAGTAACTTTTAATGTAGTCAAAGTATATTAATCCTCGTATAGAAATATAATGATTTCAAGTCAAAGGATCGTTACACCATTATCACTGTGAGTCTTTCTTATGACTTTATTAAACATGAAGAATCTCACTGTGGGTCTGTCCAGTACCATGTACTCTCATATGTACCTATGTATTGACTTTAGTATCCCCATACTTATAACCAATGAGATGTGATTATCTTGTCAAACAACATACTAGTCTATCTATGTATTATTATTGTCCTTTTTATAATCTCACTCGACTAGGGACCTTTAAGAATATGATATATTATATAATCTCAAGTTCAAGTCATGTACTTAAACTATACAATTTGTATCATGATTCTAAGGACATTTATTATGCTAACAAAATATCGCAGTAATTAAGGTCATAATAAATACATTTATTGAATGATCAACTGACATAAAGATTATAAAAGAATAATGTATTGCCTCTAGGGCACCTACACTAACATAAGGTTCAGGAGATAATTATCAGGAGATAATATCAGGACTTAAAGGAAACTTTCAGATAATGAAGGCGGTTTATTGAAAGGAAAGAAGATCAAGACAAACGTAAGAAGAGATATGCATGAAGAAGGAATTCTATGAAGAAAAGAATACTTGGAAGAAAAGATATCTGATTGATATATTTTAGGAAGCAGAATTATATTCCACATCAATTAGCGATTATCTTGTAATTGTGTAATATATAAACACAGACATAGGGTTTACACTATAAGTGTTATCATTATCGAGAATATTATTTATTGTAACCCTAGCAGCTCTCATGATATTTGTTCATCACTGAGAGAGGACAGTTCTACATTCTAACAGAGTTTAATAAAGTTTGTTTTCTATTACTTGTGTTCTTTAAATTCGATTTGATTGTGCTATACACTGTATTCAACCCCCTTCTACAGTGTGTGTGACCTAACAAGTGGTATCATAGCCTATCTGTTAACACACAAACAGTTTAAGATCCAAAAACAATCATGTCTGAAGTAGAAACTCCAACCAAGCCCACCAAAACTGAAGAACCTCCAAAGACTCAAATTTATAGTCGATATGAGGCTATTAGAGTTCCCATACTGAAACCATCTGAATATACCATATGGAAGGTGAGGATGACTATGTTTCTGGAAGCTACAGATCTAGAATATCTTGACAGAATCAATGAAGGACCTCACAAGCCAACAAAACTCGTTGTTGTAGTTGCAGGTGGAGCAGCAAAGTCTGTACCAAAGGAGAAGAGTGATTACACTGCTGAAGATATCGCATCAATTGCTAAGGATGCTAAGGTACAACACTTGCTACATAGTGCCATTGATAATGTAATGTCAAACAGGGTAATTGACTGCAAAACTGCAAAGAAGATATGGGATGCCTTGGAGATAAGATGCCAGGGAACTAATTCGATTAAGAAGAACAGGAAGATTATACTCACTCAAGAGTATGAATACTTTGACTCAAAGTCTAATGAGTCATTGACAGATTTATATAAAATATTTGTCAAACTCTTGAATGATTTGTCACTAGTTGATAAGGAGTATGATCTTGAAGATTCAAATCTTAAATTCCTGTTAGCTCTTCCTGAAAGTTGGGATTTAAAGGCCACAATTATAAGAGACAACTATAATCTTGAAAAAACAACTCTTGATGAAATTTATGGGATGCTCAAGACTCATGAACTTGAGATGGAACAAAGAAGCAAGAGGAAAGGAGGAAAGTCAAGGACAGTTGCTCTTAAGGCTGAGGAAGAATCCCCCAAGGCAGCTACCTCAAGGAAAGGCAAGGGAAAGGCGCTCATCACAAAGTCTGATACTGAGTCATCAAGTTCTGATAGTGATGATGACTCAGAAACTGAAAGCTTGCCTGAGATGGATGCTGATGAAGAGATGATGAAGCTGTATGCTCTTATGGTGAAAGAAATCACAAGGATTGCATACAGAAAGTTCAGGAAGGGAAAGAAGTTTTCCAGGAAAGGTGCAAGTTCTGATAAGAAGAATTTTAGAAAATCTGAAGGCAAAGGAGGGAAGTCTGACAAGGGAGATTACACAAATGTCAAATGTTCTGATAAGACATCAAAGGACTTCCAGTATCAGTTACATGGTTTGATCTGGAGTATTAAAGATCAAGGGTTCAGTGTTTCAAGCTAGAAATAACCATCCAAGATGTATCAGCTTGGCAGTGCAAAAGGAATTGAATTAAATCAGTTCATGTTAGTTATTTGTAAAACAGAACAGTACACCAAACATCAACATTCCATAAAAGATTTAATTCAGTAACACAAAAGAAATGGCTCTTTGTTACAGCTATTGGAGACAGAGAAAATACACCAAGGCAAATACAACACTCTATGGTCGCAGGTTGTAGGTGAAGGAATTTACGGATGAGCAGAAGCGTGATATAACATTTATTCCGTAAAAACCATATACCGCACATATAGAAAAACGTATAAAAGGGAAAAACTGAGGAATCGTAACCATACCTTGTGAATCGAAGCTTTATAAAAATGGAGTGCTAGCAGTTGCTCCTCAGTGTGTGAAGCACTCTACCGGTATCCACCAAGAACGATCCTCTTCGATGAACCTTTTTATAAAACCGAGCTTTTATAAAATGGAGTTTTTGGGGGAGAGAGAGAGAGAGAGAGGAAGAAGATGGAGGCTAGGGTTTTCACAAAACCAAAATTGTGTTAATAGAATGAGCCATCTCATTCTATTTATAGGGCTCTCCTAGGGTTATAAAATATATCTTTATATATATATTAACCCCCACATTTTATCTTTATAAAATGCTTTAATAATAATTAAAACTATTTTAATATATATCTTTATATATGCTGGAAATGGCACAAGAAACTCTCTCATTTAAATTTCAACAATATAAATGAACTAGTCAAGAAAGATCTTGTGAGAGGACTGCCAAAATCAGTATTTGCTCCTGATGGCCTTTGTGATTCATGTCAGAAGGCTAAACAAAGAAAATCTTCATTCAAGAGCAAGACTGAATCATCAATTCTTGAGCCTTATCATCTACTACATGTAGATTTATTTGGTCCAGTGAATGTCATGTCTATTGCAAAGAAGAAATATGCTATGGTCATAGTGGATGAGTTCACCAAATACACATGGGTGTATTTCTTACACACAAAAAGTGAAACTGCATCTATCTTGATTGATCATGTCAAGCAACTGGATAAATTGGTCAAAGATTCTGTGAAGATCATAAGAAGTGATAATGGCACTGAGTTCAAGAATTTGATCATGGAAGAGTTCTGCAAAGACCATGGAATCAAGCAGGAATTTTCTGCTCCTGGAACTCCACAGCAAAATGGAGTTGTTGAAAGAAAGAATAGAACTCTTATTGAAGCTGCACGAACCATGCTTGATGAAGGAAAGCTACCAACCTATTTTTGGGCTGAAGCTGTGCAGACTGCTTGTTTTACTCAGAATGCAACACTCATTAACAAGCATGGAAAGACACCATATGAGATGGTGAAGAAAAAGAAGCCAAATCTGAAGTATTTTCATGTATTTGGATGCAAGTGTTTTGTTCTTAAGACTCACCCTGAACAGCTATCCAAATTTGATTTAAAAGCTGATGAAGGAATTTTTGTTGGATATCCACTTTCCACAAAAGCCTTCAGAGTCTACAATTTAAGAGCAAGAGTTGTCATCGAATCTATCAATGTCTCCTTTGATGATAAGAAGATTACTGGACTTGAAGATTTCAATGATCATGATCAGCTGGGATTTGAAAATGAAGACTTAAATTCTGATACTGAAAATCCTGACAGTCTAAATCCTGATACTGCAAACTCTGATGGATTAAACTCTGATGTTATTGAAACTGTGGTGACTACGCCAAAGGAAGATGCACCTGTGCAGGGGAGCATACTGAAGATACAACCACATCTCAAGAAGCATCAGAACATACAACTGGCTCTTCAAGTTCTGATTCATCAAGTTCTGATAATTTTGAAAACTCAAATTCTGAAGGATCCAACTCAGAGAGCATAATTTCAGGTGGAGCATCAGGGGGAGAAGATAGTTAAGTCCAAATGCTCTAATGATCAAATACTGAAGAAGAAAGATAATGAAGCTGATGACCAGGGAAACTCTAACAAGGGTAGAGGTCAAGTTCAAAGTAAAGGGCAGAGCATCAAGGTTTCTTCTAGGAAACTAATTACTGATGCAAGCAGATCTTCTCTTTAAAAGAAGACAAGTTCTGAAGCTGCTAAAACTCAAAATCTGATAGTAAGTGCTGATACTCAAATTCTGATATCAAGTTCTGATGAGCAAAGTCTGATGACAAAGCCTGTTGTTCTGATACAAGGTGGAAGTCAAGACTCTCAAAAGTTTATACAAACTCTGAAGCTAAAGGGGAAGCAGACTACAGTCTACTATAAAGATCCCAAGATTCAGACACTTGATGAGGAAATTGCTAGAAGATTATTTCTGAAGCATAATTCCAGGAATGGACTTAGAAAATCCCAAGGAGGAAGAAGCTAAATTTAAAGCTGAAAAGATAAATATAAAGCCAAAAGCTTTCGTTGCAAAGAAACCTCCAAGGCCTAAGGTAAAAGGCATTGTGATCAAGGAGAAGTCACATACTGAGGCATCAAAGCCCAAAACAAGATCACAATCTGAGATTGATCCCAAAGACAAAGGGAAGGGAAAAGTTGATGAACCAATCAAGCCAATGAAGATGAAAATTCCTCAAATTCTAATAAAACCAGTGTGCAAAATGGTTCAAGTTACTGATGATACTCTTGCTGAAGATGAAGATGTTCAAACTCTACAAAGAAAGAAGATTACTGAAGAATTCAAGACAACCTCTGACGAGGCTCAAGTTGTTCAGAGTGAAGAATAATAAGCTACAACAAAAATAGCAAGTTCTGATAAAATCATCAAGACATCAACCTCTGATAGTGCTCAAGTTGATTTAGACAAGATGGAAGTAGCTGATAAAAAGAAACTTCTGTGGAAAAATGTTAAACCATCAGATCCAAAGAAAAGCCAATTGCTGTCTACTTTCATGACTATTGGGTTAAATGCTAGAGAACCAAGAGACAGGGCTGGACTAGGTTCTGATGAAGCAAAGATCAAGACAGGGGTTGAAGTTGCTACTAGAGATCCATTTCTATTAACTAACAGACCTCTTGAAGATGTTACACAGAAATACCTTGATAATGTTATCTCTGTTCAAGTGGTACTGGATGCTCATGACAAGTACAATGTCAAGGAAAATCTGATTCTATTTCTTGAAGATGGAAGGAAATATCAGATGTCAGAATCAGATGTGCTAAACAAATCATTGAAAGAACTTCAATTCTTTCATTACCTTTTAGAGGTAAAGTCTGATATTACGAGGAGATGGTCAAATTTCATATTGAAGACCATCAGAGATAAAGCAAGAATTTCAGTTTCAAGGGTTACAGAATTCAGTCCTAATATTGTTGAAGATGATGGAAGTGAAACTCCAAAAAAGAAGGATTCTGCTAAGCTTGAAGTGTTACTGAATGAGAAATGTCTGTGCTACAATGAATATTCTTCTCATCCTAGGGTAATAAGACTGAATGATGGTTTAGAAAGAAACAATATCTATGCTTTAAGGACTGCAATCTACCAGATTGGGAGTCAAGATGAAGAGATGAAGCAAGTTAAACCTACAATATCTCAAGTCCTGAGGAGTAAAGAAGAAAAGCTGATATCAAGCTTTGTAAAGAATCATTATGGATTCAGATTGACTTAGTGAGATTGGTAAAAACTACAAGGACTGTAAGTAGTAGTTAGTTATCTAGTTAAACTCTTATTTGCATTTGTACTTAAATGTTTTTGACATCATCAAATCTATTAACTTGTATATTTTGCATAATTTACAAGTTGGGGGAGATTGTTAGATATATTTGAGATGTCATGTCTAATATGATTCATGTTTAGTTTTCAGATCTTAACAAACAGAACATATCAGGACTTATTGAAATCAGGACTTACTGGAAGTCAGAACTTAATATCAGAACTTAAGGTCATATCAGAACTTAAGTGCGGGAAGACTTTCATATAAGGAAGGAAGCTGATTTACAGTAGAAGATCGAGACTAAAATAAAAGAAGATATGCATGGAAAGAGTTAGAAGACTGGAAGACTTGTAGAAGATATCTGATTGATATATTTTAGGAGACAGAATTATATTCCATATCAATTAGAAGTTATCTTGTAACTGTGTACTATATAAACACAGACTTAGGGTTTACACTATATGTGTTATCATTATCGAGAAGATTATACATTGTAACCTAGCAGCTCTTAGTGATATTTGTTCATCACTGAGAGAGAACAATAGTTCTTATTGTAATAGATTTTATTCAATATACTTGATCTTTGTTACATACTTGTGTTAAATCAATTTGATTGTATAAACACTGTATTCAACCCCCTTCTACAGTGTTGTGTGACCTAACAATGACGATGATTCGGGGAAGCGGATTCGCAAAGTACCAGCAAAAGGAATACGTTATTTTCCACTAAAATCGAGGTTGCAGAAGATGTTTATGTCTGAGGACTACTCAAAATTTATGAGATGGTATGCAACAACATGAAAAAATGATGGAAATCTCAAACAGCCAACTGATGCCAAGGCGTAGAAGGTGATGTATGCTACGTATCTAAACTTTTCATATGAATATAGAAATATCAGATTAGGTATAACGGCTGACAGATTTAGTCCATTTTGTACAATGAGTACACTTCATAGTACATGGGAAATTATATTAGTGACCTACAACCTTCCGCCTTGGTTATGCATGAAGACGGAAAATTTGATACTTCCAACCATCAACCCCGGTCCAGAGTCTCCGAAGAATAACATCGATGTTTATATGCAGCCTCTTATTGTGGAGCTGAAAGAATTATGGGACCTAGGCGTGTAAACATATGTAAAGCAAAATGTAATGTAACTTGTAATCGATGAATTATAACTCAACATGAAACAAAAATAGATAAACAATATTAAATTTGATGCACAGGAACCCTAAAGATGAAGATATGATATATACAAAGAATCAAAAGATGCCAATGACTCTCTAAGTCCATAATCAATTCATGGGAAGAAGTTCATTAACATGTTCAAGCATCCATAAAGAATAAGATATCAAAGGACTTCCAGTATCAGTTACATGGTTTGATCTGGAGTATTAAAGATCAAGGGTTCAGTGTTTGAAGCTAGAAATAACCATCCAAGATGTATCAGCTTGGCAGTGCAAAAGGAATTGAATTAAATCAGTTCATGTTAGTTGTTTGTAAACTAGACCAGTACACCAAACATCAACATTCCAGAAAAGATTTAATTCAGTAACACAAAAGAAATGGCTCTTTGTTACAGCTATTGGAGACAGAGAAAATACACCAAGGCAAATACAACACTCTATGGTCGCAGGTTGTAGGTGAAGGAATTTACGGATGAGCGGAAGCGTGATATAACATTTATTCCGTAAAAACCATATACCGCACATATAGAAAAACGTATAAAAGGGAAAAACTGAGGAATCATAACCATACCTTGTGAATCGAAGCTTTATAAAAATGGAGTGCTAGCAGTTGCTCCTCGGTGTGTGAAGCACTCTACCGGTATCCACCAAGAACGATCCTCTTCGATGAAACTTTTTATAAAACCGAGCTTTTATAAAATGGAGTTTTGGGGGGAGAGAGAGAGAGAGGAAGAAGATGGAGGCTAGGGTTTTCACAAAACCAAAATTGTGTTAATAGAATGAGCCATCTCATTCTATTTATAGGGCTCTTCTAGGGTTATAAAATATATCTTTATATATATATATTAACCCCCGCATTTTATCTTTATAAAATGCTTTAATAATAATTAAAACTATTTTAATATATATCTTTATATATGCTGGAAATGGCACAAGAAACTCTCTCATTTAAATTTCAACAATATAAATGAACTAGTCAAGAAAGATCTTGTGAGAGGACTGCCAAAATCAGTATTTGCTCCTGATGGCCTTTGTGATTCATGTCAGAAGGCTAAACAAAGAAAATCTTCATTCAAGAGCAAGACTGAATCATCAATTCTTGAGCCTTATCACCTACTACATGTAGATCTATTTGGTCCAGTGAATGTCATGTCTATTGCAAAGAAGAAATATGATATGGTCATAGTGGATGAGTTCACCAAATACACATGGGTGTATTTCTTGCATACAAAAAATGAAACTGCATCTATCTTGATTGATCATGTCAAGCAACTGGATAAATTGGTCAAAGATTCTGTGAAGATCATAAGAAGTGATAATGGCACTGAGTTTAAAAATTTGATCATGGAAGAGTTCTGCAAAGACCATGGAATCAAGCAGGAATTTTCTGCTCCTGGAACTCCACAGCAAAATGGAGTTGTTGAAAGAAAGAATAGAACTCTTATTGAAGCTGCACGAACCATGCTTGATGAAGCAAAGCTACCAACCTATTTTTGGGCTGAAGCTGTGCAGACTGCTTGTTTTACTCAGAATGCAACACTCATTAACAAGCATGGAAAGACACCATATGAGATGGTGAAGAAAAAGAAGCCAAATCTGAAGTATTTTCATGTATTTGGATGCAAGTGTTTTGTTCTTAAGACTCACCCTGAACAGCTATCCAAATTTGATTTAAAAGTTGATGAAGGAATTTTTGTTGGATATCCACTTTCCACAAAAGCCTTCAGAGTCTACAATTTAAGAACAAGAGTTGTCATGGAATCTATCAATGTCTCCTTTGATGATAAGAAGATTACTGGACTTGAAGATTTCAATGATCATGATCAGCTGGGATTTGAAAATGAAGACTTAAATTCTGATACTGAAAATCCTGACAATCTAAATCCGGATACTGCAAACTCTGATGGATTAAACTCTGATGTTATTGAAACTGTGGTGACTACACCAAAGGAAGATGCACCTGTGCAGGGGGAGCATACTAAAGATACAACCACATCTCAAGAAGCATCAGAACATACAACTGGCTCTTCAAGTTCTGATTCATCAAGTTCTGATAAGCCAAGTTCTGATAATTCTGAAAACTCAAATTCTGAAGGATCCAACTCAGAGAGCATAATTTCAGGGGGAGCATCAAAAAATGTTGATAAAGACAGCATGGATCATGGGGGAGCATCCAGTTCTAGAAACAATCTTCCATCTGCAAGGAAGTGGACTAAATCACATACACTTGACTTAATTATTGGAAATCCTGATGCAGGTGTCAGAACTAGAACAACTACTTCAAGTGAATGTCTTTATAATTCTTTTCTTTCTCAGACTGAACCAAAGAAAGTGGAAGAAGCTCTTCAAGATGCTGATTGGGTGCAAGCAATGCAGGAAGAGTTAAATGAATTTGAAAGAAACAAAGTCTGGACCCTAGTGCCAAGACCAAAGAACAGATCTGTTGTTGGTACAAAGTGGGTGTTTAGAAACAAAACTGATAGTGATGGCATAATTACAAGGAATAAAGCAAGGTTGGTTGCAAAAGGATATTCTCAACAGAAGGGAATTGATTATGAAGAAACATTTGCACCAGTTGCTAGATTGGAAGCCATAAGGATATTTTTGGCTTATGCTGCTCACAAAAAGTTTACTGTCTTTCAAATGGATGTGAAAAGTGTTTTTCTCAATGGAGAATTGGAAGAGGAAGTATATGTTGAACAACCTCCAGGCTTTGTAGATTCCAAATTTCCAAATCATGTTTACAGGCTTGATAAAGCACTTTATGGCCTTAAGCAAGCTCCAAGAGCATAGTATGAGACTTTAGCTCAGTTTCTTCTGGAAAGTGGATTTAACAGAGGAACTATTGACAAAACACTGTTCTACCTCAACAATGGAAAGGACTTACTTTTGGTACAGATATATGTTGATGATATCATATTTGGTTCTACAAATGACAGACTTTGCAAGAAGTTTCCCAAACTGATGCAGTCAAGATATCAAATGAGTATGATGGGGGAACTTAGCTATTTTCTGGGCCTTCAAGTCAAGCAGAATGAAGAAGGCACTTTTATTTGTCAAACCAAGTACACCAGAAATTTGCTGAAGAAATTTGGAATGCAAGATTGTTCAAGTGCATCCACTCCCATGGCCACTGCAACAAAATTGGATAAGGATACTGGTAAATCAGTAGATATTACTGATTACAGAGGTATGATTGGCTCTCTACTCTATCTAACTGTTAGTAGACCTGATATCATGTATGCTACCTGTCTTTGTGCAAGATTTCAAGCAGATCCAAGAGAACCTCACTTAACAGCTGTGAAAAGAATTTTCAAGTATCTTAAGGGAACAACTGATCTGGGATTGTGGTATCCCAGAGAATCAGATTTTAAACTAATAGGTTACTCATATGCAGATTTTGCAGGATGCAAAATTGACAGGAAAAGCACAAGTGGAAGCTGCCAATTTCTTGGAGGCAGATTGGTTTCTTGGTTCAGCAAGAAATAAAAGTCAATTTCCACATCAACTGCAGAAGCAGAGTACATTGCTGCAGGAAGCTGTTGTGCACATATTCTTTGGATGAAGAATCAGTTACTGGATTATGGGTTAACATATTTTAAAATCCCTATTTACTGTGATAATCAAAGTGCTATTGCTATGACAGGTAATCCAGTTCAACACTCAATGACAAAGCACATCAGCATTAGGTACCACTTCATATGGGAACATATGGATGAAGGTACAGTGGAATTGCACTTTGTTCCAACAGATCAACAACTAGCAGATATCTTCACAAAACCACTGTGTAAAGCTACTTTTACAAGATTGGTAAATGAACTTGGCATGGTTTCAGGTTCTTTCTCTAAATCTGGTTAGTTTTTGTTCTGATGCATCAGATTTTATGATCAGTATTTACAGATATTACTATCTTTGTGTATTCTGTGCTTAATTGAAAATTGCTTAAGTACTGATTGTTGTCTGATGTGAATTTCTAAACTCTGATAGTGATATGAATGTTTCTATGATTATTCAATCCAATGAGGATAACTATGCTAGATGCTGACCTAGTAGTCTTTAATATACTAAAGATCCCATGTTTGAAGTAATTGTTTATGTGGAAATCTCTCAACACAAGCAAATTCTGATACTGAGCTTAATTGAAGTTTACTTTGTGTATCTCATTACTAAGTCATAAAATGGAATAGTGCTTCTTATCTGTTAAGTTCTGATGTCAGTAAATCTGATGGATGTACTAAGTGCTGATAAATCTCACTTATCAAAAGAAAAAGAAAAAGAAATTACATATCAGGTACTCCTTTGAGATCTAGAGTAAAAACAAAAATTGTGGAAATGAAGACCCAAGTGCGTTGCTGGTATTAAGTAATATGCATCAGAAAAGCAAAATAAATATTTTTCTTGGTGACTTTTCACACTCTATGATTACTGCAGAAATACTCTAATAATAGCATAAATTCTGATAAGCAGTCGTGACTCACTTACACTGAGAAGCCACTGTAAAATGGAATTTCAAAAGATGCATAAAATGAGCACAACATAGTTGAGGTGGATTCATGCATGAACTCATTCTAAAGTAGACTTCAGAATCATGACAGATTTTGAGCAAAGTTCTTAGTTATGCCTTATTTCTAAGATATACTGAAGTGAATCAGACTTTAATCTTTATCTGATATTTAGCTTACTGCACACACATACACTCCATATGAATGATGAAAATTACTGTGGTGATAAATATTGTTTTAGATGAACGTTTCGGTGTCAGTTGCATAAATTCTGAGGACAAGTAATGATGGAAGTTCTGATGATTAAGTTCTGAAGAAACGAAATCAGAATTTGTGTGAAAAATTACAGAAATAGGCATTCACCTTTCGAGTTAAGAAATCATGTTCAGATTACTATTAAGTTCTTATATAAGTCTAAGTTCTGATATTAAACTCTGATTCTTTACTTGACTTATTTATGGTTAAAATCTGAAACAGTCTTATTTAAAATCAGAATATGTTTGGGTGAGATATTATCAGTCAACATAATTTGGGTTAGTGGTACACGTCTTTGCACAATAATTTTTACTTGTTTCGTTTGTGCATTAAATCCTGTTTTAAACTTCTAATGGCTGTTATTATTCTCATCAGTCTAGGGAGACGAGGTAGAATTATTTCTACCTATAACCATTCAATTTTCCTTGTGTTTCTTGGTATTCTATTGGCTATATAAACCAACACCTCATTCCAGCCAACACATCTCTCATTTTCTCTCAAACTCAATTTTTTTTCTCTCATCACAAACATGGTTCATTACAACTTAGTTCTGAACTATGACACTTTCACTATCAATTTGAGGTGTCCTGAATGGCAGCAGGAATGGCATGTCACTGCCATTCCTGATGAAATCTGGGACTCGGTTCCCCAAGAGGTCCTCACAGACCTCTTGTTCTTCTACATGGACTATCATCGCCATCTTGAGCGTCTGGAAGAGGAACGTAGAGAAGCTCTCCGACAGCAGGAGCGAATCATTCGTCTCGCTGTTCTTTTTGTTGAGAGTAAGAAGAAGAAATAATTGCAGCTATCTATTTCTCTTCACCGTCAGCTTTGTCTGGCTTCTTAGCTTAGGACTAAAGCTGTTGGTGTTAAGATTTGTAGCTTAGGACAATCTTGTAATTTTAAGCATGTAATTTAAATTTCATGAAATGTATTTGCTCAATATATCAATGAAATTTTATTTTTATGCAAGATTTTGTCTCTGAGTCGTTTGATATTCTGATAACATTTTTAATCCTGTCACTAACCATATTCTGATGACCTTTTTAGCTCTGATACAAATCAAGTTCTGATTCTGACATGGCAGTATTTGTTTACTTGGTTTATTAATGGTCATTCTTTTATTGGTCATAATTTTACAGAATATTGGTCAAGCAGTGATAAATGTTTATTAAGTGGGAATAGTTTTTAAAATTTAAAATAAAACTGAACTACCTTGATTAATGGGATTACTTGGTAAGTGGAACGGTTTTTCCTTGAAAAACTACATGTGATAAGTAATGATTACTGAATACCCGTGCCCATTAATTATCTTTTACTGCTGCATGTCTGACAGGTGTCTCAACGGTTACTTTTTCTACCATGTATAAGTAAAAGAGAGAAAAGATTGTAAAATCTTTTATTTACTTTCATATTTTATCTCTCTCTTCTTACTTTTAGTTTCTCTCATCTACTGATGATTTTTTATACAGACATTCTATCAAACACCTTACAGGCAATTTTCTTTCTCACGAATTCTCCTGGCACCCAAGGACATAATTTTTGATGGAGATACGTTTGTTCCTAATAACTTCTCTGCTATTTTTAGCAAGTCAGAAGCCTCTGAACTTCACTTTATTCAGGACTTTCTTACTAGTTCTGATATAGGGTATGCTCTGACCGAACCCGAAGCAGTCTCTGGTACTCAAGTCCTGGAGTTCTGGAGAAGCGGTGTATATGATGATGGTGGTGCTCAAGGGTCCCCAAGTATTATTTTTTTATCAGGGGAGGATAAGTATGTTGTGACATTGTCTACGGTTTGACAAGCACTGTAGCTACCTGAGAACTGTGTCTATTCTACTATTGACGAGCCAGTTCTTCAAAACATGATGGCCAGTCTGGGATATGAGAGGACATTGACAAAGCTGGGCCAGTTGAAGAGATCTTTCATAAGGAGGGAATGGAGTTTCTTCTTTGATTGCATAACTAAAGCTTTTGTAAACAAATGTTCCAATTTTGATGCAATTCCCATATTCAGCCAACAAATCGGGTATGCTGTCATAAATCGAACTGATTTTGACTATGCAAGTGTTGTCTTAGGTTTTATTGGGGACATAATGAATGAAGATAGATCTACTATCTATTTTGCTAGATTCTGTCAGCTTATCTATAGTTTCTGTTGTGATAATAAGCCCCAAAATGCTGATGAATTAATTTCATCATTCAGAATAGCTAAAAGAGCTTTTACTGACTTATTATCTATTGATAATAAGAAGGCTGTGTTAAGACCCCTCTTAATTCCTTTATCTGTCAAACAAGCCTTAATAACCTATGATCCTATTAAGTACACTGCACTATATCCTGATGTTCAACCATCTGAACCTCATCCATCAGCACCTACCACCTCAACTCAACCACCACAAACTTCTCAACCTCAACCTTCAGATCCTACAGTGCAGCCTTCATCTTCCAAACCTAAGAGGACTAAGAAAGTACCTCAAACATAACAGAAGAGAAGGAGATTCATTCTGCGAGATGAATCAGATGCTGAGGAACAGGTTCCTATATCAGAACATGTTGTTCGAGAAGCTGAGAAGGTCTCTTCTCAGGAGGATGTTGATATTGGGAGTTCTAGGCCCCTAAAAAGGCTTAGAAAGCGTAATTCTGATGATACAGCTCCTAAAGTCTCCTTAAAAGCTAAAAGATTCAAAACATTGGCAAAAAGGCCTGAAGATTCTGGTAAAGGAATGGAAGCAGCAGCTAAGGAAGGGGATCAGGAATCTCTGATCTCACAAGACCCTGTTGAAGCTCACACTTCTCCTAGTGTTGATCTAGACCATCATGCCACTCATCACTCTCCACTACATGAGCCAGAAATTACTCACATTCCTACACCTCCAGTATCTCCAGTAAATGCTGATACCCAGGGGCCAAGTGATGAAATTGACATTCATAACTTGGAAGTGCCTCCGGTTTTGTATCTAGAAGATCCACCAACTCAAGTCACTCCACCAACAACAACACCAATTCCTGATGCTGATTTTAATCCAGAATTGCCTACAACACCTTCTCTGCATCTAGATTCTGAAGATCAGATTTTAGGTGAGCATCAGAATATGGATGTTGATCAGAACTTAGTTGGAGATCAGCCCTTACAGGATGATGTTGAAGCCTCCATAGCTTCTCATACTGTTCTTTTATCAGAGGATGCTGAAGATGTTGACTCTGTAAGTTCTGATGCTGCAAATATTGATGCTACTGGTAATGTTGCTACAAATTTAGATGCTAATGTAACTGGTCCTTCTGGACATGCACCTCTACAAGCTCCTTCAGAAGCTGAGATAGTCAAAAAGTTTGTTACAGGGGAAGCACCAGTACCTTGGAGTGAAACTCCTCGAGGACAGGAGTGGACTAAGGAGTGGAACACAGTTACCTTTATCTCTACTGAAAAGATTCTTACTGCTCACTTGGCAAAAGCTGATGAGATGATAGTCAATGATGATTTCAAGACACAGCTAAGAGTTACTGCCCTTAGTACAAGGCACCTTCAAGGTCAACATTCTATAACTCAGGCCAAGGTGGACAAGATTCAAGAAACCTTAATGCAGCAAGATACAGTTGTCAAGTTGGACAAGAAAAGGTTTTTCAAACCTTCATTTGACAAAATTACCAACATTGAGAAAACCAAAGAGAAGCAGCATTCTCAGATTGATGAAATTTTGAAAAATCAAGCTTATCAGCAATCTCAACTCAATGAGATCCAATCCTCAATGGAATTGCTTCTCTCTCTTCTTTTACCTGCTGATGCCAAAAAGGGGGAGAAAGTAATTAAGTCCAAATGCAAATCTGATAAGACGCTGAAGAAAAAGGATGATGGTAATGACCCGGGAAACTCTGGAATGGGTGGAGGTCGTGGTCAAGGTGGAGGTCTCTCATCTAGTAGAGATGGAACTACAAGTCATAGAACAAGTTCTGATATTGGGAGAAAAATAACTTTTGATACTGGTAAAAGGATAAGTTCTGATGAATTTTTGGAACTTGATAAAGAAATTTTTGATGAAGATGTTAATCTTACTCTGACTTCGAGGAAGATTTCTAAGACAACCTCTGACATGGCTCAAGCTGTTCAGTGTCAAGATATAGTTAGTTCTGATATAACAATGAAGCAAGCAACCTCTGACATAGCTCAAGTTGGCTTGATATCAGAAGATAAGTCAAAGGAAACCTTTGACATTGCTCATGTTAAATCCTCAAAGTTACTCCTACCAGGATTCACTAAAACCAAACAGACTCAACCTTTGAAGACTGCAGCAAGTGGTTTTGAAGCAAGAGTGGTTACTGGAAAGGAAGCAAGAGATAAATCTGGATTGGGTAGTGCTGATGAAAGAAGAGTGCTGAACACAACCAATGATCCAACTTCCTTAAGTGAACCAGGTATTGGAGCAACTCCTGAAAGATTGAATCAACTAGAATATGTACAGATGGTCTACCATACCTTCTTGAAAGAACACATCTTGTTATATTTCATGACAGATGGAAGGGTTTACCATATAAGGGAAAATACTATACCACTGAAGTATTTTGAGGAATTAGAACATGTTTTATTCTTACTTCAAGTGAAGGACAGATTAACAGAAAGTGCTGCAAATTATTTGAAGACTCAAATTCAGAGACAGAAGAAGCTTTATTCTGTGAAGTCTGACAACACATATTGTCCCAAGTACAAAGATCACAAGGGTGATATTGTTGATATGAAGCCTAATACTGCAAAGATCAGAACATATCTTGGTATTAAGGGACTTGAATTCAATCTAGAGTCTGACAAAGCCTATATCATAAGACTAGATCAGGAGTTGAGAAAAGAAAAAATTAATGATCTTAGATATGCTATCTTCCAAACTGGTGAAGATACTGCAGAGCTTAAAGATGCTAAAAGGAGGATGATTGATGAACTCAGATATGCTGAGAGATGTTTGTTAAAGAACTATCTCGGAACAACTCCTGACATCGAAAAGATCAGAAAGTGAAGCCAAGTCAAGATCTACAACTGCTCGAATTCTGATATGTATACAGACTGAAGTTGTTATCAGAAGTTAAAGTTGGTAAAGCTTTAAGGACTGTAAGTTGTAGTTATCTAGTCAAATTCTCATGCATTTGTACTTAATGTTTTTGACATCATCAAATATCTGTTGAACTTGTATATTATGCTAATTTACAAGTTGGGGGAGATTGTTAGATATATTTGATAATGTCATGTCTAATATGATTTGTGTTTAGTTTTCAGATCTTACTTAAACAGGACAAATCAGTACTTAACTGAAATCAGCACTTATACTGAAGTCAGAACTTAAGTTATCAGTACTTAAGGTTCAGGAGATAATTATTATAACACCCTCCAAATCCGGGGTATAGATTTGGGGCATTATTAACAACAATTACCAACTATACCTGCACAAGCGGAATATAAATATAATAATTACCCCGAACTATCACTACTCAGGATCTTTTAAGGTTTGAGTTTGGAAACAAGAATCATGCACTACACTTTATTACAAACCCAACTAAATAAAACCTGTCTCAAGAACTCTCTTTATTACAAAACTTTATTCTATCTACAGTTTCACTACGCAATCTTTTATTCAAACTACACAAGACTTTTATTCAACCCAACATTACTACTTATCCTGCTACACCTGATCTGGCAATTCAAAGCTCTCTTCGGGAATAGGAAGGAACACTCTTGGTATAAGAGGGTCCCGCTGCTTGACTCGCTTCTTGACTATGCGGGTCCTGATGGGTTTCATTCTCTACCTTAATTGTAAAACAATAGGAGTGACAATAAAAGAAATGAGCCAAAATTGCTCAACAAGCCTGCAACAATATATATATATATTATAAAGAGAGAGAAATAAATGAACCAATAAGCTGCTGGTTTGAACAACCATCTGTATCTGTATATGATAATAATTTGCCAATGATGGCGAGTGCCAAATGAACAAAACTGGAAACAAGAACCAACATATGAACTATAATCTGCTGATCAGTCAGAATATAGTGCGGATCTATACCCAACTGCATAGACCCAACCAACATAAGGAGTACTCAGGCAACTATGGCCTATTAATTAATGGTCTGGGAAAAACCCAGCCTTTATAGTAACCATCCAGTCCAAGGCTGAGCATCCGGAACAATCGGTATGCTATTGATATATCCCAACACCAGGATATACCAGAATATATGTAGGGTAAAAGAATTGAAATATGAACAGGGAATTCAATAAATTGGGTAAATCAAGAATTGAAATGAAACTGGAACAAGTAATAATAAATGGATAACAGTGTATATGAACAATGATTATCAAAGAGAATTGATATGATAGAAAAGAAATATAAATCACTATTCTGAATTTAGAATAGGGGAAAAACTTGCCTTGCGCGTACTTAACCTGGTTTAACTCACTGCCTTCTGACCCTAGCTTGTTCTGCCTTGCTAACACTGAACAAATTATGGAAAGATAGGTGTTTAGATAATTTACTACATACGTGTATCTTGAATTGATATCACGCAACCTTATCAGTCTACCCATGCGTTTCTATATGACTCGCATATATATATATATATATATATATATATATATACATACATTTATACAGCACATCTATTCACATAATCACATAAAGCACGTAGCACGTAAAGCACATAATTAATTTCTAAATTTATAATTATTTTTAGAATCAATTCTGGGCTTATACCTGCATTACTAGTCGTATCTGATTTTATTATAATTTTTCGGGATTTATTCGGCTCAATTATATCCCTACTAGGACCTACGAACTATCAATTATCACCAAACCACTCTTTTTCAGAAGAAATTATAACTTACAACCATTTTTATTGGATTCGTCTCATTTTTCTGAGTCTAGAGGTCTTCGTTTCACTCAAATCGGACTAACGGTTGAATTGTTATGAAGTAAATACGGATGATTTAATTTATTATTCAATATAAATAATTATTACAACCTTTTAAATCCTAAAATAATTTTTACATAATTATTTAAGAAAAATCAAAGTCAAAAATAATTTTTTTATAATTTTTGGAGTTAAAATGAAGAAGTTACGATTTATTGAAAATTATGTGATTAATTATCGAAATAATTAATCACTTTTTAAATATTGAATAAATAAATAACTAATAAATAATTAATAATTGCTTATTTAATAATCTAAAATAATAAATCTCTAATTATCAGGATTAATCACAATTTATTATAATGTTTATAACTTATCGATATTTATTCGATTAGATCGATTATTTACAAATAATCAATCAACTTAATTAGCCGATACGCTATTTATCGAATAATTACAAATTACTCGAATTATAAATCACTTAACGATTAATCATTCGTATAACTACGAGCTACTCGCAATTCTCGAATAACTATCGAATCGCTATTATTACTATACCTATACGATTAATTAATCACTTGATTATCTATATTTAATTATTAGATACGAATAATTATTACGATATTCTTCGAACAATTATCGGTCGAATAATAATTCTAATTATCGAATTACTATTCGCATTATTAACTAATTATTAGATTATTAATCATATCACTTAATTATTTCTAATTCTTATTTATTAATTAATTACCTAATTATTAATTAATTACCTAATTATTAATTAATTAGATAACTAATAAATAATTAGATAAATAATTAAATAATTAAATTAGAATTTGTAAATTAATAAAATAATTTAGAAATTAATAATACTATTTTTCAGAATTTAAAACTAATTTTTAATTAATTATTAGAATTATTAAAACTGATTTTTAATTACTAAAATATAAATAAATTATTAATTTAATCAGAAACACAAAAACAGGAACAGGGGTTGGACTTTTAGGATCAAACCCGGGTCGAAACCGGGTTGGAAACCGGGTCGACCCCGACCCAATCGGGTCACGAAGAACACCGGTCCCTTCCCCAGAATCCGACGCCGGCGGACTGATTCCGGCGAACCAAACGGAGCCAAAACGCTCGATTTCATACTCGTTCTTCTTCGTTTTCGACGCACAGCAACACCACGACGCTCCCTTCCTGTTCCTCCTTCGTCCTCGTCGTCCACAACGGCCAGAAACTCAACGAACACGGCGGCGGCGGCAAAATCCGGCGAGCTCGAAATCAACACCAAACTCGACGAAACTGGTACCGTTCGACTGTAATTTCAACGATCTAAACAACTATGCTAACAGAATCATCAAACAACTACTCAATCACAAAACCCGAATTAAAAAAATAAACCCGAAAATAACAATTTTAAAATCGATTAATCGAACAACAAAAATAGTTACACAATCGAAAAGTAGAGATTATAAGCTTCAAAACGGCTACTTACACTTCGATTTCTGACACCGGAATCACGTTCAAAAGTCCGATTGATTCTGCTGCCCTGTTCTTCACCAAACCCTAACCCTAATTCCCTTTCTTTTTCTTTTTATTTTTTTCTGATTTTTAATTGTAATTAACTGATTTAATTAATAATAATTCAGGTATTTATATTTATGAAAATAATACCCCTAAGTAAAATTAAGGGTCTAATTACACTCCTAATAAAAATATTTGGCCCCAATTTTTATAATTTTTGGGTATTAATAATGAATTTTTAAATATCCAATAAATACAAAATAAATACTAAAAATTCCCAAAAATTGTGAAAAATACAAAAATACAAAGAAAAATGATATATGATAATTTCATGATCATATAAAAATAAAAATGTGATTTTTGTGGGGTTTTTGGTACCCGAAGGGGTCCGGAAAAGTCGTTTTTCGCGAAAAAGGTCAATTTGTAAAACGTCTAGGGGTTCAGAATAGCGATACGGTATAGGGCATTTTTGGCAAAATAGGGCCAATGATTTTGTTTGAAATACGGGCTTTTAAAACATAGTTTTGAGCTGTACAGGTTTTAATATAATATATATAACTGACGATAAAATGTTCAATAAATATCCAAAACACGTTTGGATCAAAACAACCAACATATAACACATAGCAGTCAGGGTTCAACGACTTAACACATTTAATCACATAATAATACACATAATTTATTATTATTATTATATAATACAAGCGTAATTCCTCGGTCGTTACATTCTCCTCCCCTTAACAAGATTCTGTCCTCAGAATCTAATTATGCAAATAACTGAGGATACTTTTCTAGCATTTCACTTTCAAGCTCCTAGGTTGATTCTTCAACCACTGGATTTCTCCATAAAACTCTCACTAATGACACAGACTTATTTCTTAATACCCTCTCTTGCCTATCTAGAATTCTTATTGGCTGTTCTACATATGACAAATCTGCATGAAGTTCTACTGGTCCATACTCTATTACATGCCTTGTATCAGGATTATACCTCTTAAGCATAGATACATGAAATACGTTGTGAATGTGCTGCATATAGGGTGGTAGAGCTAACTCGTACGCAACCTTCCCAATTTTCTTCAAAATCTCAAATGGTCCAACGTATCGTGGCTTCAATTTCCCTTTATTGCCAAATCTGGTCAATCCTTTCCATAGCGATATTTTGAGCAATACGTGTTCTCCTTCCTGATAGTCCATATCCTTCCTGGCTTGATTTGCATATCTGCTTTGTCTGTTCTGTGCTGCCTCGATTCGTTTTCGAATAAGATTACTCTTTTCTTTTGTCTGCTGAATTAATTCTGGACCCAAAATCTTGCGTTCTCCAACTTCATCCCAATGCACGGGTGATCTGCATTTCCTCCCATATAATGCTTCATACAGTGGCATTCCAATACTGGCGTGATAGCTATTATTATAAGAAAATTCCACTAGGGGTAAATGTTCATCCCAACTGCCTTCAAAATCGATCGCACAAACTCGTAGCATGTCTTCAATCGTTTGAATTGTCCTTTCACTTTGGCCGTCAGTTTGCGGATGATAAGCTGTACTCATATTCAACTTCGTTCCTAGACATTCTTGGAATTGTCTCCAAAATCTTGAATTGAAACGAGGATCTCGATCCGATACAATTGATACTGGTACTCCATGACGCATCACAATTTCTTTGAGATACATGTGCACTAATTTGTCGAGCGAAAATCTTTCATTAATTGGTAGAAAATGTGCCGACTTCGTAAGTCTGTCAATGATTACCCATATCGCATCATGATTTGCCCTAGTCCTCGGTAGTCCTACCACAAAATCCATCGCTAGATGTTCCCATTTCCATTCTGGAATGTCTAATGGTTGCAATAACCCACTCGGACGTTGGTGTTCTGCTTTAACTCGCTGGCATGTGTAGCATTTACTCACCCATTCTGCTATCTCCTTCTTCATACTCGGCCACCAAAAGTTTTCCTTCAAATCGCGATACATTTTCGTGCTTCCTGGATGAATGGAATACTTCGAATTGTGCGCATCTCGCATAATTTCTTCTTTTAATTCTGCCACGTTAGGGATCCAGATTCTTGACGCAAAACGTAAAATTCCTTCATTATCTTTCTGAGTTGTAATCTCTTCTCCTGTTAAGTTATCGTCTTGACAACGGCGAATCTTTTCCAGCAATTCTGGTTGGAAAGTCATAGCGTAGATAGTTTCTGCAGATTCATTGGGAATACGAATTTCGATTTCCAATTTGTCGAATTCCCTGGCCAATTCTTCGCATGAAGTTAACCGATTCAATCTTTCTTTTCTGCTTAGCGCATCTGCTACAACATTTGCTTTTCCTGGATGATAACTGATTGTAACATCGTAATCTTTAATCAATTCCAGCCATCGACGTTGTCGCATGTTTAGTTCCTTTTGCATGAAGATATACTTCAGACTTTTATGATCCGTGTAGATTTCACATTTTTCACCGTACAAATAATGTCTCCAAAGCTTCAATGCAAATACAATTGCTGCCAATTCCAGATCATGCGTAGGATATTTCTGCTCATGAGGTTTAAGTTGTCTCGACGCATATGCAATGACGTTACCATGTTGCATCAACACACATCCTAAACCACGATATGAAGCGTCACTGTAAATAACAAAATTTCCTTGCTCGTCTGGCAGTACTAATACTGGTGCCGTCACCAACCGATTCTTCAATTCTTGAAAACTTTCTTCACACTTACTATTTCATTCGAACTTTTCACTTTGTCGAGTTAACTTGGTCAGCGGTGTTGCTATTTTCACAAAATCTTTAACAAATCTTCGATAATATCCTGCCAAACCTAAGAAACTTCGAACCTCTGTCGATGTCTTTGGTCTTTCCCAATTCAATACAGCTTCAATCTTTGTTGGATCCACTTGAATGCCTTCTCTGCTGATGATGTGCCCTAGAAACTGCACTTCTTTCAACCAAAATTCGCATTTGGAAAATTTTGCATAAAGCTGCTCCTTCCGTAATATCTCCAATGTCGTTCTTAAATGCGCTGCATGCTCTTCTTCCGTCTTTGAATAGATCAAGATGTCATCAATAAATATAATGATAAACTTATCCAAATACTTCTTGAATATTCGATTCATCAAATCCATAAACGCTGCAGGTGCATTCGTCAATCCAAAAGCCATTACAAGAAATTCATAGTGTCCGTACCTTGTTCTAAACGCTGTCTTTGGAATATCTTCGGCCTTGATCTTTAACTGATGATAGCCTGATCGTAAGTCGATTTTCGAAAACCATGCTGCTCCTTTTAGTTGATCAAATAAATCATCAATGCGAGGTAAAGGATATTTATTCTTGATAGTTAACTTGTTCAGCTCACGATAATCAATACACAGTCGCATACTACCATCCTTCTTTTTCACGAACAATACTGGCGCACCCCATGGGGATACACTTGGCCTTATAATTCCTTTGTCAAGAAGTTCTTGCAACTGCTTTGCTAATTCCCTCATTTCAACAGGTGCCATTCGATATGGAGTTTTCGAAATTGGTTCAGTCCCTGGCGTCAAGTCAATAGTGAACTCGATTTCTCGATCTGGTGGAATTCCTGGTAATTCGTTCGGAAAAACATCAAGAAATTCACAAACTACAGGAATATCTTCAATCTTCAAATCTCCCTTATCAACATCCCGTACATAGGCTAAATAAGCTTGACATCCTTGACGTAGCAATCTTCTCGTCTGCATTATTGATAGGAATTTCTGCTTTTGCTTCTCACCTTTAAATATTACCGTTTCATTTTCTTCAGTTTGCAATTTCACTCTCTTATTCGCACAATCAATTTGAGCATTATTACTAGACAGCCAATCCATTCCTAAAATAATATCAAACTCCCCTAACCTAAAAGGTATCAAATCAACTGAAAAATGACATCTCCCTATCTCAATATCACAGCTCGGACATACTCGATCTACTGCAACCTGATCATTATTCGCTAATTTTATGACTAACACTTCTTCCAACCATTGAATCTCACAATCTATCTTAGAGATAAAAGCTTCAGAAATAAAAGATCTAGTAGCTCCTGAATCAATCAATACCAAAGCATTTACGGAATTTACAGGGAGTGTACCTGCAACCACATTCGGACTCTGTACCGCTTCCTTCATTGACATGTTGAAAGTCCTTGCTCTGGGCTGATTTTGCTGTGGTAGTGGAGGTGGAGGTAATGCTAAAATTCTTGGAATACTGGCAGCCATTGCAATTCCTCTGCAGTCTTTGGCGATATGTCCTTTTCTCCCACATTGGAAACAAGTAACTTCTGCCTTTCCCATTGGACATTCTCCAGAATAGTGTCCCCTTTGCTTGCACTTGAAACACGTAACATTTAGCTTATTGCAAACTCCTGTATGCTTTCTACCACACGTTCTGCAATCAGGTATAAGCGGTCGGATAAGTCTCTGCTGAATTGGGGCTGGAAGTCGATTTCCCATCCTCTGATGGTTCTGCTCTGGCCTTTTGAAATTTACTTTTCCCCGAGCTTGAAATCCCGGCCTTTTGTTGAAACGATTCTGAAAATTCCCTGGTCCTTTCTCTTTCTGAGCTGCTTCGCTTTCTCCTTCAATAATCATAGCCTTCTGAACAACAGCCATATAAGTTGTCAATTCAAACACAGCTACCCTGCTACGAATCCATGGTTTCAGTCCTTGTTGAAATCTCTTGGCCCGCTTCTCATCCGTATCCACCTGCTCTGGAACAAACCTTGCCAATTCAGTAAACTTGGTTTCATAATCCGCAACCGATAAGTTGTCTTGTTTCAGCTCCAGGAACTTGATCTCCATCTGGTTCTTCATAAAACGAGGAAAATATTTCTCCAAGAAAAGATCAGTGAATCTGTTCCAGGTCACCACACCTTCTTCCAAAGCTTTCTTTGATTCCCACCAGTAATTAGCTTCGCCTTTTAGAAAATAGCTAGCGAAATCTGTCTTCTGCTCGTCCTCAACCTTTACCAACGAAAAAGCCTTTTCCATCTCTTTCAGCCAAGCTCTCGCTTTTGTGGGATCTGTGGAACCCATAAATTCCGGTGGCTTCACCGACTGAAATTGCTTGAAAGTAGTCGTAGGTGCTACTGGTGGTATTTGATGTCCTGGATGAGCGGCTTGCTGTAACATCTGTTGCTGGAACTGCTGTTGCTGCTGCTGCATTTGTTGTTGCATCATCAACATCTGCTGTTGCATGAGATTAAACATCTGATCCATCTGTTTATTATTGTTTTGGCCATCGGTGTTTCCATTCGATGAGTCGGGCTGCGCTTTTCTCTTAGGTGCCATTTTTCTGGTAAATAAATAATGGATCTTATTTAATAACAGTATATTAAACATATATTAAAACAGTCGATTCGAGAAATAAAATAACTTATTAAATAAAAGAATAGATAAAACAGTATGATATGTTTTAAATTTAATTAATTTTATTTTTTTTTTAACATGATCGTGAATAAAACTACATTTGTAAATATGCAATGGTACTGAAATAAATGTAAATGCTTAAATGATTGGGAATAAAATAAAGAAAACGTGCAAAAGATTATCTCATATATATATATATATAGGTAGAACACCAGCTACAGGTGTCAATGCTTGATACAAAACCCTATGATATAACAGTCGTACTGCTACTACTATCAGTCAGAGTCAGTAGCTACACTCATACAATACTATACTGCCTCTATCTACAAAATATACATAATACAGCACTCATCGATCTGCTAATCTCAAAATCCTGGTGGTACATGGCTCAACTCCTCCTGCACTGCCTCTAGCACTGCCTCGGTAAGTCCCAATGCTCTGCGATATGCTGTCTCCGCACTAAGATCCTGCTGTCTCAAATCAGTAAGCTGCTGCGAACTAACCCGGTGAATATGATGTAGTCTCTCTCTCAGTATATAATCCGGTCGTAATGCTCTGACAGGACCATCCGTCTGTGTCTCATACAACCCAAGGATCTCCCTACACTGGTTCTGCCATCTAATCATCTCCTCCCTCTCTGCCTGAAAGCGCTGGTAAGTCACGGTATGATGCTCATGAAGATCAGTGCTGGAACCTCGAGAAGGTAATGGTCCATCTACCACGATCTCATCTATAAACTCCGGCTGAGGAAACTGATAAACTCCTGGAACAGGTGCATAAATGGCTAATGGGGCAGGAAATAAGACAGGCTGCTCCATAGGCGCATACACGGGCGGCTCTGCCTCTGGCTCCATCGGTGGCATCTCTGGAATCTCGACTGGTGGCATAGGAATCTGAGGCTCTAAATCCTCCCACTGCGGAAGATCAACCATATCAGGAATATCGAACCTCGGGAACTCTAATGGTGGAAAATCTGGTATCTCTGGCTCAAAATATGGAAAATAATCTGCAAAACCTGGTACCTCTGGGGGAAGTGGTATCTCTGGTGCTGGCTCAGGTGGCAATGGAGGTAAGATATGCTCTGACACTGGGGCTACTACCTGTGCATCCACTGGATCTATCTCGGTCCTCTCCGTAGATGATGATAAAGAAGCCATCTAATATACATAAAAATAATAACACAAAAACAATCAAATCACAATCCTAAACTCATAACTTCTAATCACATAGACAAACAATCCTAACACTCTTAATCTCATCCTATCTCATTTTCCTATCTTATCTTAGCCCTAACGTTCTTGTTTTCAAAGGTCAAACCTAGGCTCTGATGCCAACTATAACATCCTCCAAATCCGGGGTATAGATTTGGGGTATTATTAACAACAATTACCAACTATACCTGCACAAGCGAAATATAAATATAATAATTACCCCGAACTATCACTACTCAGGATCTTTTAAGGTTTGAGTTTGGAAACAAGAATCATACACTACACTTTATTACAAACCCAACTAAATAAAACCTGACTCAAGAACTCTCTTTATTACAAAACTTTATTCTATCTACAGTTTCACTACGCAATCTTTTATTCAAACTACACAAGACTTTTATTCAACCCAACATTACTACTTATCCTGCTACACCTGATCTGGCAATTCAAAGCTCTCTTCGGGAATAGGAAGGAACACTCTTGGTATAAGAGGGTCCCGCTGCTTGACTCGCTTCTTGACTATGCGGGTCCTGATGGGTTTCATTCTCTACCTTAACTGTAAAACAATAGGAGTGACAATAAAAGAAATGAGCCAAAATTGCTCAACAAGCCTGCAACAATATATATATATATATTATAAAGAGAGAGAAATAAATGAACCAATAAGCTGCTGGTTTGAACAACCATCTGTATCTGTATATGATAATAATTTGCCAATGATGGCGAGTGCCAAATGAACAAGACTGGAAACAAGAACCAACATATGCACTATAATCTGCTGATCAGTCAGAATATAGTGCGGATCTATACCCAACTGCATAGACCCAACCAACATAAGGAGTACTCAGGCAACTATGGCCTATTAATTAATGGTCTGGGAAAAACCCAGCCTTTATAGTAACCATCCAGTCCAAGGCTGAGCATCCGGAACAATCGGTATACTATTGATATATCCCAACACCAGGATATACCAGAATATATATAGGGTAAAAGAATTGAAATATGAACAGGAAATTCAATAAATTGGGTAAATCAAGAATTGAAATGAAACTGGAACAAGTAATAATAAATGGATAACAGTGTATATGAACAATGATTATCAAAGAGAATTGATATGATAGAAAAGAAATATAAATCACTATTCTGAATTTAGAATAGGGGAAAAACTTGCCTTGCGCGTACTTAACCTGGTTTAACTCACTGCCTTCTGACCCTAGCTTGCTCTGCCTTGCTAACACTGAACAAATTATGGAAAGATAGGTGTTTAGATAATTTACTACATACGTGTATCTTGAATTGATATCACGCAACCTTATCAGTCTACCCATGCGTTTCTATCTGACTCGCATATATATATACATACATTTATACAACACATCTATTCACATAATCACATAAAGCACGTAGCACGTAAAGCACATAATTAATTTCTAAATTTATAATTATTTTTAGAATCAATTCTGGGCTTATACCTGCATTACTAGTCGTATCTGATTTTATTATAATTTTTGGGGATTTATTCGGCTCAATTATATCCCTACTAGGACCTACGAACTATCAATTATCACCAAACCACTCTTTTTCAGAAGAAATTATAACTTACAACCATTTTTATTGGATTCGTCTCATTTTTCTGAGTCTAGAGGTCTTCGTTTCACTCAAATCGGACTAACGGTTGAATTGTTATGAAGTAAATACGGATGATTTAATTTATTATTCAATATAAATAATTATTACAACCTTTTAAATCCTAAAATAATTTTTACATAATTATTTAAGAAAAATCAAAGTCAAAAATAATTTTTTTATAATTTTTGGAGTTAAAATGAAGAAGTTACGATTTATTGAAAATTATGTGATTAATTATCGAAATAATTAATCACTTTTTAAATATTGAATAAATAAATAACTAATAAATAATTAATAATTGCTTATTTAATAATCTAAAATAATAAATCTCTAATTATCAGGATTAATCACAATTTATTATAATGTTTATAACTTATCGATATTTATTCGATTAGATCGATTATTTACAAATAATCAATCAACTTAATTAGCCGATACGCTATTTATCGAATAATTACAAATTACTCGAATTATAAATCACTTAACGATTAATCATTCGTATAACTACGAGCTACTCGCAATTCTCGAATAACTATCGAATCGCTATTATTACTATACTTATACGATTAATTAATCACTTGATTATTTATATTTAATTATTAGATACGAATAATTATTACGATATTCTTCGAACAATTATCGGTCGAATAATAATTCTAATTATCGAATTACTATTCGCATTATTAACTAATTATTAGATTATTAATCATATCACTTAATTATTTCTAATTCTTATTTATTAATTAATTACCTAATTATTAATTAATTACCTAATTATTAATTAATTAGATAACTAATAAATAATTAGATAAATAATTAAATAATTAAATTAGAATTTGTAAATTAATAAAATAATTTAGAAATTAATAATACTATTTTTCAGAATTTAAAACTAATTTTTAATTAATTCTTAGAATTATTAAAACTGATTTTTAATTACTAAAATATAAATAAATTATTAATTTAATCAGAAACACAAAAACAGGAACAGGGGTTGGACTTTTAGGATCAAACCCGGGTCGAAACCGGGTTGGAAACCGGGTCGACCCCGACCCAATCGGGTCACGAAGAACACCGGTCCCTTCCCCAGAATCCGACGCCGGCGGACTGATTCCGGCAAACCAAACGGAGCCAAAACGCTCGATTTCATACTCGTTCTTCTTCGTTTTCGACGCACAGCAACACCACGACGCTCCCTTCCTGTTCCTCCTTCGTCCTCGTCGTCCACAACGGCCAGAAACTCAACGAACACGGCGGCGGCGGCAAAATCCGGCGAGCTCGAAATCAACACCAAACTCGACGAAACTGGTACCGTTCGACTGTAATTTCAACGATCTAAACAACTATGCTAACAGAATCATCAAACAACTACTCAATCACAAAACCCGAATTAAAAAAATAAACCCGAAAATAACAATTTTAAAATCGATTAATCGAACAACAAAAATAGTTACACAATCGAAAAGTAGAGATTATAAGCTTCAAAACGGCTACTTACACTTCGATTTCTGACACCGGAATCACGTTCAAAAGTCCGATTGATTCTGCTGCCCTGTTCTTCACCAAACCCTAACCCTAATTCCCTTTCTTTTTCTTTTTATTTTTTTCTGATTTTTAATTGTAATTAACTGATTTAATTAATAATAATTCAGGTATTTATATTTATGAAAATAATACCCCTAAGTAAAATTAAGGGTCTAATTACACTCCTAATAAAAATATTTGGCCCCAATTTTTATAATTTTTGGGTATTAATAATGAATTTTTAAATATCCAATAAATACAAAATAAATACTAAAAATTCCCAAAAATTGTGAAAAATACAAAAATACAAAGAAAAATGATATATGATAATTTCATGATCATATAAAAATAAAAATGTGATTTTTGTGGGGTTTTTGGTACCCGAAGGGGTCCGGAAAAGTCGTTTTTCGCGAAAAAGGTCAATTTGTAAAACGTCTAGGGGTTCAGAATAGCGATACGGTATAGGGCATTTTTGGCAAAATAGGGCCAATGATTTTGTTTGAAATACGGGCTTTTAAAACATAGTTTTGAGCTGTACAGGTTTTAATATAATATATATAACTGACGATAAAACGTTCAATAAATATCCAAAACACGTTTGGATCAAAACAACCAACACATAACACATAGCAGTCAGGGTTCAACGACTTAACACATTTAATCACATAATAATACACATAATTTATTATTATTATAATATAATACAAGCGTAATTCCTCGGTCGTTACAATTATCAGGAGATAATATCAGGACTTAAAGGAAACTTTCAGATAAGGAAGGCGGCTGATTGAAAGGAAAGAAGATCAAGACAAACATAAGAAGAGATATGCATGTAGAAGGAATTCTATGAAGAAAAGAATACTTGGAAGAAAAGATATCTGATTGATATATTTTAGGAAGTAGAATTATATTCCACATCAATTAGTTATTATCTTGTAACTGTGTGATATATAAACACAGACATAGGGTTTACACTATAAGTGTTATCATTATCGAGAATATTATTTATTGTAACCCTAGCAGCTCTCGTGATATTTGTTCATCACTGAGAGAGGACAGTTCTACATTATAACAGAGTTTAATAAAGTTTGTTTTCTGTTACTTGTGTTCTTTAAATTCGATTTGATTGTGCTATACATTGTATTCAACCCCCTTCTACAGTGTGTGTGACCTAACAGGACACAAGATGTTCTTCCTGATGTGTCTCATTTTGCTGACCACTATCGTGATTTTGTCAGAGAGTACATATTACATGGTTTTGATGAGATGTCTGTGGAGGTTCGTCGAGCTAGGCAGTTGGAGGAGAGGCAGCAACCGACCCGTCGAGGTAGACGTGGTGATGTACGAGCTGCTGCTGGTAGGCGAGCTAGAGTTTTGGTTGACGATGATCCTGTTGCTGCAGATCTTGGAGATGATGGTATTCTATTACATGCTGATTCTCATGATATGCCCTAATCATCTACTCATGCTCGTACTGATCCTATGGCTACAGATCTTGGGGATGATCAGGATCCTCCTGTATGTGATTCTGTTGCTCATACTATTTCTGTTCATCTTCTGGGATCATCTAGTCGTGATCCTCAGATTCTGGATAGGTATGGATATGTTCCCCCTTTTGATCTTGGCTTGACTCCTACTCCCGAGCAGCCTTGTACCAGGACCCTTCCACTAAGCAGCCTCATACCGAGGATCCTTCCACTGAGCAACCTCCTCCTCTACATCATTCTCACCGGCCTACTGAGCGGGTAGCTATGGATTTCTCTATTCTATCCTTTAGTCTCCATGTTACACCTACACCTCCTGTTGATCCTGATGTCGGTACGGACGTCACTTCTTCAAAGAGTATCCATGGCCAGAGTTCCCAGGATCGTCCCGGGAAGTATGGACATTTCTACACTTCTCGGGATAAACGACGTTCAAAGAGAACTTGTAATCCTCCAAACTGTGCAACAGATGGATAGAAGTGCGCGAAGAAATGAGAGTAAGCTTATTAAGTTTTTAAGTGTGTGTGTTTAATTTTGTATGTTCATGCATCTTAATTGTAACTTTAACTGTTTAAGTGTGTGTGACTTGTCAAATGTAATTCCTAATTTATAATATATATTTAAAAAATTAATTTTTTATGCAGATGATGGAGTGGATTGTGGATTATAGGCACTATGCAAATATCGGAAAATGCAGATGATGGAGTCGCTTGTGCTTACTTTCTCTATTTTTAGGATTTTACTTTTGAAATCTTGTAGAAAAAAAAGTCTTGGAGATATTGTGTTGTTTATTAGGATGCAAACTTTTTAATTATTTTAATTCGTTTTGTATTTCGTTGTATTATATTTTGTTGGTGTTTATTCGTATTTGTTGGTTGTATCAATTTTTTTTATTTGGGGATGATTTACAGTTTAAGAAATTTAGTATTAGAAATTTAATTTTAACAAAACAGGGGATTACAAAACTGTTGAAATGGAACAATTCAAAGCAACTGAAGCAAATCGGCAGATGAACAAATGTTTTGCCAAAAACACTTCTTCATATTCAGTTTTACTTGTTTCATAAAAAAAATAACTTCCAAAATGATATTTCATCTTCCGTTTTCAGTGTTTTAAAAAAATAAAACCTAACGGGCTATCGTGTCCTGTTTTACATATTTAAAAATTATAAACTTAACGCTCCTTTGTTTCCCATTTTTGTTTTAAATTAAAAAAATATAAAAATTTATACCCTAACGGGCTATCGTGTGCAGTTTTACATTTTTTTTTAAAAATAAGCCTTTTAACGTTCCTTCATGTCACGTTTTGGTTTTAAATTCAAAAATTATAAAATGACAAAATAAAGGACGAAGTAACGTTTTACCGGCTTCTTTGTAACTCCCAGCAAACACACAAAACTCAGTCTCCTGCTTCTCACTTTACAAACCTAAAAATACAAATATCAAGATAAATTTTTTACATAAATATTTATTAAAATTATTACAGATTTGTTATTGGCTTCGGGTTCGGGATCTAGAGCACAATCGGTTACGGTGATTGCGTGGATATATACCGATGGTAATGTGCGACAAACTCAATTAGAGGGTTACGTATATGATAAACCGGTTTCTAAGCAAGTAAGACTCGATTCTAGTATGAATTTTAATAATTTGGGCGATGTATTATTTTTGAAATTGAAAATTGATAGGAGTTTGTATGATTTTAAGTTGTGCTATCGATGAAAAAATTTCAATGATATGAAGTTTGGTATTATTCTGGTTGATGATGTTGAGATGATGTTTGGAATTATTGTTTCGAATGGACCTCCTTTCTTTGTTGAAATTTATCTACAAAAAATTTTAACTTGTGCATTGATTGAAACAAGTTCGAGAGTTGTGGAAACTAGTTCGAGAGTTTCCGAGAGGAGTGGTAGTAGGGGTTTTGATTGTCAAACTACTAGTAGTATGTATATGGGTGGTGATATGGTTAGTAGTAGAGGTTTGGATGCTTATTATGTTATTGAGTCAGATTTGATTACACGGGATGAGACATTGGAGCCAATAGAGTTGAGGGAGGGGATGATATTCGACTCAAAAAAAGTGTTGATACATACGGTTAGAGATTTTCATATCCGGAATCATCAAGAGATTAAGGTGGTTAGATCAAGTGATGTGTATTGGATTGTGGTTTATAAGAATAAGGATACTGGTTGTGAATAGAGTTTAAAATCTAGGTTGCGAAAATCACTTGGGAAATTTCATATTATGGAAACTTCGGGACTACACACATGTTTACGCACCACCATTACTCAAGACCATCCTAATTTGACATCTCATGATATTCTTGAACTAGTTAAGGATCAAATCATAGTTGATCCCACGGTTAAGGAAAAAGTGTTGATGGCCACGGTGAAAAGTATTTTTGGTTACCAACCGGGAAGAAAGAAGATTAGAGATGCCAAAAAGCTAGCAATTGATGAAGAACATGGATCTTGGAAAGGATCATATGAAGACCTCCCTTTTTTTAATGGAAGTGTTGTAATGTTTTAATGTGGGAACCAAGGTTTATTGGGTTTTTAAGGAGGATGAGATGTAAGATCGTGGGAGCTTAGAGGCATTCTATCTTTTTATACTAGTATCGTATAGATTTTTAAATGCTTTTTCATATTTATGTAATGTTTTGTAGTTAATGAGTATATTATGTCTTTATTTGGAACATGAAATGACATTCAAGAGACTCTTCTGGGCTTTCAAACCATGCATTGATGGATTTGAGCAATGTATGCCTATCATACATATAGATGGGATTCACCTATACGGTCCATATTCGGGTGTACTATTGAGTGCTGTGGCCGTAGATGGCTTTAGTCATATTCTTCCACTTGCATTTGCTATTGTTGAATCCGAGAATGTTTCTAGTTGGGGGTGGTTCATGGATAGATTGAGGAGATTTGTGGTAGGTAGGAAAAATGGGATTTGTGTCATTTCTGATAGACATGTTGGGATTATTGCTGCTATGCGACAGATAGGATGGTGCGAGCCCCTTGACCATCATAGATTTTGCATTAGCACTTGGCTACAAATTTTTCTACTACACATAGGAGAAAGGGATTGAAAAATAGGTTAGTTGAGTTGGCTTCTCAGGTGTAAGAGAAGAAGTTTGATTTTTTATGGGAACAATTGTTGATTATGGAGCCTAGGACGACGGAATGGTTTGAGGATAAACCATTAAGTAAATGGTCTTTAGCATATGATGGAGGGAAACTTTTTGGCATGATGACCACCAACCATGCGGAAAGTTGGAATAACGCGATCCTTGATGCTAGAAAGCTCCCGATTAATTCATTGGTTAGAGCACTATTTTTGAAGACGGTTGAGTATTTTGATGAAGGGCGTTTGGAAATTACAACCGAATTATCTAAAGGTCGATTGTTTACTAATTATGCAAGCAAGAGGTTAAGTCGGTCAATTGTGCGTGCTAGGTGTAACACCCTCCAAATCCGGGGTATAGATCTGGGGTATTACTTGCCACTAATTACATTATTAAACCTGTACAATAATAATAATATACATATAACAACCCATTTTCTACTACTACTCAGGATCTTTTAAGGTTAAGGTGTGAAAGCAAGAACAACTTACTATCTTTATTACAAACAACCCAAATAAACAGTCTTACATGCCTTCTTTAACACAAACCAGTTGTCTACATATTTTTAAACTAAACTTCTTTTATTCAAGCAACATCTACATCTACTTCCACTACACCTGCACGGGCATCTCAAAACCCTCTTCTGGGATTGGAATTAGCACCCTTGGTGTCAGAGGGTCCCGCCGTCTGACCCACTTCTTGACCACTCGAGTAGGATGGGTTTCATTCTCGGCCTTAACTGAAAAACAAGGTGAATAACAATAATAGGAGTGAGCCATAATTGCTCAACCAGCTTGCAACATATATATATATATATAGTGTAAAGAGAGAAGATTAAGTAAATCGGTAATCTGATTGTTCGTGTAACCACATGTTTCCGCAAGGAATAATTAAGGCCACTATCGGCGAGTACCAAATGAATTATACTAGACACAAAAACCAACATATGCACTATAACCTCCTAATCAGTCAGGATATAGCGTGGATCTGTACCCATCTGCATAGACCCACCAACATATAGGGTACCCAGGCATTATGGCCTAATAATCAAGGGTCTGGTTCATACCCGACCCATATTGTAACCATCCAGTCCATGGATCAGCATCCGGAACAATCGGTGTGCTTTGATGTATTCCAATATCAAAATATATCAGAATATATATATATATATATGTATATATAACTATTGGAATATGAATAGAGGATTCGATGTCTTAGGAGAAATCATGAATCGAATTGAAATATGAATAAAGGAACATTAGTTGTGTATCATTGTTTTTGAACATGAATTATCATTGTGTAGCTGCCATCAAAATCAGGAAGCACTTCACTATTCTGAACTTAGAATAGGGGAAAAACTTGCCTGGTATACGGTCTACTTCGGGTAGTTCACAGTTCCCTAACTCTGGCTTGATCCGCCTTGCTGGTGTTGAATCTATCAAAGAAAGATACTCGTTTAGTTGACTTATATCGTAATCGTATATCAGACTGAGACCACGTAGCCCTTATAATCTACCCGCACGACTCTATCTGACTCGTATATAAATTATCTAGCAAATAAGACTCAAGTAATCACATAAATCACGTAACACATAAGTCACATAGTTGATTTGAACTTACAAATATTTTTAGAATCGAAATCGGATCTTTATTCGCATTAACAGAAAATATCTGACTCGTTTCCTAATTTTATGGAATTTATTCGACTCGTTTCTAAAAATAAAAAGGTCTTTAATTAAATAAATATCGTAAGCCGACTCGCTCTCGAAAGAAATTAACATTTATAACTATTTTTAATGGATTCAGGTCATTTTTCTGAGTCTAAGGGCTTTCGTTTCGATTAAATGGGATAAACGGTTCAATTATTACGCAATAAATAAGAATAAATTAATTAGTATTTAATATAATCAATTATTCACAAATAATTAATCCTCAAATATATTTTTAAATAATTTTCTAGGAAAAATCAGATTTAAAAATAATTTTTCCCTAATTTTTGGAATTAAATAAGATTTATTACAAATTATTCAAATAAATTGATTAATTATAAAATAATTAATCAATATGAATAAATAATAAATAAATAAATAAGATATAATTAAATGAATAAATAAATAAATAATTTTCGAATTTTCTAAAATAAGAAAACAGTTTAGATTTATTTACAAAATAAATCAAATAATTAATCAAATAATTATTTGATTTACTAAATAAAAAGAAATTGATTTTCCGAATTTATAAATTTAAAAGTAAAATAGAATATTCCAAAACACATTTTTAGAAATCAATTCAGTAAAACAAGATCAAAACCGGGTTGGAATTAAATCCAACCGAGTCGCCAAGAATCCTACCCAGATCCGGGTTGAACACCGCCGGAATATGGGTTTTCCAGAAATCGGCCGGTGAGCCCCGTTTCCGGCGGGATTCCGGCCATTCCTAAACACCACCAAAACGTTATTGTTTCAGGAAAACTCGAGCCCAAATTCATTCTATATCATCCCAGCTAGGGGTGAGCAGAAAACTGCACAAACCGCAAAAACCGTCCGCACCGCACCAATTCGCACCGCAAAATGCGATTTTTAATTTTCATGGTGCGGTTGTAGTTTGAATTTTTAATAAACCGCATGGTGCGGTGTGAGTTGTGGTTTTAAATTTCTGAAATACGGTTCAAACCGCACCGCACCACAATATTTAATATGTTATAAATAAATATATAATATACTTATATTCCTATCGGATCATCCCACTCAATATTTACAGCCCAATACTTAATTAGGTTATTGTTTTCTCTTCAGTTGGCCGCACAAGCACTTCCCTCAAGTACCAAGATTACATTACATCCTATTGTTTCTTATGTGATTAGAATAGTTAGCCTTGAACTCAATTCATGATCAATGTTTACAAATTTATTTTTTCAAACTTAATAATAATTCATGATCAAATTTTGGAGCTGCTATTTATGCCTTTTGATTTGCACTTTTAAGTTATTTTTGTTTTGTAATAGAATTCCTAAAAAGTTAAACTTTCCGGTGTGTAATTTCTTTTTCTTTTTCTTTTTTTAAATCGTAGGTAACCCGCAGCCGCTACCCTTCGGGTGCGCACTGGGTAAACCCTACGGGCTCACGCAATAGCCTGTAAACCACGTGAACCAAGATAAACCGCATTTAAGCGACAAACCCTGACTCAGGAGGCATAATCATAAATTCTCCTCCCATGGGATTCGAACCTGTGACCAAGAGGAGAGTTATCCTCTCTTTAACCAGCTAAGCCAACCCTTGCGGGCCCGGTGTGTAATTTCTAACTTGTATTATTGAAGAATATTAGCAAATTTATGTTATATTATTCGAAAATTTGATTAAATTTAAGTTTTGTATTTTATTTAAATCTTTCGAACTTTTAAAGTGTAAACCGCATTGAACCGCACCAAACCGCATCACATTTTCGTGGTATGGTTTATGCGGTTTTTAAGGGTATGCGGTGCATGTGCGGTTTGGAAATTTGATCAAACCGCATGTGCAGTTCGGTTTGCGGTTTGAGGAAAAAACCGCACCGCGCTCACCCCTAATCCCAGCACCTCAAATCATCCCACAACAGTGTTACACGATGCCTGGATCGTGATTTCCGGCAACAACGGTGAATAATCCGACGACCTTCAAACCAAAGTCCGGCGAAGTCATTTTTGGTTAATTCGAAACCAAACAACACGATTCTGGTACTAAATTAAAGCCCTAAGTGTCTACAATCATCTCCTATAAGCAAAATCCATCACAAACATCTATGAATAAAAAAAACGAAATCAAAAATCGGAAAAACCAAGAACATGGTCATAACAATCCAGGGGTTATATAATCAATATAAACACATAAAATTATTTCTCAGATCAAGATATAGCTATATGAATCATCAAAACAACCAAACGATTCCTTGAACTCAAAAATCGAAACCAAAGTCAAGAACACAAAAATTTGATTTTAACAAATATCCAACCTCGATTAATGATGTTGGTGTCAAAAGATCCGTCTCTTTGAGAGGATTAAATTGGTTACTCGAGCAAAATCCGTGGTTCAGTGAATCTCCCACAATCACAGTTTGATTTTCAAGCAAAAGTAAGAATATAAACCTCACCCTAAACCTATTTTTCAGATTTAATTACTTTTTTAATAATTAATTAGCTATTTATAGTAGCAATAAAATACCCCTAATTAAAATTAAGGCCCTAATTATATATCTATTAAAATTAATTGACCCCTAATTTTATAATTTTTGGGTATTAACTTTAAATTTTTAAATATCTAATAAATACAAAATATATGTCAAAAATTCTCAAAAATTGCAAATTATACAAAAATGCAAAGAAAAATAATACTTGATAATTTCATGATCCTATAAAAATAAAAATATGATTTTTGTGGGGCTTTTGACACCCAAAGGGGCCCGGAAAAGTTGTTTTTCGCGAAACAAGAAAATTTGTAAAACGACTGGATGTTCAAAATATCGATATGGTATAAGCCATACTAGGCAAAATAAGGCCAATAATTTTTTTTGAATTATCGGCTACTACAACACTGTTTGGGCCTTACAACTTTTGATATAAAAACATTTGACTCATAATAAAACACCCGATAACTATCCAGAATACAATCTGACCAAAACAGAGTACACGCAGCACATAACAGCTAGGGTTTTATGACTCAATACACTTAATGGCATAATAAAACACATACATCATCTTTATTAACATATAATACAAACGTAATTTCTCGGTCGTTACACTAGGGGTCATAGTGTTAAAGTTTATGATCGAAATTCTTTGTTGTTTGAAGTAGTCACTAGGAAAGTTGACCAAAAGGGGGGGGGGGATATGCATACCGTTAAGATTCCCGAGTACTTGTGTTCTTGTGGGAAATGACAAACGTATCGTATTCCTTGTTCTCATGTTATAGCATGTTGTGCGCATTTGAAATTGAGCCATGAATCGTTGGTTGATGAAATCTATAGGTTAGAGAATGTATCGATGGTTTACAATGGTGTTTCCGAACCCATTCCGAGCAAAGGAGATTCTTGTTGGCCGACGGGTATTAACTTTCCAAACGTGTTTCATGACAAAGATGTTGAGAAAAAGAAGGGAAGAAGGAAGTCGACGAGGTATCAAAATGCGATAAATTCTGAAGCACCCAAGGGGAAAAAATGAGTTGTTTTAGATATTTGTTTAGTAATAATGTTTGCTAAAAAAATGTATTGAATTGGGAGTTTTTTTATTGATCATTTTGATGTATTTGTGTGTTTTGTTATTGTTAATATAATCGTATACTTTAATTCCGTGAAATAGCAAATTTTTTTTAGTGTTTTTATTTATTTTAGCAGAAAATTAAAAATTTCCAGTGTGTAGTGAAAAGAACAGTAGCCACTGATGTTCATCGTGCAAAACTACTCTTTAAATGGCGTTTAGCACAAAACAACAGTTCATCTTACGTTTTGGCTCTAAACGTTTCTTTAACCCCAATTTTACTTTTTTGTTTATTTTAAAAAACAGAAAAACGTTTCATAATGTGCCGTTTATTTTGTTTATTTTATTTAAATAATCATCAACATTTACCCTGTAAACGATTCTTTATACAGCGTTTTACTTTTTAAAAAACAGAAAAACAACTTATTAACCTCCGTTTTAACTTAAATGTGCCGTTTATGTTTTTTATTTTATTTTAATAAAATCATCAGCATAACGGTTTATTAAGTGTCGTTTTACGTATTTATAATTTTTTTAAAAAAAGTGAAACGATTTACGATCCCACGTTTTATAATTTTTATTGTACGCTTAACGGTTCACGAAGTTCCGTTTTATGTTTAAAAAAAAAATCAAAACGCTAGACGAACTTCTGTTATGAGGTGACATATAGAGCCTTAATTTTCAGAGATGACAATTTGGACCATTATTTACACCAAAGTGATAAATAAAGCCACCACCCGCAAATTTTCAATTTTTTTGCTAAATTAACGGAGCAAATTTTTATGTTTTAGATGGGATCACTTGAGAAAATAAACCAAACCCAAATTACTTAAACAAGCCCATATCGAAATTTGGTAAGGAACAAAGTGTTTGTATGTTTTTGAGTTAGTTGAGTCCCGACTCTGCCCATTGGGCTTTAGTTGTACTTGAAATATTCCGGTCATATACTTTATTTCATAATAATCAAATTGGGTTGTTTTATTCCACAGAATGTATAGGTTACATAGCTCATCAGCAGCAGCTCATGAGGCCCAGAAGAGCAGTCATACCCAGAATTCTGTTTTATGTGAGTTTATCCATTTGTGATCATGGCATTTTATGTAATTATTACAAGACTATTAAATTGTGAATCATTGTCGTCTCGTTTGTATAGAGCTAGCACTGATTTTGCTTTGGGAGTTTTGTAGTTTAAGGTTTTGGTTGTCAAGATTTAAGTGGATTGCAACGTACTATGATTTTTCAACTTGTGTCTTTTTTTTTGCAATTTTTATATAAGAAATTATTTTACCTTGGTTGTAAATAAGAGTTAATTGTAGTTTGTGTACTCAAACTATGCTCTTGATGCACTTTGTGTACTCGAACTATCAATTATACACATTGAAGTATACATTATTGTTTATAGTATTTTTCCTACATATTTCAAATCAACTATTTTTCCTCTTTTGTTTTATTTTTAATTCTAGCAAGCTGTTATTGATTCTTTGGTCATATCATCATCCTTAGTTAATTTTAGATGGACTGGTAGATGGTCATAGAGCTGCTGAGAGACATAAATACGAGAGAAGTATCTTCAAGTGACTATGGTGGGACTCTGCCAATTTCGAGTAAAAGAGAATCCCGTGTCTGTCAAAACCTATAAAGAAAAATTACATGAGCTAAACAGATGATCATTTGAATCAGTGGCATTATTCACATCATACATCTCAGGTCTGTACTCATATTGAATCTGTTCATTCTTACCTGAGTAGGGAGTCTATATTTGAGGGCTAGCCACAGTGTAAAAGAGCACTTTGGAACCGCAAGTTAATGCCAAACTGCTTTTGTCTAGGCCGGAACATTGTCAGTCACCCTTATATCTTGCCAGATAGTTGAGATAGAGACGTGATTTTGACCATTCCAAGATATAGAGTCCTGTCCTAAACTGCATCGTGTCTTACATTGAGAATTTGGCGAACAGACCAGGAAGCATTCTTTGGGACATTCATAGACTGAAACGGTCTATTCTTATGAATGTAGCATTTAATTAGGCAATCCAAAGAGGATGACTCCCAGGTTGTAAAATTCTCCAAATATGATTAATAAAAGTAGCCTAGTCCAATCTCGCAAGTCCCCAATACTCAAATCCCCCTCTGCTTCCGTAAGACAACAATCTCGCCAAGAAACAATAACCTGTTTAACACTAGAGACAGACCCTCCTTATAAGAACTCGACCAACAGTGACCCTCCTTTGTGAAGTTTGCCCAAAAAAAATAGCCGTAAAATAACCAATTTATCCCTATTTGGCTTAGAATGACAAAAATGCCATGTTATACTGTACATGTATTATGTATACCTGCGATTTGCGAGCTATTCGTCTTCTACTTCCTTTGTATGTCTCCTCCATTTAACCTCATGTGTCATATCTTCAATAGTATGAAACATACTCCGTATAAAGTATTACCGTTGATTATGTAGCTTATATAGTTTTAGAATAGCTTATGAATCAGCTGTAAAGGGTTGTTTTAAATTAGCAACCATTTGTGCACCTCGCATTTGTCCATTTGTATTGTGTAAGTTTCCTGCTTACTAATTTCTTATTAGTTTACAAATGCTTGTAGGCAATGTGCAGCACATATGAATTTTATGAATGTTGCTGCAAATTTTCAAATCTATCTGATTTTTATATCATGTCTTTGTAATATCTTACATGTGTTTTTGTACTAAAAAAAGGGTGAATGGATTTTGTTATAATATTTTGGATCGATTTTTACCCTTTTTTTTAAGCTTTCATATAAATTTTGTAGCAACAATTTGAATTGTTTCTCAATGATTTTCATGCACAATGGTTGGTTTTATGGGTTCTATGATCGTTGCCTCACTTTGCATTTGGTTATAAGTTATTTTAGCGTGTGCGGAAAGGTTGCAAGGTAATAATAATTTTCTAATCAATGATTAGTAACAGAACAATTGTTGCAACCTTTGTATATCCTAAATTTCCTTTCCGGTGTATCATTTATAGGATTCTTCCCGACATTCCACACGTAGCATATGCCGTATTGGACTCTATTAGCTTACAATGCTGATGGTAAGGCTTACCAATTCTTGGTCGAAGATATATCAAGTAGCTTTAGGCTTTCACATACACCTAGGCACATACTCAGCTTGTCCTTGTATCTTTGATTTTTTTCGAGTTTACCTAGCAGCTCGTCCTTCAGGCCTACTTTCTTATTCGGCATGCCTTTGCACCTTACCTCGCACATGTTCTCTTTTTATTACACTTTTCTATCAGAATAGGTGACCCCTTCCATCTGTAAAATATTACAAACAAGCTTGTGCTCTACAGATTTTAGCTCTAAAATAGATTGTAGCTGTAAAGGGTTAAAACTCAAAAACTTTTAGAGAATCTTAATTTAAGAAAAATATTGAAATATTATTGGTTAGGTAACTGTGGTTTGGAGGATGGGGGTACGAGAATATTCAGAAAATCTCAAGGAAAAGAAAGTGACAATTTAAAGTTTGAAACGAAAGTATTATAATATATTTTCTAAAATAGTTGTGAGAAGTTAGCTCTTCAATATATAATAGGAAACCCCAAACACAAGGCCATTTTGAGCCAAGAAAACCCCCTGTGAAGTTACCTATAATACCCCTGTTTTTCATGAATTTACGCTTTTTACAGCACCTAAAATATCTCGGACCAATACATTTCCCTACACTCGACATACAGAAGCTATTTACACAAGCTGAAGTAAGGTGCCTTCCTCTCGATGTCTCTTCTTAATTTGTATGAGCCAATGGTTAAAAGCTCCGCTAATAATCTTCATTACTTCATCTAAGTTTCTGTGGTAAATATGTGCATCTGCGAACTTATAAAACTCAATTTTGTGAATGTATGCTCGACATGCTTCAGTTGCAGTATTATGTGTTTGCCAAAGTTTCAGAATTTTGTAGAGAATTAAAATCATGATGTTGAAATTACTCATAAAGGTTAGTTCTACCTCTAATTTCAGAATACATATTTTCCCCTTTCCTTTGCAGAACATATACTTATTGGGACGGAATGTGACAAAGCGAGCACAAGTTTAACGTCTATTTGTCTAGAAGATATTTTTAATGTAAACCTTCAAGCATTTTAAAGTAAGTTAAAATCTTATATGACATAGTTTAGCCTGCAACAGCTATAGGTGAATTAGTGATGCAATACTTCTGAAATAGGATATAAGGAGATTATATTATATATATACTGAAACTTTAGGTGCCAAGATTATGTGGTAGGTGAACCTTTTTTCGGGTACTAGGTTTGTTATAAGTGCTATTAAGGATCCAAACATCTGTATACCATTTATGGCATTTAGTGCTTAGGCTGACATTGCTTGGTTCTAATCTTGTATATTGTTCATGTGCTCTTCGTAAGAACGTCTTTCTTGCATGCATTCTTATGTTTTTCTTACAAACAAGAGTTACGAGCCATGTAGCTGCTGTACGAAATTTATTCTTCTTTTGAAACTTGTATCCATGTGGATTTTGATAATCATTAGTGTTCTAAAAACAATACTCATCTTCTGTGACTGTTAGTGAATTGTGTTGTCCTATCTCTTTTAACTGCAGTATTTAGCTAAGTCATTTTTAGTGTTCCTTGCAATGTTCAATTCACCAGGTTATTTGCGATGCATATTTATTTACTTTTTCTGGTCATTCAGGAAGAATAATTCATTAAGGTACAGCAGTCCAGAATCTCCGCAACGAAGTTTGTGTAATGGACCAGACACCCTACAAAGGAGGCCATCCCACGGTATACCTTGCCAATTAAGAAGGATGCTGTGGAAAGACATAGATTGTAGAAGAAGCGTAGTGGTACTCGCATGAATTTGCATTTTATGTCCAGTTAATTTCGTCCTTTGTACTGCATTTACCTTTGTCGCTAAAGTAAATGTATTGCCTTTTTTGCTAGACATACTCCTAATTAAGTCCCAAGAAGTCGATACTTCAGCACCTGAACAAGCAAAGAGGTAATAACTAGGTATATACTTTTCCCTTGCTTACCTTGTTAATCTTCCACTTGGATCTTTCTAAAGCTTTATTCTGTGCTTCTTCTACTTTAATTTCGGGGGGGGGGGGTCCTCCATCAGGTCTATTTTAATGACATTGAAACCAACACAAGCGAATATCATGGATTTGGTACCGTAGATGGTGGAGCAACTGTAACAGGTTTTTTTTTATTCATACATGCTCCCTTGTATGATATAATTATGTTAACCAGCAGCATTATCCAAAATTATTGCTATTTCCCTGAAGCCATATTAACTTATCCACTTATTTAGTTTGAAATGCAGTCGTTTGGCAATGTCAAGAAGTTGGTTGACCTGTGTTTGTTGGGTGAAATGTACTGCACACATACGTTATATTTCACTTTGCCAATTTAATTTTCTACCTAATTCTATTTATTATCAGATGTAATTGGCAAGGTGTCGAGTTATGGCCTCTGGAAAAAGGTCAAATGTGGCAGAAAAAATAATGTTATGGCTAGTATTTCTTACTAAGTCTATTTTGTCAAAAGTAATGTTATTCATAAAATCTATATTCTCCTAAAAAGTTTCAGATTTTGTAATTTACAATATTTCAATGTCACTGATATATTTATAATGTTCTGTTTAATTTTCACCTCTCTATATGACCAATATACCCATAACAACCCTTTAAGAAATTCTAAGGATCACATTAGATGGTTAGGACTAAACATTAATGGACAATCTCCAGCACACAAGCATAAGTCCCTTTCTGGTTTTCTAAACCACTTTCATTATCAGTCTCTACTTTGTTTTCCATGACCTCACCGACATTAACTGCCATTAGCGTTCTAAATGTCCCCCTAATTAATTGTTTTTAACAGTAAACCTAAAAAAATTCTATTAAGTACACTGAATAAGAAGGAAAACTGATTTTAAATTAATATTTTTCTTTTTATGTTTTAATGACCAGTGCATACACATATGTGTGTGTGTGTGTGTGTTGATCAAGATACTCTATGTTATATAGAGAGTTGTTTTGAACAGATTAACTGCATTCTGTATTGATCCTACAACTGCATTATGGTAATAGCCCCTAAATACTTGAAATAAGTTATGTATGATTTAGAAGGGAGTTAACACTTTTGTAGAGTCTGAATTAGAAATTAAACTAGAGTGCATCTTTTATGACGTGCACGAGACATGGTCTCAAGGATCTCTCATTTACATATAAATGTCCTGAATGTTACTTCCGAATGTTACTTTTTAGACAGCTTTTGGCAATATTCTCTATTGAGACCCTGATTACATTTTTGTGTAGTGTGCATCGCAGAAATACGATTTACTTACAATAAAATTCAGGAAATTTCTCCCTTAATCTTATTTTTTCTGCACTTGCTTTATTTACCGCGATAGCTACTTTGTTCATCTCACAGATATACCTTTTGCGCACTTACCATCTGACTGCCTTTATGTTTAATGAAATCCAAATTTATGAAGAAGCTGCAAAAGCATGCTTCCTGATGTAATTATAAACATTATACAAAATTTGTGATGGATGCGATTCGTTCAACATGATGGAAAAATTGGTAGCTCTGCTTTAGCTTATGGTATAGATTCTATATATCTGCACATCATTAGGACCTTCTCAACCAAACTCGAGGCCATAAGCAAATCTCGAACAATAGGTCTTTACTTTTTATTCATTAAATAATTATACTACATATTTACACATTATTTAAATTTCGGAAGAATTATAATAATTTATTTTTATATACAGGTTAAATAGTTTATATTTAAAGATTGTTGAAATATGACTATATATTTGTTCAGTATATATGGTAACATTAATAAATAGTTTGTATTTTATTAAATATTCCACAAAATATTTGTTCTTAATGGTACATTTATATTAGGTTAATTTTTAAAAAATAACTTTAACAGGAAAAAACATGAATTTCGTATCACATAATAATATAAAAATGTAAAGAAACAAGAATAAAAACACAATATATTAATTCTGGCCAATGTGCTAGATGTTACATGCATAACATCGAAAATATAAAGATCATTTAATTGTTCTAATTTCTTATCAATTTCAAGTAAAAAGTCATTTATTTTTGTGAAAATTTTCTAATACATATTTTAAAGAAATAGTCTCCTAATTTTTTCTTTTTATAAACATAAATATACTAAACATGAATATCCATAATAATCTATATGTCCGACTGAGATTTTTGACGCCTTGGATACTTTGGGCCCTAAGCAGCCGCTTATTTGTCACCGGCTTGCACATCATAACGGTATATATAAAAAAGCTGAGAGACCGGGCTGTCTTAAAAGATCCTGCTTAAAGAAAAGTAAAGAAAAGGGCGCAATAATCGTTTCCAGCATTTAACATTCCTAATGGAACTGGAGAGATCTGACAGACCTGCGAAACTAGCAGAAAGGCTTTGGGGGCAGAAAATTCTTAGATGCAGTGTGTTAATGGGATTTGCAGCTGTCAATTCTTAGATGCAATGCATTAATGGGATTCGCGGCTATCAATACGATTAGGTGTATTACAATAAAATTTGCTTCTCTAAGCAAAATTGGCATGACAGTTATTTCTAACACTTTACATGCATTCTCACAAGGATATCAGTTTCAGACGCTGAAAGCTTGTGGCTTATGGTAGGTAAATAATGTATCCCTTAGTGTTGCCTTTGTTGTCCTTTCTTAGATGGGGTTCACGTGAATATTGAGCCACGTAACTCCCTTATGACTAAATACAATGCTATACGGCTTTCTTGCTGCTATGATTTATATATTCTCTCTATGTTTAAAAAATTATGAACTATTGCGAAGTGCTTATGCATATTTACAGATTGATTTTACTCCTGCAATAACTTGTGCTCAAAAGTGTATTTATGTTGGCACTGGATCTTACTTCCAGCGGAATATCGAAGGAAAAATTTCCTGAAAAAAAAAAGTTGTGTTAAGCACAGGCTTAACTGGTCACGCCTATATTTCCATCTGTTTAGAAGTAATTTTTGTCATCTATCTTTAATATTATGCCTTCTACTTACATTCTCATGCTTTATTCATAAAGAATGGGGTAAATGAAGTTGTAGGTTCATTCATTGTAGCCTCTCAAATGTTTCGCAGATCGAAGATGTTTTCATGACAAGCTGGTATAAAGATATTGCATGGATTGCTGGCTAAAAATGGTGGCAGCAATGATGGTTTTTCCCTCTCCTCTGCAATTGTAAGATACTTCTTCAAAAAGATAGAAGTTAGAGTGCAAAAGAGAAGTAAAAGCAGTAGTTTAAACTTTTAGTTCTTTGACTTGGTGATGGACATATCTGTCCTTTGTAGCTTCATATATGTCTTCAGTTCTGATGATCAGAAGCCAAGTGTATCCTTTCACATTTTAAGTACTGTAAATTGCACAGCTAACCTTACAGAAATGAAAAGTAAAATCATTCGTTTGGTGGAGTAATCTCCATTTTATCATTAAGCTAACAAACTTGTTTTTATAGAGTAAAAAAAAACGCAGAAGAATGAAGAAGAAGAAGAAGTTTCAGTACTAAGTCCAGCTAGCCTATTTTGTCTATATACATCATTGAGAATAACTAACTGAAAAGTTAGTTACGCTGAGCTGGCAATAAACTATAACTTATATCACTAACTCTAATAGACTAAGCCTTATACTACTGCTAATGGACTGATCTTGCATATTGACTATGGGCCTGATCATCATGTTGCTGGACTGGTTTGCCTGGACTGGATTGTTTGCCTGGACTAGATTGTTTTGAATGAGCTGGACTTGATGAACAAATATTGTTAATATCCCCACTCAAGGTGGAATGGACAGAGTACATTCCTAACTTGGATAACAAATTGTTAAACTGAGCTGAAGGAATGATCTTGGTAAAAACATCGGCTACCTGACTTTTAGTTGGCAAATAAATAAGCTGGATAAGACCTTCAAGTACTTTGTCTCTAGTAAAATGGCAGTCTATTTCTATATGTTTAGTCCTCTCATGGAAAACAGGATTCTTGGCTATGTGCAATGCTGACTGATTGTCACAATGCAGTGTGATAGGTTTAGATTAGTAACACCAAGTTCTTCTAATAAACGGACTGTCCAAGTGATTTCAGATGTTGCTGCAGCCATTGCTCTATATTCAGACTCTGATGATGACCTTGAAACTGTCCCTTGTTTCTTTGACTTCCAAGCAACTGGAGAATTTCCAAACAACAATACATAGCCAGTAATAGAACGTCTAGATTCTGGACAAGAAGCCCAGTCTGAATCAGAATAGGCTTGAAGAGTTAACTGGTCTGTAGCCTGTAACATAATGCCTTGGCCAACTGTATGTGAAACATATCTCAAGGTATGAATTAAAACTTGAAGATGAGGCACTCTGGGTTTTTGCATATATTGACTCAATACTTGTACAGCATAACACAAATCTGGTCTTGTGTTGGTCAAGTAATTGAGCTTGCCAACCAATGATCTATATAATTCAGGATCAGACATGAGCTCACCACTGTCAGATTGTAGTTTCAAACTCATTGGCAATGGAGTAACAGCCTTAACAGATAGGTCAAATTGACAAGCAGCAATCAAATCTCTAGTAAACTTATTTTGACTAAGAATAATGCCACCAGGTTCATAACCAACTTCTATTCCCAGAAAGTAATTCAAGTAACCAAGATCCTTTATACTAAAAGCATTGTCAAGATGAGTCTTCAAATTAGAAATGGTCTGATCATCAGAACCAGTGATGATAATATCATCTACATAAACAGCTATGATAGTCATATGCTGATCTGATTTCTTTATGAAAAGACTATAATCATTTTTTGATTGCTTATAACCCTGATCAATCAATTCTGCAACCAATTTTTCTGACCAATTTCTAGAGGATTGTCTAAGACCATACAATGACTTTATTAACCTGCAGACCTTATTAGAAGGATAGATATGAGACAATCCTTCAGAAATCTTCATGTACACCTCTTCATGTAAATCCCCATGTAAAAATGCATTATTCACATCTAGTTGATGAATATGCCATTTTTTACTAGCTGCTAAAGCAATTATACACCTGACAGTATTCATTTTAATAACAGGAGAATAAGTCTCTTCAAAATCAACACCATATCTTTGATTGAACCCTTTAGCAACCAACCTGGCTTTGCATCTTTCCAGACTACCATCAGATTTCAATTTAACCTTGTAAACCCATTTACAACCTATTGCTTTCTTGCCAGCTGGTAAATCTATAATACTCCAAGTATTATTGTCTGCTAATGCTTTTAATTCTTTCTGCATTGCCTCTATCCACAATGTATGTTTAGAAGCTTCATTATAGTTTGCAGGCTCAGATATAGTATTGACTTGTGTGAGAAAAGCTTTATGAGGGGCAGAATATGATGAGGAAGAAACCACATTACACCAATGATTATTTTGAGCAGTTGCACAAATATAATCCTTGAGATAATGAGGTGTGGTTTTATGTCTAGTGGATGATCTGACAGGAATACTAATGTCTACAGTATTATCAAAAGATCCAGTATTTTCAAAATGAGAATTATCATCAACATCAGAATGACCATCATAATGAGCATGAATTGGTGCAATGTAGGGATCATCAGATAAAGAAGTGAATTTTGGTAGAAAAACAGCAGAGTTGTAGAAATCAGATTGATTTCCAGAAATAAGATGGAAAGGAAAGTGCATTTCATGAAACTTTACATCTCTGGAAACAAATAATTGGTGAGTGTTCAAGTCAAGTACCTTATATCCTTTTTGTGATGTAGGATAGCCTAAAAAACACACAAGCTGTAGCTCTTGGTTGAAATTTTGTCCTATGAACCTTAACAGTAGCAGCAAAACATAAGCATCCAAATGGCCTGAGATTCTGTAAATCTGGGGAATCCTTATACAAAATGCTGAACGGAGTAACATTATTAATACTAACTAATGGCATCTTGTTAATCAAATAACATGCACATAGTATACATTCCCCCCAAATACTTATCTGGAACCTTGGACTGAAATAACAAAGCCCTGGCAGTATCTAGCAAGTGCCTGTGTTTTCTCTCCACTACCCCATTATGTTGGGGAGTGTGAGAACAACTTGTCTGGTGCACAATTCCCTTTTGTGCATAAACAGATTTAAGCTTCCCTTCACAGAATTCTAAGGCATTATCAGACCTGACACACAATACTTTTGCATTGAACTGAGTTTCAGAATATTTGATGAAATTGGTTAAAACATCAGCAGCCTAAGACTTAAACTTGATCATATGTATCCAAGTAAATCTACTAAAATCATTAACAATAGTGACAAATTGATTACAACCATAATGAGTTTTTGTCCTATAAGGACCCCAGATATTAACATGAATCAATTCAAATACAGCTTTTGTCTTAATACTGCTATGAGGAAAGGAATTTCTTGCTTGCTTAGCAAGTGGACAAACTTGACAGATAATATCTGAAGTATCCTTGACAGATATAAATTTTGACAAATATTTCATTTGAGAAATTGGAAGGTGCCCTAATCTAATATGCCAGAGCTTGGTGTCTTCAACAGCAGTAAAGCAGCATTTAGCATGAGTTGCAGCAGCAGAAACAAGATTACTATGTTCAATGATGTAAAGCCCATTTCTCAGATTACCAAGAAGAATTGGCTGTCCTTTCTGAGAATGGCCCTGTACAAAATATTTATTATCAGAAAATATCAATTGGCAATGCAAATCTTCACACAACTTGTGAACTGATAAAAGTTTGAACTGGAAGTCAGGCACATGTAAGACATCTTGTAGATGAAAATCAGAATTCAGTTGAACTTTGCCAATATGCAAAGCTGTTATTTGCTTTCCATCAGGGATGGTGATTTTGTTATCAGAGGTAGTGATGGCCTTATATTCAGAGAAATCATTAAGATTTGGACAAATATGATCTGTAGCCCCACTACCTAACAACCAAATAGAATTGAATGATGCTGTCATTAAACAAGTTTTACCTGCTAAAGCAGCATGAGAATCTGTAGCAGGGCTTTGAATTTTTTGATTGTTAAGCAACTCAATAAGGTGATTGTACTGTTCCTCTGAAATAGAATTAACAGAATTAGAGATACTAGCATTTGAAACCTCAGCAGAATCAGGGATAACACCTTCAGGATTAGATTGTGACACATCAGCTACTTTCTTATACTTGTTGTTCTGTTTAAATCCAGCAGGAAAACCATGAATCTTAAAGCATCTGTCAATACTGTGGCCTGAAATTTTGCAATTGGTGCAAAAATAGTTGGAACCTGATTTCTTCTTGTTGAAGTTGCCAGAGAAATTGTTATTTCCATTGCTCCCAGAATTAGGTTTAGAGTACTGAAAATTAGTATTTCCAGAGTTACCAGATCCAAATGACCTTTTAATAGCAGCAAAAGCCATTGCATCAGATTGTCCTGAGTTAGAAAACTCTTTGTGATTCTCTTCTTGAACAATAATTCTGAAAGCTTGAGAAACAGATGGAAGTGGATGCATCAACAAAATGTGCCCTCTAACAATTGAAAACTGATCATTCAACTTCATGAGAAATTGAAGTAGTCTCTGTTCTTGTTGCTTCTGCAACAACTTAGCATTTACTTGACAAGTACAGCTGCCACAATTACAATATACCATAGGATTCACCTCATCAATATTATCCCAAACTGACTTAATCTGTGTGTAAAATTCAGAAATACTCTAATTTCCTTGAGTGATCTCAATCAGTTTCTGCTCAAGAGTATATACTTGTGTGATAGATGTGAAACCAAAACGCTCCTCTAAATCATTCCAGATCGCACTTGTAGTATCAAGAAACAGAACACTCCTTGCAATATTCTCATCAATATTGAACAATAATCAAGAAATCACCAGGTTGTTGCATCTCTCCCACGCAACATAATCCACAGATGTAATTTCTGGTTTCGTTATTGTTCCATTAACAAAACCGAACTTATTTTTAGCAGATAATGCTAACATCATAGATCTTTTCCAGTTTGTGAAGCCATTTCCATTGAACTTAACAGAAACTAATTGAGAATTTGACGAATCAGACGGATGTATGTAATAAGCATTCGACGGATCATGATTTGTGGTTATGGTGGAATTAGTAGTGTTTGTACTAGCCATAATCGAATGACAAAAAAAAAATTACAATGTTTGATGAATTAACAATAACGAAGGAGTAATCACAAACGAAGAAGATGAAGATCGGAATGAAGAACAACACAAATTGTATAGAATCACGAAGAAAAATTCACGATCTTATACAAAAAAAAACTAATCATCATGAAGTAATGCATTAATCAATACGTATAACAATGTATGATACGTACAGTTTCTGAAGAAATCAATCAAGAATCGATTCGGAGAAGAAACAAGATCACCTGATGATTGTACGAAGAAATTGCAAGTCTAAAATATCAAGCGTAGCTCTGATACTATGTAAATTGCACAGCTAACCTTACAGAAATGAAAAGTAAAATCATTCGTTTGGTGGAGTAATCTCCATTTTATCATTAAGCTAACAAACTTGTTTTTACAGAGTAAAAAAAATGCAGAAGAATGAAGAAGAAAAAGAAGAAGAAGAAGTTTCAGTACTAAGTCCAGCTAGCCTATTTTGTCTATATACATCATTGAGAATAACTAACTGAAAAGTTAGTTACGCTGAGCTGACAATAAACTATAACTTATATGACTAACTCTAATAGATTAAGCCTTATACTACTGCTAATGGACTGATCTTGCATATTAACTATGGGCCTGATCATCATGTTGCTGGACTGGTTTGCCTGGACCGGATTGTTTGCCTGGACTAGATTGTTTTGAATGAGCTGGACTTGATGAACAAATATTGTTAATAAGTACATAAACAAATTTATTGTTTTTTGTGTGTCTTTGGATTTAAGACGGTTCACTTATTTTTTTTTTCTATTTTAATTTCCTTCCATTTCATTCAGTCCTCTTGATCAAATTGTTTCAAGGGTACACTAACATTTTCTCATGTTAAAATGAACCTAATAATGAAGTGCTTATGTTCGATGTTTCTCATTACCAAATCCCGGAGTTACCTTGATCATGGAGGTATGTCATACTTACTTCCTCATTCATATCTCATCATTCAAGCTGCCGTGTCAATATCATATAGAGTTTTGAGATTATTCACTCTCGCCCCTACTCACACATACTGCTGTTTTGCGCACACACTCACCCATCATATTAAAACATATACATATGCAGTACAGGAACGTTAAATGATATAAAGCTTTTGCAAATAATGAACATATCAACTGCTTTCAAATCAGCAGAATCAGACCAATGATTTCTGAAATCAACATAACTGGAATTCAATAACGGAAACATATTGTACAAGAAATTTCATTTATTACATGTACCAAATTATAAATTCACTATTTACAATATTTTTTTTATTACATATGCCACAACTCTACAAATCCCTGCATCGATCTCGTGTCAAAGTATATCCACTTAAGGTGCGGAAAGCTAGGATATTGCATCCTGTCCGAAGTTGATAAGTAGCAACTTTTTGTGGATCCAGGATAGAATAGGTTGTGATACTAGACTCGATAAGTAGATATAAAAATATGTTTTTATTAAAATTAACGTTTTTTTGTTGAAGCGGGATTTTTTTGAAATACGAATGGGGAAATGTTGGGATTCATAAATATTTAAAGAGAAAAGAGGTAAGTATATAGAATCGATTGTGTTTTTGGCGAATGAGAGGCTAACATGCGATCTAATATCAACTCGATTACTTTCGTAAGAGTTGAATATATAGAGAGCCAAGCTGATATTACAGGACAGATTATCATCTCGAATATCAAATTTGTAAATACTAAAATCTGACGGTTGAGTTTTTACAGGACTCGATTTATGATGGTGATGTAGTGCAAGGTATATCGCGAGACTGGGAATCAATGCAAGAAAAGAAATAAAAATAACTGCTACCGCCTTGCGGTGGTTAGCAATAAAGTAAAATACAGCAGTGAGGAGTGTATATGTAAAGGAGAGAGGTGGGAATATGATATGCGCAAGGAGCAAATGAAACAGTCGAGATAAGAAAATGTGATCAGAAGTTACATTATTCCTAGCATTTGGTGGTTGTTCTTCCCGCTGTTGGTGCTGATTAGGACGAATTTCTTGGTTTACTGCAGTGGGGGTGATCTCCACTGCAGGGACCTCGTCTGCAGGGTCTGCACTAAGTGTCCTCAGTCCAAATATACTGCCATAATAATATAACAAAATTAGAAACAAAAATAATGAAATGCACGTATAGATGTAATCTTACAAACGATTAAACATTATGACTGCAAATACCTGGACAGGTAGACTATGAGATATGCAAGGAACTCGCACATCTCTGGCAACATCTGACAATTTAACAAACTATTAGTTCAACTGATATCTAGTTACAGTCAATATTAAACTTAAATTTGAGCGATCAATAATTAGACGATTCAAAGAAATTCCAAAATAACAAAGATCAAAGCAACTAAAGTTCTCTGCAAAATTCCACCATATCTCTGAAATAACCATTATGTAGCAACATGACAGAACACACCAATACAGTAAGCTTGGCTGGACTAAAACCACACGGACACATAATTCCACCAATACAGTAATATTTTCAGATATGCAAAGGGAATTAATTACATTGTAGAATCTTAAGTAGCAATTACTTTATCGGCATTTTTTCAGTTTATCTTTTCTTCCAGTGCCAGATTAATTTGTTTGTCCATTCTAAATTGTAGTAGTATATACGTGTGTAGCGTTAAAGCGCAAGACTAGTAGCAACTGATAAAGTTTGAACAAGTTAACAGTTACCTTTAAGCCTGGTGTCTCTCTGGATTTAGTAGTAGCCTGCACGTAGCAAGAGTTCTTCGAATACCAGGGACGGATCGGAGGGGGGAGAGAGAGAGAGGGAGAGAGAGAGAGAGAGAGAGAGAGAGAGAGAGAGAGAGGTGGCGGGGGAGGGAGGGAGAGAGCGAGAGAGAGAGAGTTGGGGGGGGGGGGGGGGTCGAAAGACAAGCGTTTTAGCTGCTTTCGATCGGGAAGTAGGTCCTGGGTATCTGGAGTACTTCGTTTAATTTCCTCTGCAGTATTATAGAGAGTTTAACTCGATGCTGATTTTGATCGGAAAGGTGATCTGAAAAGAGAGCAGTTAATCTAAACTGTATTTGACACTCCAACTCTTCTTTGCTCAAAGTTGAGCACCATGGCATTAGTAGAAAATGACATTGACGGGCATGTTCATCTTTGAGTACCCTAAAAATGCATACATGCATGCTTTCTCTTTCTTTACTATAAACATGCATGCACACACTCCCACACACTTTGCTAATTTAACAACATTTAGCTACTTATTATAAAATTTAACTAGTAATTATTTTCTACATTATGGAATTCCCAGCTGTATTACTAGTTGTCATTATTCAAGTTACCACCTTTAATCTACAAGTTTACATCAAATTTAAATTATTGGCAGCGACCTGACAAAAAAAATATTGGTAGCGAACACGTAATTTGTTAAACCTATTCCAAAAAATCTACTACGTAATTTAAATTTGTTAAAACCTACGCCAAAAAATCTACTAAAATAAGATGAGATTAATTTTAACTGCTATTGCTCCTTTTTTTTTAATATATGACTTTTTGACACACATATTTAGGAGGTTGACCACATAGAATTATTATTTTTTAAAAATTCTTTTTTTTGAATAAAATTATGAGATTAAAACTTTTATTCACAAATTTTTCTTTTGAAAAAAACATGTGCCAAAAGTCGTCTTATATTAAATAATAGAAGAAGTAATATTTAACATTAATCATTATAAATTGGAGACTAATTTTTGCTGCTACTAATATTTAATCATCGTTATAAATTGGACAACTAACAAAATGGTAACAATTAGTTAGTGGGGCACATGCAAAAAAGAAATAAATTGAGCTTAAAATTTCAAGTCGGTTAAATTTAAGACTTAATTATATTTTATATACCCGAATAATGTTAATTTTTACACGGAAATGGTTAAAATTTTATCCATGTCAATGCGATGGCTAAATTTTAAAAATTTTAAATATTAATAGACGCAGGGGTAAAATTGTCAAAATATGTTTAAATTATTATAAAGTACACATATATTCGTATTTTTTTTGTTTTTTTATGCTAAACATATTATTTAGACTCAAATTTTTTATGGTAGCTTAATCGGACTCGTGCTAAGCACTAGTAAAAAGTTGGAATTTATTTAAAAAAAATTCAATTTATTAAAAATATTTCGGAATAGCTTATGTAATAGAAAAATGTATATATAAAATCATTCTTTAATTCATTTTTTATGATGAACAATTTTTTCTTGATTTGGAATTTTTATAATACTTTATTCAACATCCTAGTAAGCACTAGTAAGTATTTTGGATTTATATAAGAAATATTTAATTTATTAAAATTAAACAAAAAGCTTACGTAATAAAAAAATCATTTTTATGCTTAAACTAATTTTTTGACCTGTGTACCGGAAAGTACTAGTAAAAATTTGAGATTTATTTGAGATATTTTCAATTTAATAAAATCATTAAAAGACGAATATATATACATATTATAATTATATAAATGGTTTTTGACAAATATACTCCTGGATTTATTAATATTTAACTAAAAATTTAGCGGATAAAGTGCGGAGCCTTTACGTTATAAAAAAAATAAAAATTTAGCCATCTAATTTACATGAAAAAAAATTAGCCATATTCTTGCAAAATATTATTATTCAGGTATAAAAAGTGCAATCAAGTCTAAATTTAATTCCATGTACTCATGAATTTATTTATTAACATTCCTATATACATATTATATCCAATTATAAAATAATGATGTGAAAAGATCACTTTGAAAATCATAAAAAACAAATTTTGAAAAGTTAAAGGAAATTAATATATATATATATATATATATATATATATGAAGTTATTAGATGATGAAGGGGATATCAATGTCTTTATATAGAACAGTGCTTCATTACATTAAAATAAAATTTAAATTTTTAATTATTTTGATAAATAATTATTTTTCTTAAATATATTACAGCAGCGTGTTACAGATTTCAAAAATCGAAATTATTTGATTAAGATAGCCATTTGTGATTTTATCAAGTGATTTGACGTGAATAATTTACCAATGATTTACAGAATTTTTTACAGATTTATTAATAATTTATTAGAGATTTCTGAAATTTCGGGTCGATTTCTATAACTAAACCCCTGGTACGCCCTCGCTATATTTTTAGCAGTTAGCCAATTTTGTAACTATTGTTCAGCACTTCAGCCTCAATATCATAAAAACTGTGCCTCAGTACTTCTTGAATCCCGGCCTAATCTTGTCCGTAAGAGGCTCTTGCTCATCCTTGTACGCATCATCATTGAGGAAACTTATGCATCCCCTAAGAAAAAATGACAAAAAATAGCCGATTTTTGAAAAAATTTAACAAAAATAGTCATTCTGAAGTGACCAATTTTGACAGGTTGAATACTCAACTGTCAGTTGGGTATCCCAATTTGTATAAGATACTCCACTGGTAGTTGGGTATTTCATATATGGGATACTCCACTGCCAGTTGGGTATCTTATATAAAGTGGATACTCCACTGACAGTTGGGTATCCCTTTGGCCAAAGTTGGCCAATTTTTCAGAAATTGGTTATTTTTATCAATTTTATGTAAAAATAGGCTAAATTTGTCCTTCACCCCCTCCTAATCATATTTATTTTTATTTTCTCTTTCACTGAACAAAGAACCATATGAATTTCTCGCATTTTCGGGTGCGTCCTCTGGTGCCTCATCGCAAATGTAACTTCTCTAAAAACACGAGCTAAATGTTGCTTTAATCTGTAGATTCCACCACTAACTACCTTTTCACAATCAACTCAATCTACGAAGTTCTGGTTTCCCTAACGGGTATTTTTATTTTTATTTTAATTATTTAAGAAAACAGTTGAATACATAATTAATTTTGAAAATACAAAGTTATTACTGCTGAAATCTTGAAAGGATGCCGGAAATAAAGAACAAGCAAAAATATAGGACCAATTTATCTCAACCATTTACTGCAGAATATTTAGTACAAGTCGGGGAATCAGAGTACATGGACAGTTAAGATGTACAAATAAATACAAAAGAACCAAACATTTATTAGTACTCAGCATCTAACATTACCAGTAGTCATTACAGGAACATTCTCCCCCTTGGAAATGGTGGAACCTGCTTCGATCCCTTACAATTATCTCCCGTTCGAATAACTTCGAGATCAGCTTACTTGCTTGGTGACAGTCCTTGCATACTCTCAAATTTTTTGTGATACGAATTATTTCCCCGGGTTTGCTCTTTAACAAACCAAATGCAATAGCGAGTTTTTCACTGTGATAGAACAAAGGGTTCTCTTTCTCTTCTTCATTCATGTCATGCAATACTGCATCAGTATCAGGAACATAGCCTATAGTTCTGATACAGTTCAACATTTCATCAACTTTAGCGTATATCTCTCTAGTTTCAGGATGAGCCCTTCCTCCTGCAATGAACTCATTAACAACACCTTCCAATTCAATCAAGGAAAACCCAGGAGCCTTCTTCACTCCCCTGTCATTCATCAGCTTCCTTACATTAGCAACATCTTCCCATCTTCCAGCATTGGCATATAGATTAGCTAACAGAACATAACGCCCACTATTTTGAGGCTCTAGCTCAATCACTTTCCTACCTATTTCCTCTCCAAGCTCGATATTCCCATGTATTCTACAAGCTCCAAGAAGGGCTCCCAATACACCCACATCTGGAGCCACAGGCATTTCATTCACAATCTTTTTTGCTTCCTCCAGCTTTCCAGCTCTACCTAACAGGTCAACCATGCATCCAAAATGCTCTTTTCCAGGCTCAATACCATAAAATTCAGTCATGTACCGAAAATAATACTGGCCTTCTTCAACCAGACCAGAATGAGCACATGCACTCAATATACTCACAAATGTGATGTAATCAGGTTCTACTTTTTCTATTTCCATCAACTTCAGAAGCTCAATAGCAGCTTCCCCTTTCCCATGCGTAGCTAAGCCCCCAATCATGCAATTCCATGATGAGATTCCTTTTACAGAAAGCCCATTAAAAACTTCAAAAGCCTTATCCAAGCAACCACATTTACAATACATATCAATAATCGTCGTTGCAAGTTTTGGATCAACATCAATCCCACTCCTCTTAATGTACTCATGTATCCACTCTCCTTGTTCAAGAGCTCCTAAACCTGTACAAGCTGACAACATACTCGCAGCCACATATTTATCCAACTCCACCTCCTGCTTTCTCATCCTATCAAAAAGCACAAACGCCTCATGAAACCGATCACTCTGAACATAACCAGCAATCATCGCATTCCAAAGAACAGAACTTTTCTCCGTAACCAACTCAAATACTTCACGAGCTTCATCAACACACCCCGACTTGGCAAGCCCACTAATCAAAGTTGTCATCGACACAGAATCCCGCCTACCCATCGTATCAAAAACCCTCCTCGCTTCCTCCAAACAACAAAAACTCACATACATATGAATCAAATTATTCTGACAAAACCCATCATCCCCAAACCCAAACTTCAAAACCTGGCCATGTATTTGCCTCCCCTCTTCCACACCATTCCCAACCGAACAACCCCGTATCACCGGAGGAAACGTAAACTTATTAGGCCAAACCCCTTCATTCAACATATCACAGTACATCAAAATACAATCTTTAACATAATGACATTGAAGACACCCTCTAATAACAGTATTATAAATAAAAGCATCTGGTAGAGGAATTAAATCAAACACCTTAAGGGCATAATGAAAATCACCAAAATGTGAAATAGCACTGATTTTAATTACTCTACCCATGGCATCATTGTCATAGGAGAGACCAAGTTTAATGAATTGGGCATGAAACTGCTTCAGTTCAGACATAGATGAACATGATTCAACAGTGTAATGTGTAGTAAAATGGGTTTTGTGAGTAGATGTTTTAGGTGGCGGGGTCCCATGAAAGAGTTGAATTGTGGTCATTTCTTGACAATTATCTATTTTTTTGGCGGGTGTGTATTAAACAGACTAGGTAGTTGAGTTAGTTAATTTGTAGTCAATATGACAAGAATGCCCCTGCAATTTGTTTTTTTTTTTTTTTAAATCTTGATCATTCTATTCTTTCTTGGTTTTTTGGACTAAATTTAGTATATTCAACTATAGAGGTCGAAAATATATTTGAATAAAAACGAAATGTATGGTTATAAGTTGACCACTTATACAAAATTTCTGATTTTACCGATTACAAAAATGTTGTTATTGTATCGGTTATGCAAGAACTAAATAGAGTACTATGAAGTGCAGGTTGTATTTCTGCACAAAACTCTTAAGAAATTATGATAAAATAGTATCCAATATATATAAGGTATTCAGGAACTCAACTGTAATTTTAAATTTAGCAATGTAAAGATTAATAATCCAAATTTAGCTTAACCCCTGGAAATCAATGAACTCTAAGTGAATTTAGCGGTCAAATTGATAAAATATAGAGCTTTCCTCCTAAATAATTGGAGATACAATCATGCATGCATGCATGTCTATAAATTATTTTAACCATAGTTCTTTCAATTTGCCTTTCTCTTGCAAATGCAAGGATCATTTCTTTGAGAATTACATAAGATTCTCAGAGAAGAGGATCCAGCATGAAGAACAAGTTAATCCTTTTCGCCGTTGCCGGTATTTGCGTAGTGGCAGCCGTCATTGGACTAGTCGGTACTGATGTTGTCCATCACAAATTATACCCGGAGGATGGCGAAAAGGATCCCTTGGCCACAACCACCAAGCCCGTCGCAACCATTTGTGGACCCACCGATTATAAGGAAGCATGTGTAAACAGCCTTAACAGCTTGGCTAATAATCAAAGTGCCACACCTAAGGATTATTATCTAGCAGCCCTTCAAAGCACTCTTCAAGAAGTGAAAACAGCTTTGGAGAAATCAGCAACAATTGGCAAAAGTGTGACCGAAAAGAGCCAAAAATTGGCTGTTGAGGAGTGCAAAGATTTGTTGAAATTTGCTGTTGATGAGCTCCAAGCTTCTTTATCCACGGTTGGAGATAGCGATCTGCACACCATGTCTGACAGAAAAGCTGAACTCATGAACTGGCTCAGCGCTGTTGTTTCATACCAAGACACTTGTTTGGATGCTTGTGAAGTTAATCCTGATCTTAAGGAATCTATGTCGAATGACCTTATGAATGCCACTCAGCTAACGAGCAATGCCCTTGCCATTGTCTCCACAATGTCTGACATTCTCAAGTCTTTTGACATTCCTGAAGACAAGAATGTGACTTCTAGACGCCTTCTCAACACTAATAATGGCTACCCTGAGTGGCTTTCCAATGGTGACAGGAAGTTGTTGGCTGCTAAGAATGCACAAATTAGGCCCGATGCTGTCGTTGCTAAAGATGGTAGCGGACAGTTTAAGACTATTGCTGCTGCTCTTGCTGCTTACCCTAAGAACAAACCAGGGAGATATACCATATATGTGAAAGCTGGGATTTATGATGAGTACATCACTGTTACCAAAGATCAAGTTAATGTTTTCATGTACGGAGATGGACCAAGAAAAACCATTGTGACTGGCAGAAAGTGCAATACCCAGGGAGTTCCAACCATGCAAACTGCATCCTTTGGTATGTGCACAAAACCTTTATTCTAAATTAGTTAATTCACTTGAATTTTAATTTACTAAATACAAAGATGAGTTCATAGTGTTACATAAATTACTGTTAGGAATAGTATTTCTCATCTTTACTAGTTTTCCAACAAGCTAATCATCTTGTTACTATAAACTTTATTTATGTCCTTAAATTTAAAAGGCATAAAAGATTTTGACAGTGGTTCTGCCTTTGAAACCAACAAGGCTCTCACAGTCTAACTTAACAAATTGCGCAAGGGAAATGTTATTTACAAAGAGATTTTTTTTTTAATTTCTGGGGCAAACAAACATAAATTGACCAAATTACCCTGAAGGGAACAGTTTTGTCTTTTCATTCTTCTTTTGTCCTGGAAATAAAAAACTAGTGTTTAAATTTAATTATTAAATTTGAATATCTCTTGGCAGCTGCCGTTGGAACCGGATTCATAGCAAAATCCATGGGATTCCAAAACACAGCTGGACCACAGGGACACCAAGCGGTGGCACTCCGAAGCCAGTCGGACATGTCAGCATTTTACAATGTCAGGATTGACGGATACCAAGACTCCTTGTACACACAAACGCATCGTCAATTCTACCGCAACTGTGTCATCTCTGGTACAGTTGACTTCATCTTTGGTGACGCCACTGTGGTCATCCAAAACTCCTTGATCATCGTCAGACAACCAATGCCAAATCAACAAAACACAATCACCGCCCAAGGCAAAACTAACCGTTTTGAAACCACGGGCATTGTTATCCAAAACTGCCGCATAGTACCTGAACAGAAACTATACCCCACCAGATTCCAGACCCCAACATTCCTGGGACGACCGTGGAAGGAATTCTCTACAACAGTTATTATGGAATCTATGATGGGTGACTTCATTCAGCCCGTTGGATGGATGCCGTGGCAGGGTACTTTTGCATTGGACACATTGTTTTACAGGGAGTTCAACAACAGAGGACCTGGTGCAAACACTGCCCAGAGAGTTAAGTGGAGGGGTTATAAAGTTATGACAAACAGAAATGAAGCTACTCCATTTACTGCTGGACCCTTTTTACAAGGAGATCAGTGGATTCCAAAAACTGGTGCCCCATTTGTTCTTGGTTTGACCAGATAAATTTCTACAATTTGTTTTGATTGTGTCCATTTAGGTAATGGATCCCAAAGGTTGTATAAGCAGAGTCATGCAAATGTTTTGATACTTTATATGCATTGGTGGTGTCATATATGATACAGCTGACCCTTTTAAGTGGTTTATATAGATCACAGCAACAATTTTACCAACTATTTGATCAACAGACCTTGAAAAAAACAAAACTAAAAGAAAGAAGGTTATCACAGGCATTGTCATCTAAACTGCTGCACATAAATGGAGAATGGGAATGAACAATATAAGAATGAAATCAGAATGAAAACGATGTAAAATCCAAAAATGAGATAATGTTGATGATGTAAATGAGTTCTCCATTGTAACCAATTAAACATGTAGACCGAAACATAACACATAGGTCATCACATAGGATTAGGGTTCTGATATCCGATAAACCAAGAACCAGAAGGCCTTTTACGCTAAAGCTTTTATCAGTGTAGCCTTAGCTAAGGTTTTACCAGCATTTCGTAAGAGACTATAACAAAAATGCAGTGTACTTCCAAATCTCAGCTTCGATCATCTATAGCAACAATGCCTAAACTCCGCCAAATATAAATGTTAAAACCTTCACATTTCTATTCCAAGCCTTCTTTACTCCAAACTTAGCCATTCATAGGCCTATCAAGCTTGGATCTTAGATATAGTCATTCATACGCCTAACCAGATTCTTTCCACATTCGATCTTACTTACATATAGTAAACAATCTTCGAGAAACACAGCCAATAAAATTACCTCGAAAACAACATGCAAAACAGAGCTCCAAAAATGGCGAAACATCCAAAGATTTCAATTCCAGAATCCACAACGGACTACAACAGATACCGCTACAATATAAACATCGAAAAATCGAATCATACATACACAATCTGTATCTAACTAAATTCAATTCATTCCATTACAATCATTATTATGATCATGATCGTCTAAATAATGTTGTTCCACAGCTTCCATCGCAATCCTCCTCGCTCTAATCGCCTCTCTCGCTCTCCCTTCCGCAACCGCTCTCGCTTCCTTCGCCGCCGCCTTCACCGACACCACCGCAATCTTCGCCGCCGCTAAAAACTGCCTCGCCAAATTCTCATCAACTCCCTCACTCTCCGCCCTAAAAAACTCAAATCTAGGGTTCCGACACGGCGGACACTGGTACGGCGGCGACTTACAGTTAATCGCCGGAACAACGCAGTCGGAATGCAGAACCGACGGACACGATATGCACATCACGCGGTGGTTGACCGTCGGAGCCGGCGAATCGACGTCGTAGACGGCGAAACAGATGGGACAGAAGTGACCGGGATGGTATTTGAGGACACAGGAGGTGCAGAGTCGCCGGAATTGGCCGCGGTGACGGACGGAGAAAGTGACAGCGGAGAGATTGTTTGAAGGCGAGTGAGGTGACGCGCTGCCGTGGCAGCTGGTGCAGCGAGGGAAATGGTGGTGTTGCATTGGGATCGGTGAGGTCAAATTAGAGGTTCAATTGGAAATTTTGGGGGTGAAATTAGGGTTTATTTTGAATTTGGGATTGGAGAGTGGGGATGCTTATTTATTTGTTTTGGGGGCAAATGAGTACAAAAAGAGAGAAAAAAAAGAGTATCTAAATTCTATAGCATATTTAAGATATTTTCAGTGGATAATAATTGTCTAGAAAATTGTTATTATTAAATGATCTTTTAGATTATGAATATATTTATAAAATTTACAAAAATGTTACTATCCATAAAATGGTGATTCAAAATTTAAAAATTAGGAAATTTTCAATAGCATATTTGTTTAATTTTTTTGCTAAATCTCAATATCATCTTTCTACTTTTAACTTTTTCAAATATTACTTTTATTATTTATAATTTATGAGCGATATCTTTGTGTGCTTTAAATTTTCATGTGTACCATATTGGTTCGTTAATTAAACGTTAGATAAATATTAAAATTTAAGTAAATGGCTTCAATAGTCATTTAAATTTCAAATTTGTCGAATTTTCAACCCTCGTAACATAATATTACAATTAAAAATATCATCATCAAAATATTAAAATAAAAGATAGTTTTAAATTTACAATCTTATTTTTACGACTATTTAATCTCATTTTTCGGACGGGTAAGTACCACATGAATGGAGGCATGGTTATTCTAATTTATAAGGATAAATGTGATGCTCAGAATTGTAGTAATTACTGGGGTATTGAACTTTTAAGTTATAATATGAAATTATGGGTGGGAACAACTGAAATTAGGCTTAGAAGACAAGTTACATTGTCTGAAAATCAATTTAGTTTCGTGCCTGGTAGGTCGACAACAGAGGCGATACATCGCCTTATACTTTTAATGGAAAAATATAGGGAACGTAATAGGGACCTGCATATGGTGTTTATAGATTTAGAAAAATCTTATAATAGTGTTCCGCGCAGCGTAATTTGGATAAGTTTGAAAAGTAAAGGTGTGTCCTAGATAAATGTGAGGTTTGAAGGGTTTTTAGCACATAAACGGTGTAAGGCGGATTAGGAAATTAGATTTGGGCACGCGTTTTTCATTTGAATTTTTCTGACATTCTACGCTTCGCGGATGGGAGGAGGGCGAGAGCTGAGCCCGCACGCTCTATGCTTTTCCCCAGCTTTTCCTCCAGTAAAAGATTCGCTCGTATCCCCTGTGTCTAGGGATTCCTGGGGCATGAGTTAAGAATCTAGTAGATTGCTCTTTCTTTCGATTGAGCGTACAAAAAAAAGGCTTTATAAAGCTTTCGTCTCAATTCATGTTTCCATATTTATACCTTTTCTTGTTGGAGGGGCGACCGCAGTGAAAACGTAAATTTAAATCTTAAAAAACTGAAACCCTTTGCAGGATCCATGCAAAAAATAATATTTAATTTGTATTTCAGTATGTTTACCTTAAGAAACTTTACGTTAATGGAAAGATGGAAGTCTTTAATGGCGATCCAAAAACGATGAACGGAGATCCTTAGCAGCTGCTCCTCAAGTGTGAAGCACTCCACCGGTATCCACCAAGAAAACGATGTAATGAAGGAGGAGGAGATGGAGAGAATTAGGGTTTTGTAAATCTTTTTGGTTGAGGCAAAAATATGGTCTATAATAGTATATTTATAGGCAAATTTTTCAGCTAAAAATTTTCCCATAAAATATTATTATTATTAACCCTTTATTATTCTCACTAATAATTAAAACACCTTTTAATTATTAATCCTTTTTCTAAACTCTTTAGAAATAATTCTCTCACTTGATTTAATTTCCAAAAATTAAATTCTTAATTAATAATATTAAGAACCTTTTCTTAATAAATTTATAATCAATTAAATCTCATTTAATCAATTATGAAATTTGCCAATTAATTATTTATTTCATAAATAAATAATTATCAGCCATTATTAATTAATTCCTCCACCATTAAATCATTCTCTTTTATGGTGTGACCCTGTAGGTTCAATATTAAGCCGGTAGTAGAAATAAATAATAATAAAACTATTTTATCATTATTTATATAAATTCTCCAATTCATTAAATATGATTAATTAATTAATCATATTTATTCTACATCGTGAGAGATACTTCTCAGCATATCGCGACTATCCGGATAATACGAATTCACTGCTTAGAATACCAAGAACCTATCCAGTGAGTAGTTACCGTACAATCAACTCATTCTACCCTGCAATGTTACGATTAAATATAAGGCATGAAACTTGTGTCAAGCCTATTTTATTTAATCACTTGCTTTCCCATTCACTATGCTTAGTTCTATTTAATGTAAATTAGAAACTCCTTTCTAATTTCATTCACTTTGGCCAGAGATTCCTGAACTAGCATAAGTGGATCAGCATTGAACATTCTCTTCCTTCACTGGAAGGGGTAGATTCTTTATTGATCATACACTATCTTCGTGTATAAATTCCTATACCCAGTAGAGCCCTTATAATTATCCCTTGAGACTAAGAACTAAACCAAAGCATAGTTCAGTGTACACAAGATGACTATGATGACCTCAAGTCTAAGGATACTTGTACAACTATCACTATGTGAACAACTGCTGACACGTGAGTGAACTCCATCAGTTGTTCAGCTCTGTGAGTCATGTTCAGTGAACTTATTCTATAATAAGCACCTACATACTAGCTATAGTGTCACCACACAAATGTCTATGAGAACAGACATCCTTCATAATGAAGCAAACATAGTATGTACCGATCTTTGCGGATTATTAATTACCAGTTAGTAATCCTATGACCAGGAACTATCTAAGTTTAGATTTATCATCATTTAGGTCTCATTATTATGATCTCATCACAATCCATTAAAAGCTTTACTCTAAACTGTGGTATATCTTATTTAAACATTTAAATAGATAGAGCCCGCAATAAAAACAAAACAAGTCTTTTATTAATATCAATGAAATCAAAACAGATTATATAAAAGTTATTCCTAAATCCTCATACATGATTGGACTTAGGACATATCTCTTTCAAGGTTAATTCAAGAAATGTATTTTCAAGCGATGACTTGTGTCAAGACTCTTGTTGATGATACTCAATATTTTTTGGTGAAGATAGGATTTCACCAAGGATCATTATTAAATCTATTTTTATTCGTAATATTTATAGATGTCTCACTAAAGGTAACTAGGATGATGTACAGTGGTGTCTGCTTTTTGCGAATGACACAATTATTATTAAAGAGACAAAGTTGGTGATTAATGAGAAATTTGAACAATAGAGAGTCACATTTGAGATTTCAGGCTTGCGTGTTAGCCATTTGAAAATTAAATACTTGTAGTGTAATTTTAGTAACGAATTATATGAAGAGGGGGTTGATGTTAGAATTAGGAAGCATTTATTAGTTTCCAAGAAGAGTTTCAAGTATTTGGGATCTATGATACATAAAGATGGTAAGATAGATGTCAATATTACTTATCGTATTCAATCTGGATGGTTAAAGTGGAGGGATGTTTCAGGAGTATCGTGTAATAAAAAGCTCCCTTCAAAACTAGAAGGAAGATTTTATCGAATGAAGATTGGACCAGCTTTGTTGTATAGGGCTGAGTGTGTTGGGCGGTGAAGAAGGCCCAAGGGCAACGACTAGAGGTAGCGGAAATGAGGATGTTGCATTGTATTTGCAGCCCCACCATGTTAGATAGATTGTCGATTGGATTTTTCAGAAGGCAATTACGAGTTGTATTTATTATAAAAGAAAGTAAGGTAGACCGCGGACATGTACGGAGGAGACGTATATCGGCTCTAATATGGAGAGTGAAAGGTTTAGTGTTGTCGGGTGCGAGAAGGAAATGAAGATCGAGAAGAACTTGAGATAACCTAGTTTCACTAAATTTGTGTTTTTTAAACCTTCGGGAGATATGGTTTTAGATAGAAGGTCTTTGAGGCGTTGAATTTGAGTGGTTGATTGACTTATGGGATAGATGGATCTTATTTTGAGGTGTTAGCTAGTAGCATATAATGTTAGTTTATTTTTTGTTTTTATTTTGTTATTGTGCTTAATTCTGTTCTTATTTTATTATGGTATTCAAATATTATTGGTACTAATCCTTTTTTGGTAGATAAGATGTCTTCTCTTCGAATTTTTTTGAACATGAAGTCATTTGATTTACAAAGCAGAAGTATTATGAGTGTCCTTAAGTAAGATTGAGTTCAAGGTATCAAAAGTGCTTTTATTTGGAATAAAAGTGACTTCAAACAGTAACTATTTGGTACTATATTTTGAGTCTTATTTATAGTTATATTCCATATTTACACATGTTTACACACAAGACGGATGTTTCTTAGGAAACAACGTCTTCATTTTTTGAATCAGGGGAAGACTGCGTACATTATACCCCCAAATCCTTGCTTTTGCGGGATATATTAGGTACGTTTAGTTTGGCCTATAGTTTGAAATTTTTGAAAGTAGTCGTAATTTGGGTAATGGATTGATAAGCCACTTAAATAACTTAAAATAAAAGAATACCAATCATTAGCCAGAAGCAAAAAATGGTATCACTTGAATATAATAAAAAAAACAGAATGGCACATGTGAATTTCTGAAAAATTTTATAATAGTATGAAAATTCTTCGATGATATGATGATGTCTAAACTAAGGGAGAGTTTAAATGCGGGATTTGTTTTTGAAAAAATGTTATCTCAACAAAATGGAGGTAAAGTTGCTGATTTGAAATGTGTTACACATGGAGGGTGATCAAATGAATAGGTTGGATTTAATTGAAAAATGACGGCACAAGATGGAATCTCCAGAAGAACCAAACAGCTTGTGGCAGGATTCTAGTAATTTGGAACTAGGCTTAAAATATTTACCTATAAGTTGTTCATACTGATAAAATGTAACTTATAAGTTAAAATATTATTTTAAAAAAATTGACACTCTAAATTTAATAAATGGATGTAAAATTAAAAAGAGAAAATATGAAAATATAAATTATTGAAATTCATATTTATAAAAGAAAAATAACAAAGAAAAAATATAACTTTTTTCTTTTAAAATATATATATATATATTAAAAAAAATCAAATATAAGTCTTTGCTAGGTAAACCAAGTCATTTGTCAATCTTACAGAAAGGGTATAAATTAGGTCAATTTGATATATTCTTATTGCAGCCGCCATACCCTCTTTGTGAAGTTTTCAAACATCACTAACAAACAAAAAAGTAATTATTTTGTAATGGTGCCATCATTGCCGCACTAATTCATAGAAACTCATTTGAAATAAAAAATTTCAGTATTTAAAAAGGAAAAGGTGAGAAGATTTACATGTATAATTCTAGGATATATATATATATATATATATTATTGGTCGTTCCATCAAAAACTTTAGATGGATTGAAGTCGATTTGCAGGTGATGGCTCTGTCTTATTCCAAGCCCTAATTTAGCTAAATCCCACGTATTATATTTTTTTCTGAGATTTGTAAAATTAAGGTTTGAAATGAGAGAAAACAATGATCTCCAAACCGATTTCAATCCAATTAAAGGCTCCGAAGAAACACGCCACGATATACTTATTATCAAATCTTCCTGAATAGCAACTGTAAAATATCATCTCATCTTTCCTTGTTTAGATGTTAAAATATTAATTTTGTTTAGATGCTAAAATATTTATTTAGAATCAGTGTGCATATATCAGTGTTCATACCAGCGACATTAATATAACCAATATGAACTAATTTCTTTTTTCTTTATCAATTTTGTGATTATTTTGTGAACTTCTCAAAGGGGGCATGACGGCTACAATAAAAAAGTACCAGATTAACCTAATTTCTATCCCTTTTGTAAGATTGACAAATGACCAGGTTCTGTCATTTCTATAAGATTGACAAATGACCAGGTGTACCTATTTTATTTTAAAAATATTATTCTCGAAAGAGAAAATATCCAAAATACCCTTTTTATATTAAATTCCCCAAATAACAATGATCGGGTGCAGTGCCCAATCTATACCCACAAGGCTTCGTATTTGTTGAATGCATGTATTGGCTCGAGTTTATAACCCGAACAAGACATATATCACATGCAAATAATTGAACGTTGCAGATAGACATTATAACAAAGGGTGAATTCATTATCACATACATTATTGTGTTTTTTTAATTACAGGTAGAGACACTCGATTATTTGTAAGTTTTCTCATTTTTTCAAGAGTTAAATACAATGTGTGTGCCTCAACTATCACAAAAATGCAATTTATGTGACAGGACCATCTAGATTGCATTATGTGTTACTGAACTATACAAAATCATGCAAAAAGGGGCTCAGCCGTTATAAATTGCACTATGTGTAACTGAACTATACAAAATAATGCAAAAGGGCTCAACCGTTAACAGTGTTAGTAAATTAATTGAATATAGTATGGGCAAAACCATCTTTTGCATACAAAAAAGTTTTAAACCAAAAAAAGGTTAATCTCATATTTGCGCCTCCCTTCAGTCCATAACCCTAAAATCATAATCTAAAACTTTATTTGATAATTGAATTCATCAATAATGGGTCCTTCAAAAATCCGAAATTTATATTGTATCTCTATGCCCTGACTATTTTATTCTCAACTCTCTTTTTTGTAATTGGTATTTAAAGATTGGATTTCTGATTCCAGTAGATGATAAGCTGAAAGAGAACACTTCAATTCGTAAATCCCGATTATTAATAGGCTAACACTATGGGCCGTGATTTAGTTTCGCTCGCTGATAAAAGACTCAATCGGAAGCATCTTCCTATTACTGCTTCACTAAATACCCGACCCATTTGATTGTAGTAAGTTTTAAGGCTAATCCATGCAATGTGTTTATTAGTTGTTCTGTTTGAAATAGAATGTGAAACATGGTGATGGGTAAGTTTAAATTGTGTGAATTTTGGTTGGCGTGTTTGGTTTGTTGGAAAGATCGAATCCAGTTGTTGTTAGATTGAATGATCAAAGGAAGAAGTTTTTGTCGAGGGAGAGTCATGAGATCAGAGATGGGACTTTGTTGAGTTTATTCATAGGTATCCACTACAAGAAAATATTCAATAAATATCACACATTGGTCATCGATTACAAATACCACTGGTGTTAAAGGATCTAATAGCATCACCCCGTGTTAATCTGATATCTTTGTTGTTTCAAGATATCAATTATCTTAGAATCGATGTCTAAAATTGTATAAACAAATTTTATCTCGCGCCCACTTCCTTTGTCAAAATTTCCTCCCTTCATTCCAAAATTTCACACCGACTGAAAAATAGAAAAGTATGCTTCACCCCATTTTTTTCCTTCTTTCAGCTAATAAGTTAAAAACTAAAATAAATTCTCTCTCACTCACTCTCCCTCTCTCTCTCTCTCTCTGTGTATGTATGTCTCATCCCTGCCCTGTATACTCTCTCCGCACCTCCGCCCTCTCTCTCCCGACTCTCACCTCTTACAACAACTCATCTCAACTCTCTCCATCTTCGCTCTGTACTCTCTACTCTCCATCTCCACAGTGATAAAATTATCGTGTTAGAAATTTAAGTTGGTAAGGTTGAATATAGCCGGTCTTGAAGTTTCAATCGAGACACACTTTGTAAATTGAGGGTGTTTTAAATCAAAATCCTAATTTTATAAATTGAAATCCTAATTACTTACATGTACCGTTTTCAGTTAATTCAATATATTTTGAAATTACTAATTCTATTGAATTTGTTGTGTATATGACCTTTATTGCATATGTTAGATATATTTGTGATGTCATGTCTAATAATGATTTGTGTTTAGTTTTCAGATCTTAACTAACAGGACAAATCAGGACTTAACTGGAAATCAGTACTTATACTGAAGTCAGGGCTTAAGATATCAGAACTTAAGTTATCAGAACTTAAGATATCAAAAGATATTTATCAGGAGATAATATCAGGACTTAAGAAGACTTTCAGATAAGGAAGGCTATAACGACTCGTATATTTGTAGTATTATTTAATTGTGTAATTATCGAATAATTAAATAAATATAATATGTGTACGTGTTCTGTCAGTGGGTTATTGCTTTGTTGTCATGAATATGTGATTACTAGTGAATGAGATTGAATTGCGCGGTTAATTATGGAATTGTATTGAATTGTTTTCACTTTTAAAAGTGGATTTAATGAAAATTTATTTGCATAAATATTTTGAATATCTCTAAAATTGTTTTTATAATTTTATCATTACAATAATTATTTTTGGGATTTTACAAAATTTAAAAATCAATATTTTATCAATTATTTAGCCCTATATGATTTTCTGATTGCCTTTATTCGAAATATCCGTATTTAATTTCAGAATTCTTCAAAAATTATGAAACTCATATTTATTTGAGTTTGGAATATTTTGAGAATTTTTTTTTTTTTTTTTGGGAATTTTCGGGATTAATTTCACCCGCGCGTCGATTCTTTTAATTGATAAAAGCGGGTATTAATTGCGTTTCAGAAATTGTTTTAAAATTATGAAAATTTCCTTTTTATTTACTTCGGGATATTTCTAGTATTTTAATATTAATTTGGTAATTTTTGGGTTATTTTGAACGCACGGTTGTTCGTTAAGTAACGCGATACGCGATGTTAAAATGGGGTTTCAGTTATAAAAGGATACGTGTCCCTTATTCGGGACGCGTGGCAGATTAATAAAATTCGTTCCTTTCTTTCTTTTGTTTCTTCCTTCCCTTCCTTCTACAGCAGCCATATCAATATTGTAACGCCTGTGAAATATTATGTAATTATTTTTATCAATAAATAATTATTATGTGAGTTTTGTGTGAATTTTGGTGAATTATTTGATGATGGATAATAATATTTGAATGTTTATTTCTGATAAAATTTAGATATTCTAATTTCCAATTATCCAGAATTAAATCTAGATAATTTTGGTAATTTTCTGGTAATTTTTGAATAATCATACGATTTTATAAGGATTTATAGAATTAACAATGATTATTTTTACATAATTATAAAATTACTTTTTAGAATCAGAAATTGTCCCACTTCAATCATTTTTGCGTTTTTACAACCCAAAACTCTTCCGAAAACTTAATCCTAACCTAATCTGATAATTCTGAACACTTTTCATGTTTTGACTTTTTCGATCCGGGGTACGGTTTGACCTGTACGAGTCCCGGTGTGAAATTTTCGATACGCAAACCATTTTATATTTCGATAAGAACCCATATTCTCAAATGGCGAGACATTATTACCTTAATTTCATATAAAGTATTTTATAGGAAGCTCTGTTTTGATAATTATCCAAATTTGGTATTAGAATCGTATCGACTTTTCAGTTACTTAGCGGCTAAGTAACCTATTTTTGGAACCGATCTGTAAATGTAATTATCAAATTAATAAATAAATAAGATATGTAATGGTTCTGTCGGCCTTGTGTTTCTATATTGTTAGTTGTGTTTGATTGGTTGGACGCGAAGATTATTTTTATAATTAATTATCGAGCTGTATGCATTTAATTCATTTTAAAGTGATTTTATTAAATATTTATTCCTAAAAATGCTAAAATTGTTTCTAAAATTATTTTTATTGTATTACAAATTTATTTATTATTTTTAAAAGTTTATAAAATTTAGAAATCAATATTTTATTAATTATTTAATTTAAAATGACTTTCTGACTTCATTAAATTATAAAATCAATATTTAATTCCAGAATGTTTCAAAAATCATGAAAATTTTAGTTTATCAAGTTTAGAATATTCCGAAATTCTTAAAATTATTTTGATAATTTTTGGGATAAATTCACGATTTTATTAGTTTCGGGATATTTACAACATTTTAAAGTTAATTTGGTAATTTCCGGGTTAATTTTTACCCGCATATTTACTCGTTATTTCTGCAAAACCCGGATAAAGATAGGGTTTACAGTCAAAATAGACACGTGGCAGCCTTATGAATTGTTAATAAAACGTGATTATCACCGGCTCTGTGAAGATGTAAGAAAAAAAAACAAAATAATCCCCACGCAGGCACACGCGCGAGGATACAGGCCACTTTTCTGTTCTTTTTCATCACCATTTCTTATTCTTCCTTCTCTGTGGCCGCCGTTCGTTTCTTTTCTTCCCGGTCTTAGTCGGAAGACCCGAGACGTGACGTTGGGCTAGGATTGATCTAGTGATTAGACGTTGGGATCAACGAAGTTCCAACCGAAAACCTGAGTGTTGAGATCGAATCCAGAATGGAATAGTAGTTTGACGATAAAGCCAAACGATCAAGTCGAATCAAAGTCAACTAGTAATAGCGATTGAAGTTTATTGAGGCAAGTATTCGTGATTTTCTTTTAAATACTGCAAGTATTCTGGATTTTTCTTTTAAATACTGCAAGTATTCCTGATTTTCTGCAATTATTTCTTAGATCATATTCTAAGTTCAGAATAGTTAACTGTTTTATATTTCACTGCTATTACTCATATTATGCATGTTCATTTATTATTGTTCCTATAATTCGATTGCTCTCTTGAGCAAATACCCATTCTTTCGGGTTATTTGCGAACCCTGAATTGGGATGTTTTGACTTTAAAATGATTTGACATCAAAATACTCCATGGGCTGGATAATGATGATGTTTTGGGGATTGAGTGTGTCTTAATCCTGAGGACCGGGATATAACTGGTGCCTCGATATGGGCTGTAGTGCCTAGGTACCTGAATGGACCTATACAGTTAGGTATAGATCTACACTGTATCCTGACTGATCAGCAGGGTATAGTGCATATGTTTGTTTTAGTGTCCAGTCTAATTTATTGTTGATCGCCATTGATGGCATCCTCTCTTAAAAAGGTTTTATAATTCCAAAACCGGACAAAACCCTGATTCAGGAGATGAATCGGGGAATCGCTTGTCATTTTTGGATTTTAGTTAATGGCTGGTGACAGCTAACACTTATTCGCTCACTCACTCAAAATAAATAGAATGCTTAAAAAAAATTGTTTTCAGATTTTGTCCGTAATTTTTCGTTGATATTAATGTTTGAAACTCAAATTATATACTTGCTGGGTGTTTTTGGCTCACTCTTGCTTTGTAAATTCTTATTTCTGCCAGAAACAGATAAGGATAAAAGTGAATAGCTTTGATAGACAGCAGGAGTTAGAGAAAATTCCGCTGCGAGATGTTGAAGATGTTAGAAGAATGTGACAAGAGCATTAGTTCAAAGGTATTTATAATTGTATTCTAGTTATTGTGAGTGGAAAAAAGGTTAGATTCTTGTTTCATACCATAACCTGTAAACGATCCGGATTCAGGGGTTAATTGAATATTCATTTATTTTATGTAAAGATTGTTTAGTGACACCAAATCTTTACCCCGGATTTGGGTTGTTATAGTTGGCATCAGAGCTGCAGGTTATTGGTCACTGAAATAAGAATAGGTGAGAGTAAGATAGGAATGATAGGTCGTACAAGATAGGAAAGACCCTAGGCATATTCAGGATAAATTGAGTTGAGTGCGAATTAGGGTTAGTAGATCCGAGATGGAGTTGCTAAGATAGGATCGTTGAGAAAGTGTAAGGAGAATATCACAACATCATAGGTATATTGAAACCTCAGATCATACAATAATGAGAAATCGACGGATCGGCGGAGACTGGGTATGTTACCCTACTTTTCATGTGGTTTTGAAGGAAATGCGGGTGATTTCGTGAGCACTTGTGTAAGGGAAGCTAGGTGAGTGTTGGCACGATTTAACTTAGAATTAGGTAGTAGGAGAGCTTCTCGTCGGAGGCAACCAGTTGATGGAAGCTGATGAAGAACCAACGTTGCACATTTTGAAGGCACCACCATTGCGAGAAGATTCTTACCACTTATCGGGAGCTGCGCAAGGAATAATATCTACCTTACTAGGTAAAGGTAAGACTAGCAAGAAGGTGCGCCCTTATCTACGGACAGAGTATCGAAGCACATGCGTGGTTGTAAGCATAACGTCAAGGACGACGACAAGAATATGAAAGACTATGGCAGACGTCAGCGTTGGGTTCGAGTTAGGAATAAAATAATATACCACGGTAAATGAAGTTTCATCGACTAAGAAATGTGAACAGAGTCCAAGGAAAAGTGGAAGAAGTACCAAAGTGGAGAGACCCTTATATGGGCATTCTTTTAATTAGATATTCCATTAGTAAATCATAAAAATAGCAAGTAACTTGTATAGTAATGACGACCAAATATTTGTCTTTCAAAATTTTAAAATGAGATTTTGGAAAAGATTTTCTTAATCAACTTTCAGAGGATTTTTGTATAAAATGAATTTTATAATTTGGTTGTCGAATTACTATGAATGTTCTTATAAACAGAAAATGACCTAAAAAGAAGAATGGATATATACCTAGTATTGTTAATTTGAAGGATCAAGTAGACCACTAGTAAGAAGAAAGTTTAAATTTCTCCATGAAAGACAAACATAAATTCTGAATCAACATGTTAAAAATATTACTTACTCAATTTATAAAATTATTAAAATTTAATGAGGTTCGTGGTTTGAATAAATGAAGGATGATTGAAGGAAATGTTAGAATCTTCTAGATGGTGGAAGATGCATCATATTTTATCGACGGAATTGAGGAGTTGCGTGATCGATGGATATTTTACGCGACATGAATGAAATCTGAAGCTGTGATATTAAATTTCGGAACGACGCGATTAAGACCAAATTATTGAAGCATTTGGTGTGAAGGCATTTCCAGACATAATTTCGAAGCAATGATGTGACTTAAATTGTAAACCGGTATTCGAACGATCCTGAAGGCAGATGTAGGCGAAGCATGGAAGGTGATCAATACTGACATCCCTTCTTTTAATACGATAGTATACGTTTTTCTTGATTCTTGAATGCGACTGGAAGCAATGATTATAAATTTTGTAAGGACACGATATGATCGAATTGTTAAAGCTTTGAATATGGAGGCATTTCCACACGACATTCCGAAGTTATAATGTGACCTAAACGGTGAACCTCTCATCTGAATGGTTCCGGAAGGCATACGTAAGTGAAGTATGGAGGGTGATTAGCACTAACATTCTTTCCTCTAATACGACAACATATGTTTATCTTGATTCGTGAATATGTCTGAGCTTCTTCTGTTGATAAATTATATGAGGCGAAAACGAAAGAAAATTTATTGTATTCCTTCTGAATTGTTTCTCTTCTCGAATCCTTGATTTCTGATTGAGACAACAGTGTTGTGATATGACGTTTTGTCGAAATGACGAAAAGTCGGGTGGGACGCCACCTAATCATGTGCTGTATGCCATATAGTATGAAAGACTAGCCATCTTGAGTATGAATATGGTTGTCTCATTCTTCACTCATTTTTATTCCTTCAATTTATTAACTTACAGATTCTTCCAACTGTTTGTTGTATTATTATTCCCTATCCTTCTTTTCATTCAAAATCATATTCATAAACTCTCTTCTTGCATCGAGTCTGTTCTCTGATGATTACGAAAGAAATAGAATAGTCTCGTGCGACAGGTAGAATTACGTGTCAAAGAAGAATATGATTGCAAGCCGATAAATGGGGGACATTTGCAAGCAAAGAAGAATGGATACACCGACAACGCGGTCGTGGCAAGGACATCAAATCTGACAGTTGTTCGTGTTATGAAGATCTCATTAGTACAGTAGAGTACGTTAACGCGATGCACTTCAAATTAGAAGATTTCGATGAGGAATGAATCATTATTGAACCGTAATAATTAGATCAATTATAAAATAAGTAAAGTTGTGTGCGTCAGACGGAGCAAACGAGTATCGGGATGACGATCAAAGATCAAGGAAATTCTGAATAATGACTCAGACATGCAATTACTACGTGAAATATCCCTTCGTCGCGGGAAGATATTTGTCGTAAAGATTCAAGATGGAAGAAATCTTAAATATAATCGAACTTCGAACGTGCTCTTCAAGAAATTGTGAAGTTCTCCAACTTGCGTAAATAAGTGATGATGAATTCAATGCTCATACCCAGGTCAGTGATGAAAGTTTGACACAGAACCATAAGTGGAGATGACGCAATGGTGACTCGACTGTGAAACCTTTTAAGAAATAACGATATAACGATTAAGTTTCCACCAGATTGTGACGATAGTAATGAAAACCATGTGTGGTTATTAAAAGATAAACAGATTAGTTAATGAAACTGAATGTGTATCGTCCAAGATGGATGATTGTTTTGATTGATGGAAGTGGACGGATATGATTGTGGATGCTTTGGTTGATTGATGATGTCGGCTTGAGTCCGACTGGTAGTCAATAGTGTAGGGGAAGTGCTGCCCAAATTTTCAGAAATTACCCTATAGTTAATGACAAAGAAGTATATTATCGTTCTCGTCAGTATTCCAAATAATTGCGATCTCGGTTCTTGAGAAAGTTGTTATGACCAAACTGACTTTATATAATTGGTATTTGATTCCAGTTAGCTAGTCAGCATTTGGTTTAAGTGATCAGCTAAAGGAGTTAATTGATCAACTTTACCAACTAATGGTTAGTTAAATGGAGATCGATTCCAATTAGATTGAGTCAAGCTCTAACATGATTTCCAGATCCAAAATGAAAGCGATAAGAAATTTGAGAAAAAGTAATGGCGTTAACGTAAATTGAAGGCTTAGTTCAATTAGTATGGTGTTACTGCAACCAGGTGCAAGGTTGATCCAGAAGAATATGCTCTTTTCGATGAATAAGAGGAACATGAAATTACCGGTACATGCTAGTAATAAGAATTCTTTTAAAAACTGAAGGTTCAAGATAAAGAAAAGGGATTATATCATCCGCAATAGCGTTCCAGGATGGACTTGGGTGTATACCCATATTGAATGACGAATTAATGGAAGAGGTGAAGGTACACTTCTTTTGAACGGCGATTGAATGAAAGTTGCTGTAAAATAACAGAAAGTTCGCAAATTCAAGCACCCAATGAAAGACGAAGATTGATGAAGTCCGCATGTGAACTCAGGAAAAAGAGATGATGGTCAATGAAGAGAAGTCAAACGCACGATCTGTGATACGTCAAGCAAAGCTAAGGAAATAGCTACCGAGGAAATTCGATAATTTTGTTAGTAAGAATTTAAATAGTATAAATAAAAGCCTTCATTCCAGTGGGAACTGCAGGAATGACTTATCCAATAATAAATAACGTAATATTACTAAGAAAAAGAAATTCATTATGTTTAAGAGAGATAATAGATAATGAAAATGAAGAACTAATCAAGACAGGAAGTGGAATCAAAAGGATGATAAAGAAATTTTATAAAATAATCCAAGATATACGCAAGGTATGAACTTCAGTTGGGCCATAATTGATTGGGAAATGAAGTGAAATGTCAATAATTAAAGATGGGAATTTCAGTCAAGGAATGCATGTAAGTAGGAATGATGAAATGAAGGTATTAATAGCGGACTACTAGATAAGAATGTTGCAATAAATCTCATGTCGGAATTTTTTTTAAAAATTAAAGTATTGTCCCGGAAGTTCGAATGAATGATTTACCAAGGTTACCTCAGGGAATGAGGTAAGAATTTCTCGTCAGTGACTACACAGAGTCAAGCTGATAACAAAATCCGGTATCGTATAACTTAATAGGGATGAGATAATAAGTGAAGGAAAACTTCAGAAATGTAAAAAGAGTAATGAAATAAAGAGTATTTTGCGCTGTGCACAAAAGCGGTCATGGAAAAAGAAAATGGAGATATGAGGTTACGCGTTGATTATCGGAAATTGTAAGTTTGGAGATTAAGTGAACACAATATACCAGGAGTATTGGGATAGTTTGATGGTATTTATTGATAACATCCTCGCTAATTCAAGGATTAAGGAGAACCAAGTTGAACACCTGAAGATATGCTTGCAAAAAGTTGGAAAATAGAAGCTGCATTCTCAGCTTCAAAGATATGAATTCTGGTTATAATTGATTATGAGCTCCAGTGTGTGGGTAAAGATCAAACAGGAAAGATCCATTTAGGAATAGATGTTTCAAATAGAAATAAAAGAGTGAATACCATTAAGATTGTTGAGAAATGGTTAAAAGAATTGGAAAAGTTAGAAATTGACAAATAGGTTTTGATCCGTCTTCTGGGTTATGCTGATACTTAATTTGTTGTTAGATATCAAAGGTGGTATTAATGCAGATGATAGATGTTGATTTCAGTATGAAACGTTGTGAGCATCAAAGTTCGTATTGATATCTAATTTGATAGGACAACCAAATGAGTATTAGCACCCAAGAGACTGGGTTTTAAATAAAGTTATGATTCATTCCGTTCCAAATTAATATTTCCTTTCAGATAATAGCAGATTCTCGCTTGATGAATCTACTTGATAGTGATTGAAAAGAAATAGAAGTATGCTACCAAGTGGTGAGTAAATGCAATTACCGAGATTTTTCTTTTTAGCTTTTGAATAGATGTAGAGCATTTTGAAGCATCAGACGTCATGAACTCAAGACATCGGGTGCAGACGAATAGGAAATGCAAGAGACCGATTAAAGATTCTTGAATACGATTGGAAACGATTATATGTCAATTTAACCGAACAGAAGGAGACATGATAAGTAGAGAAGAACAGTCAGTGAAAATAGAAATTTCATGAACTAGGAAACTATTAGAATCGGAAAGAAAAGAAGGTTAGTGTAAATTAAGTTGGTCCTTTGAAATAGTGAGATAGATAGAACGATTATGAATGAGTTGGTCTTGTTGTCACAGGTGTAACGAGTCCATAAGGCATTTATGTGTGTATGACTATGAAGAGTAATTTAGCTCCAAATATGTGAAATAAAAGATTGAGTTAGGGGTTACATGAGCAACTGATAAATCTGATGATGATAGGAGACCGTTGAAACGTGATTAAAGTAGTGAGTCCTGAGAAGTTTTAAGTAGATACTCGAAATGTAGCAGTGTCTGTTCTTTAGCATGATTCTGAGGACATGATCCTTTTAAGGGGGGAAGAATGTAACGCCTGGGAAATATTATGTAATTATTTTTATCAATAAATAATTATTATGTGAGTTTTGTGTAAATTTTGGTGAATTATTTGATGATGGATAATAATATTTGAATGTTTATTTCTGATAAAATTTAGATATTCTAATTTCCAATTATCCAGAATTAAATCTAGATAATTTTGGTATTTTTCTGGTAATTTTTGAATAATCATATGATTTTATAAGGATTTATAGAATTAACAATGATTATTTTTACATAATTATAAAATTACTTTTTAGAATCAGAAATTGTCCCACTTCAATCGTTTTTGCGTTTTTACAACCCGAAACTCTTCCAAAAACTCCTTCCTAATCTAATATGATAATTCTGAACACTTTTCATGTTTTGACTTTTACGATCGGGGGTACGGTTTGACCTGTACGAGTCCCGGTGTGAAATTTTCGATATGCAAACCATTTTATATATCGATAAGAACCCATATTCTCAAAAGGTGAGACATTATTACCTTAATTTCATATAAAGTATTTTATAGGAAGCTCTGTTTTGATAATTATCCAAATTTGGTATTAGAATCGTATCGTCTTTTCAGTTACTTAGCGGCTAAGTAACCTATTTTCGGAACCGATCTGTAAATGTAATTATCAAATTATTAAATAAATAAGATATGTGATGGTTCTGTCGGCCTTGTTTTGCTATATTGTTAGTTGTGTTTGATTGGTTGGACGCGAAGATTATTTTTATAATTAATTATCGAGTTGTATGCATTTAATTCATTTTAAAGTGATTTTATTAAATATTTATTCCTAAAAATGCTAAAATTGTTTCTAAAATTATTTTTATTGTATTATAAATTTATCTATTATTTTTAAAAGTTTATAAAATTTAAAAATCAATATTTTATTAATTATTTAATTTAAAATGACTTTCTGACTTCATTAAATTGTAAAATCAATATTTAATTCCAGAATGTTTCAAAAATCATGAAAATTTTAGTTTATCAAGTTTGGAATATTCCGAGATTCTTAAAATTATTTTGATAATTTTTGGGATAAATTTACGATTTTATTAGTTTCGCGATATTTACAACATCTTAAAGTTAATTTGGTAATTTTCGGGTTAATTTTTACCCGCATATTTACTCGTTATTTCTGCAAAACCCGGATAAAGATAGGGTTTACAGTCAAAATAGACACGTGGCAGCCTTATGAATTGTTAATAAAACGTGATTATCACCGGCATCGTGAAGATGTAAGAAAAAAACAAAATAATCCCCACGCAGGCACACGCGCGAGGATACAGGCCACTTTTCTGTTCTTTTTCATCACGATTTCTTATTCTTCCTTCTATGTGGCCTCCATTCATTTCTTTTCTTCCCGGTCTTAGTCGGAAGACCCGAGACGTGACGTTGGGCTAGGATTGATCTAGTGATTAGACGTTGGGATCAACGAAGTTCCAACCGATGAACCTGAGTGTCGAGATCGAATCCAGAATGGAATAGTAGTTTGACGATAAAGCCAAACGATCAAGTCGAATCAAAGTCAACTAGTAATAGCGATTGAAGTTTATTAAGGCAAGTATTCATGATTTTCTTTTAAATACTGCAAGTATTCTGGATTTTTCTTTTAAATACTGCAAGTATTCCTGATTTTCTGCAATTATTTCTTCGATCCTATTCTAAGTTCAGAATAGTTAACTGTTTTATATTTCACTGCAATTACTCATATTATGCATGTTCATTTATTCTTGTTCCTATAATTCGATTGCTCTCTTGAGCAAATACCCATTCTTTCGGGTTATTTGTGAACCCTGAAGTGGGATGTTTTGACTTCAAAATGATTTGACATCAAAATACTCCATGGGCTGGATACTGATGATGTTTTGGGGATTGAGTGTGTCTTAATCCTAAGGACCGGGATATAACTGGTGCCTCGATATGGGCCATAGTGCCTAGGTACCTGAATGGACCTATACAATTAGGTATAGATCCGCACTGTATCTTGACTGATCAGCAGGGTATAGTGCATATGTTTGTTTTAGTGTCCAGTCTAATTTGTTGTTGATCGCCATTGACGGTATCCTCTCTTAAAAAGGTTTTATGATTCCAAAACCGGAAAAAACCCTAATTCAGGAGATGAATCGGGGAATCGCTTGTCATTTTTGGATTTTAGTTAATGGCTGGTGACAGCTAACACTTATTCGCTCACTCAGTCAAAAAAATAGAATGCTTTAAAAAAAATAATTTGTTTTCAGATTTTGTCCGTAAGTTTTCGTTGATATTAATGTTTGAAACTCAAATTATATACTTGCTGGGCGTTTTTGGCTCACTCTTGCTTTGTAAATTCTTATTTCTGCCGGAAACAGATAAGGATAAAAGTGAATAGCTTTGATAGACAGCAGGAGTTAGAGAAAATTCCGCTGCGAGATGTTGAAGATGTTAGAAGAATGTTACAAGAGCATTAGTTCAAAGGTATTTATAATTGTATTGTAGTTATTGTGAGTGGAAAAAGGGTTAGATTTTTGTTTCATACCATAACCTGTAAACGATCCGGATTCAAGGGGTTAATTGAATATTCATTTGTTTTATGTAAAGATTATTTAGTGACACCAAATCTTTACCCCGGATTTGGGTTGTTACAAATATCCCTGTATCTCACTCACCTCTCTGTCTCAATTAATCTCTATCATGATTCTTTGTTTCTGGGTTTTCTCCCCTGTGTTTCCTTTCTTCTCGGTGAGTCTGTTGCCATTTTCTTCTTGTTTGCCGGCGACTTTCTCCGCTACCCTGTTGCCGCCGTTACAGTTTACGGCTGGTGGTTGTGGTGCGATGTGTGTGCAGTTGTGTGTGTGTTTTACAGCCGTGCGTGTGCGTTCTGGGTGTGTGAGTTTGTGGGTGTTGGCTGTGTTCCGGTGGGAATCGCGGCTGCACCTCCGGTGCCATGGGTGTGCCGCCCGGTTTAATTGTGATGAAAATTTCGAACGAAGTTTTGTGATTCTCAAAATATTATTTTTGGGGTTATTTGGAAATTTTATCGGTGGAATTCGTGTAGGACACCTGTAATAAATGGGCACCCGCGGATTTTACCGCCGTCTGCAATGAATTTAGACGAGCGGGCGGTGGACTATGATGATCGTTATCTGAGTCCTAGTATTTTAAAATAAATAAAGTTAGTTTTATTTTATTCTGAACCGAATTAGTTAATTAATAAATTGTGTATAGGGACGATTGAATTGGTTGTAATTATTGGATTGAATCAGTGGTCGGGAATTTTAGTTGGATTGTTACTGCATTTGGTTGTTGGTTTGACGTCGATTGTATTCGACGGGTAGTCCGATAAATAAAGGAAGCGCTGCCAAATTTTCGGGAACGTACCCTGTAATATATCGGAACTACCAGTTGAATGTAAATAGTTATATAATAATAAATAAATACTTTGTAAAATATGAAGGACAACTTGTTTTCTAAATCGAGGGATATATGCATTTTCCGAAAATAAATATCGAGTTGCGTTTTGAGTAGGTGAACAATGATTATTTTATGCATTATAATATGAATAATTACGAGTCGGGATAGTTATCGTTTGGGTAGGACTGATATCGAGGATATGTCAAGCATAGCTAGATGTCTAACATAGAGTATTTCGACCCTGTAGGTTCTAGTCAGGCAACCGAAAATGGATGTTGGACTAAAGATAACCTAGTGTTCAGTCAACGAGCTCAGCAGGGTTTCAACCGAAAAACCTGAGTATCGAAGTCGAATCCAAGGCGATCTAGTGGTTGGACGTTAAAGCCTGAGCGTCAGAGTCGGCTCAGAGTCAATCAGTAATAGTTTTAAAGCCCTGCAAGGCAAGTACTTCTAAACCTTTTTCAAGATATAATACAAATGTTTCTAAATTCGCTCGTGAAATGTTGTTAAGTATTCAAAATAGCTCTGTTTTATATTATAAGTACTTTGAATCATACAACCTTGAACCCAAATCACCTTATTTGATCTTTGAGCCATAAGCCTTAAATTTTTTGTAAACCATCATTTGTTGATTTTCAGATACCAAATCACATAAATATGACACTACTCCCCAAATATATAACCACCAAACACCAAACACTGGAACATAATTGTTTAAACATACAAAAACTTTTATACTCAACCATACCTTGTGACATTAAAGTACTAAAACCTTGTAAAAAACATTGTTCATATAATACCCGATTAACCTACAGGTTGGAGGCCATTTCTTTTATATACTTTGACATACCCTTTTGGTACCCATGAATTTTCACCATGTTCTTATACAAATGTTTTATTGTTATTGATTATGATCCGATTTTATTGAATTATATTGTTTATCATATTGAACTGCTTTAGAATTAGATAGTTTTCTTTATGTGGACCAGATTCGTGGCCAGACCATATCAATGGTCAAGTTAGGCCAATGTGTGCCTTGGATCCAGTAGTTAGAGCAGTGCTGTGTGCTTTGCTCGGGGTTAGTGCGTGAGTGATCAGTAGCCTAACCTTGGTTTTAAAAACTTAAAATGAATATCCAATTCTATTGATTGTTTAACAAGAAACTTGATTCCTTTGAATCATCTCGTTTGATCATTATTTAGCCTCTATTATTGTTATTGTGACATGCTGAGCTAGTTTGCTCACTCTTGCGAATCTTTTTATATATTTTACAGTTAAAAAGGATATGGATGATAGTGAAGTTCCTCAGTCCAAAGTGCGATCTAGGATTCCAGTTTGAGTTAGATTGAGCTAGCAGAAGCTTCATATAGTAGTGAGATAATAAGATTGTAAGAATAATTTCATTATCAGTTGTAAGTTAAATTAGTTGGGATTTGGTACGTTGTAATAAAAGTTAAGGTTGTGGCTTGTTTTCATACTTTAACCTGTTGCGATCCGTGGTTATGTGAAGCAGGGTCATTGCAAATAATATTTCTTATACAGGTTTATATATTGTGTATATGTTGTGGACCCCAAACTTCTGACCCGGGTTTGGAGGGCGCCACAGGTTGGTATCAGAGCTACATGTTATAAGTTAATGAAACAAGCCTAGATTGTCGGGATTGGGTAGAGGGTTAGGATTAGGAATAGGAAATAGAAAGATAAGACGTTGTGAGGATGAGTGCGACTGTATAGTAGGTCTCCGGCACGGTTCATGTTGCGATTCAGGATTCTTAACATTGTGACGTGATTTAAAGACAACGACAATGACAGATCCTGATTTCCCTGCATCATCTGATCGTTTGGAGCTTTCCGTTCAAGGATCCTCATTTTTTCCCAGATTGGATTTGCACCTTGTTCTTCTATCGGTATTAATGGTATTACCTTCTATTATGACAGTTGCCCCTCTTCAAGTTATTCTACGCTATTCTACCACCTCTTGATATGAGACTACCTATTTAAGAATCTCCATCTATTTATTCTTGTTTTATTGGACAATCGGTTGTGAGTGTTTCTTTTCAATTTACCCTACATCCTATTCTATACCCCAGTTTAAAACTTGTCCTATGACAATACCTACGAGGATGAATTCGGGAGTTACAGTAAATGGTAAGTACTTGAGATATAAATTAAGGTGAGAAGAATTTTAGAAAGAAGATTTAAGTGTTCCGGAGGATAGCTACTACCCGGTGAAAAGAAGCTATTAGTGACTAGGCCACTCATGACTAGCCTGTGGAATGGATTAGATAAGTTTTGAAAAGGAATTAGAGAAGATTATGGATCTGGAGCTTTCTTGAAGCTAGATAATGGTGTTATGCCGATGTGATATATTTATAGTAACAATGTGGTGTGACATTAGCCGACTTGTTGATTATTGGATAGTCTATTCTACTTAACGACTGCGAAATTGATGATGGGAGTATTACTAGTATGGAAGCTTTGATGTGAAGCTACGAATAAAATAACATGCAACGACAACTGAAGTTTTCATCAATTAAGGAAGGCAAATGGACCCAATAAAGGGGAGAGGGTAGATTGAGGTGAATGGACCTTTACGTGATTGTTTCCTTAAATTGGCACTTTATTATGGATAAGGAGGATAACAACCAACTCATATAGTAAGGACAACCAAGTGTGCGATTTTCAAAATTTTTAAACAAACTCTCGAAAGAGATTTTCTTAACAAATTTCCAAAGGCTTTTTTTAATAAAATGAGTTTTAAACATTGGTTGTCAAGTTACTACTTGAGTTTCTTGTTTGCTAAAAGACCCGGATCACCTGGAAGGATGCTTGTTTCAGACTTAGTATTGTTAATTCAGAAAACAAAGTAACCCGCGATTATGAAGAAGTTGATTATTCCTAACGGTAAGGTGCAAATATTGTTTGACAAGGTTAAGAACAGAATCCGCGTACGGAGTAATTATTCATCCAGTTGCAGAAACCATTAAAGTTTAAAGAATTTATTGATTTAAAAGGAGCCTGGGCGTGATCGAAGGAGATTGGGAAGATTTCTAAACTTTTCTAAAAGAAGAATATTATTAATAAAAGGATCGTTATGTTGAATGATTCGTGGTTATTCTAAATTAAAAAGAGGAAACTCGAAGTTATTTGGTAAGAATGCCATTATGATCGAATTGTTAAAGTATTATACGTGTAGGTGCTATGTTAAAGGCGCAAGACTTAGCAAGTAAGAATCTACCATAATGCTTAATTTGCGAAGGCATTTTAGTGTACCTTCTAAAGTTGTTATATGACGCAATTGGGATATGATCGAACAAGCTCGAAAGATGAATACAAGTGAAATGTGGAAGGTGACCAATGGTATCGTTCTTGTCTTCAATATTACAGCGTATATTCCTTTTTGATTCCTAAATAAGTATGAACTTCTTTTCTTAAATAAACTCCTTGCTATGATATCGAAAAGGAGGATATTGCATTCCTTTCAAATTTAATTGTTTCCCTCAAGTTTTGCTTTCTAATTGGGACAAACAGTGTTATGGTGAAACACTTTGTCAGAATGACGAAGAGTCGGGTGGGACGCCACCTAATCATGTGCTGTATGCCATATGGTATGAAAGACTGGCCATCTTAAATACCAATATGGTTGTCTCATTCATATCCAAATCATTATTTCTTCCTTCTTTTCAACTTCAAATTTATTGAATTATGAATCCTTCTAGTTATTTCGTTATACTGTCATTCTTTGCAAAAGTTTTTCAAACAAAACAACGTATTATGAACCAAGTGGACGAAGTTCCATCTACCCCTCATACATGGAAAGGAAACAAGGGTATATGGCGAGGATTGCAAATCACTAGCCCCAGTCAGGGATCCACTAAGAGCCAAGGGAATCTACTCCAATAAGGAATACATCTTCGAGAACGAGAATTTGCAATTTTCCTGTGAAATATGTTATTCAGAATACGGACGTGATGACATGGATGATTATGGTGAATACCTTATGCGTTAAAGTATTGAAAGATGCGGAAGCAACTTGATTGTTTATTTTCCCCCAAGGTATAGTTGATAAGATGATTTACCCCGTTGGATTGACAAGATTATGACGAAAGGACTAGCGAATTTAAGAACGCGTAATTATTAAATAAGTAAGTACCAATGGTAGGATTGAGATTCCTGGCAACAAGTTTGTGAGGATTTGATATTATTTAAGATAGGAGAATTTGACATTACTCTACGGAATGGATTAATTATTTAAGCTTGATGCCTAGACAGACCGTCGTGAGGGAAGATAGTTCTGAAGATGCCAAATGAGAATGTGACAAGGTTCAGAAGATGAAGGAAGATAAAGAATTTGTTAACGATGATTTAAGCCAAGAAGTTACGGTGATCAAAAGGTAAGCACTATGGTGATTATGAATAGAAGTCAGGAGTAAACAGAATTTGAAGGTTTTATAGTAATTAATGAATTTCAAGATATGTTTCTAGACGAATTATTAACATTTCCTCCAGATAGAGAAATTAAGTTCATGATTGACTTAGCATCTGAAATGAAACAAGTGTCCAAGGCTCTGCACCGAATGGCGCTAGTCAAAATGAAGGAGTTAGCAAAGTAGATGCAAGAAATGCTAGAAGAAGAAGCGATTAGACCTAGTGTACCCCATAAGGTGCACCGGTATTAAGTGTTAATAAGAAAGATGGAAGTATGAGATTATGCGTCGAGTAGCGAAAGCTCAACAAGTTTACTATCAAGAGTAAGTATCCGTTACCTCGACCCAATGATTTGTTTGATCAAACGAAAGAGGCAAAGTACTTTTATGATATTGATTTAAGACTTGGTATTTCACCAACTGAAGATTAAACCTATGGATATATCAAAGATAATTTTCAGAACTAAGTACTGTTCTCGTATTGTCATTTGGATTAACCAATATACCAGTAATATTTGAACTGGATGGACAGAACCTTTAAGGAATATCTGGGTAAGCTGTAGTTGTGATACTTAAAGTCAATGGAGGACCATGCAAAGCATTTAATGATAACTGGGAAGTTGGAGAAGAAAGAAGTTGTATGAAATATAGTTCTTAGCATAAATAATCAATGTGGAGAAGATCAAAAGAGATTCAGCAGAAATTAAAGTTACTATGAATGAAAAGAGACCAGAAACACCAACAAAAGTAAGAAGTTTTATCATGGGCCGGTTACTATCGGAAATTTGTGCAAGATTTCTTGGAAGTTGCAATATCTTGGACGAAGCTAACCAGGAAAAGCAAGAAGTTTATATGAAGTGGAGAAGGGTGAAGAAAGTTTTACGTAGTTAAATGAAAGAATGGTTACAGCACCTGCTTTATCATTTTGAAAGTATCAAGGAGATTTGGTAGTTTATAGTGATGCTTCTCATAAGGGAATAGGATGTGTGTTGATGCAGCACAATAAAGTTATTGTATATGCACCCAGACAACCAAAACCTTATGAGCAGAAGTATCCTACTCACAATTGGGACTAACAGTAGTAATATTTGTTTTGAAAGATTGGGAAACATAATATGTATGGAGAAAAGTATAAGATCGATGCGGACTATAAAAGTTTGAAGTATGTACTCACAAGGAAAAGCAAATGTAGATGCAGGCGATAAGGAAAAAGGAGAGAATGAACGTAGAAACTGTACCAGAAGAATTATCTATGGAATTTTAGAAGTTGGAGTTGGAAGTCAGACATATAATTCCAAGGAAACAAGGATGGGTAGTATGACCTTTCAGTCAGAATTGCTAAGAAAAGATAAGGAGATGTCAAGGGAAGATAATGGATCACGATGTTAACAATTAGTAAGAGGAAGATTATGCACCCAGAAGAACAATCATAATATTTCTAGATTTCCTTCTAGCACATGGATGCTATAAGTAGAAGGATTAAGAAATGAGATCCCACAGGGAATTCACAATATAAAGTATTTAATTTACTAAAGAAATGCCAAGATATACGAAAATTTAAAGAAAAATAGTGATAACTAGGTATAAGAAGGAAATTTCAAGATGGATTAGGAAGTGTGGATATGTCAAAGGATTAAGGCAAAATATTGGAGGCCTAGTAGATAAGGCAGACCCATGAAGTGGTTTTACAAGAAGCGAATCATGAAGTGTACCAGTGATGTTAAGGGAGAAAAAGGAATGAAAGTATAAGAGTATGTACTGATTATCGGGAGTTTAACAAAACAACGAATAAGGAGAAGTGAGACCCTACAAAGAATTGATTATTTACGAGACCTAATTCAAGAAGTATGTTATATCTCGGGGATTAACTTAAGATCCGACCTGAGAACATATCAGAGATTACGATTAAAGTGAGTTAAGAGCATTGCAAGCTCTGGTGATATTATGTGAAATAACAAGTGTATCAGGTGACTATAAGGAATTAAGGATCATGGTGTATAAGGAGTACTTAGATGGTGACTATAAGTAATTAAGGATCATGGTGTATAATGAGTACTTAGATAAATAAACTGTATTTATTGATAACATCCTTAGCTACTCAAAGAATAAGAAAGTTTGCATGGAATGCCCAAGGATTTTCTCCAAGGATCAAAAGAAAAGCAACTATGCGTTGAGTTTTCAAGAATGAAATTTTGACTAAGGTTAACAAAACACTCTGATTAATCCGTTAACAACTACCTGAGCAAAGTCGTATGGTAATAGATGCCTTATGCCGACAGAAAGGATTGGATGTAATTAAGACCACCAATGAGTTAATAAACGAATTGGAAAGAGTGGAATCTGAAGTTTAAATACTTAAAGGTAATAATACGTGAATATATGAGATTACTTTTCAGCCTTAACTGATGGAAAAGAGTAAGAGATATTTAAATATTTAGAAACCAAGTTGAAAATGAGCACCGCCTATCATCCTTAAATGGAGAGTCAAAGTACGGAAGTGATTCAGGAAATGTAAGATATGTTGAGAGGTTGAGTTTGAAGGAAACACTGGAATGATCATTTATCATCGATGTCAGATTTGGAATGCCATTTTATCAAGCTTCATGTAAACGCAAGTGTAGGTCCCCATTTTTATTGAGATAAAGTGGGAGAAAGAAAGTTGTTGAATTCTAAGTTAATTCAGCACACCAAGAGCGTAGTGATATTGATTGAAGCAGCTCGGAGGAGACAAAGAAAGAAGGCGAAATTGTATCGAGGGAGAATATGAGTATAGAAATAGGACCAGTAGTGTTAGTACCAGCTTCATCTTGAAAAAGACTGGATAAGTCTAAGTAGAAGGGACAGGTTAAGTCCTAAAATTTAGTGAACCATTCGAGGTATTGATAAAAATAGATAAAGTTGTTCATGAGTTGATGTTACCGTCACAACAATATGTACATATAATGTGTTTTTCCTGTCAATGTTAAAGCGATAAGTATCTAATTCGAATTAAGTGATTGATTAGAAGCCAATGGACTCTTGTCCAATTTTGTTCTGCATATAGTGATCGATCTAAATTCTTGATCGTTAAAGGCGAGTCCTTGGAAATGAGTGTATATCTATAGTGAATACGTTTGAAATCCTCGAGTAGAAGAGTCTGCTTGGAAATTAGAGTCAGATATGCTTGACAAATATCCTCACTTGTTTAGTTAGATCAGATTCTGAGGACATAATCTTTTTAAGTGGGGAAGGATATAACGACTCGTATATTTTTAGTATTATTTAATTGTGTAATTATCGAATAAATAAATAAATAAAATATATGTACGGGTTCTGTCAGTGGGTTATTGCTTTGTTGTCATGAATATGTGATTACTAGTGAATGAGATTGAATTGCGCGGTTAATTATGGAATTATATTGAATTGTTTTCACTTTTAAAAGTGGATTTAATGCAAATTTATTTGCATAAATATTTGGAATTTCTCAAAAATTGTTCTTATAATTTTATCATTACAATAATTATTTTTGGGATTTTACAAAATTTAAAAATCAATATTTTATCAATTATTTAGCCCTGTATGATTTTCTGATTGCATTTATTCGTAATATCCGTATTTAATTTTAGAATTCTTTAAAAATTATGAAACTCATATTTATTTAAGTTTGGAATATTTTGAGAATTTTAATTTTTTTTTGGTAATTTTCGGGATTAATTTCACCCGCGCGTTGATTCTTTTAATTGATAAAAGCGGGTATCAATTGCGTTTCAGAAATTGTCTTAAAATTATGAAAATTTCCTTTTTATTTACTTCGGGATATTTCTAGTATTTTAATATTAATTTGGTAATTTTTGGGTTATTTTGAACGCACGGTTGTTCGTTAAGTAATGCGATACGCGGTGTTAAAATGGGGTTTCAGTTATAAAAGGATATGTGTCCCTTATTCGGGACGCGTGGCAGATTAATAAAATTCGTTCCATTATTTCTTTTGTTTCTTCCTTCCCTTCCTTCTACATCAGCCATATCAATATCCCTGTATCTCACTCACCTCTTTGTCTCAATTAATCTCTGTCACGATTCTTTGTTTCTGGGTTTTCTCCCCTGTGTTTCCTTTCTTCTCGGTGAGACTGTTGCCAATTTCTTCTTGTTTGCCGGCGACTTTTGCCGCTGCCCTGTTGCCGCCGTTCCAGTTTACGGCTGGTGGTTGTGGTGCGATGTGTGTGCAGTTGTGTGTATGTTTTACAGCCGTGTGTGTGCATTCTGGGTGTGTGAGTTTGTGGGTGTTTGCTGTGTTCCGGTGGGAATCGTGGTTGCACCTCCGGTGCCGTGGGTGTGCCGCCCGATTCCTTATCTGGGCGTGTATCGGAACTACCAGTTGAATGTAAATAGTTATATGATAATAAATAAATACTTTGTAAAATATGAAGGACAACTTGTTTTCTAAAACGAGGGATATATGCATTTTCCTAAAATAAATATCGAGTTGTGTTTTGAGTAGGTGAACAATGATTATTTTATGCATTATAATATGAATAATTGCGAGTCGGGATAGTTATCATTTGGGTAGGATTGATATCGAGAATATGTAAAGCATAGCTAGATGTCTAACATAGAGTATTTCGACCCTGTAGGTTCTAGTCAGGCAACCGAAAATGGATGTTGGACTAAAGATAACCTAGTGTTCAGTCAACGAGCTCAGCAGGGTTTCAACCGAAAAACCTGAGTATCGAAGTCGAATCCAAGGCGATTTAGTGGTTGGACGTTAAAGCCTGAGCGTCAGAGTCGGCTCAGAGTCAATCAGTAATAGTTGTAAAACCCTGCAAAGCAAGTACTTCTAAACCTTTTTCAAGATATAATGCAAATGTTTCTAAATTCGCTCGTGAAATATTGTTAAGTATTCAAAATAGCTCTGTTTTATATTATAAGTACTTTGAATCATACAACCTTGAACCCAAATCACCTTATTTGATCTTTGAGCCATAAGCCTTAAATTTTTTGTAAACCATCATTTGTTGATTTTCAGATACCAAATCACATAAATATGACACTACTCCCCAAATATATAACCACCAAACACCAAACACTGGAACATAATTGTTTAAACATACAGAAACTTTAATACTCAACCATACCTTGTGACATCAAAGTACTAAAACCTTGTAAAAACATTGTTAATCTAATACCCGATTAACCTACAGGCTGGAGGTCATTTCTTTTATATACTTTGACATACCCTTTTGGTACCCATGAATTTTTACCATGCTCTTATACAAATGTTTCATTGTTATTGATTATGATCCGATTATATTGAATTATATTGTTTATCATATTGAACTACTTTAGAATTGGATAGTTTTTTTTATGTGGACCAGATTCGTGGTCAGACCATATCAATGGTCAAGTTAGGCCAATGTGTGCCTTGGATCCAGTAGTTAGAGCAGTGTTGTGTGCTTTGCTCGAGGTTAGTGCGTGACTGATCAGCAGCCTAACCTTGGTTTTAAAAACTTAAAATGAATATTCAATTCTATTGATTGTTTAACAAGAAACTTGATTCCTTTGAATCATCTCGTTTGATCATTATTTAGCCTCTGTTATTGTTATTGTGACTTGATGAGCTAGTTAGCTCACTCTTGCGAATCTTTTTATATATTTTACAGTTAAAAATGATATGGATGATAGTGAAGTTCCTCAGTCCAAAGTGCGAGCTAGGATTCCAGTTTGAGTTGGATCGAGCTAGCAGAAGCTTCATATAGTAGTGAGATAATAAGATTGTAAGAATAATTTTATTATCAGTTGTAAGTTAAATTAGTAGGGATTTAGTGCGTTGTAATAAAAGTTAAGGTTGTGGCTTGTTTTCATACTTTAACCTGTTACGATCCGTGGTTATGTGAAGTAGGGTCATTGCAAATAATATTTCTTATACAGGTTTATATATTGTGTATGTGTTGTGGACCCCAAACTTCTGACCCGGGTTTGGAGGGCGCCACAAAGGCGGCTGATTGAAGGAAAGAAGATTAAGGCAAACACAAGAAGAGATATGCATGGAGAAGAATTCTATGAAGAATAGAATACTTGGAAGAAAAAATAACTAGTTGATATATTTTAGGATGCGGACTTATTTTCGATATCAATTAAAAGTTTATCTTGTAACTGTGTGTCTATATAAACACAGCATAGGGTTTACACTATAAGTGTTATCTTAATCGAGAATATTATTCATTATAACCCTAGCAGCTCTCGTGATATTTGTTCATCAATGTGAGAGAACGGTTTCATTATAATACTGTTTTATTAATAAGATTATTCTGTTTTTCATACTTGTGTTCTTAATTTGATTTGATTGTAGTATACACTGTATTCAACCCCATTCTACAGTGTGTGTGACCTAACAAGTGGTATCAGAGTAGTCTATTAACACATATACAGTAAAGATCCAAAACAATCATGTCTGAAGAAGAGAAAACTCCAACCAAGCCCACCAAAACTGAAGAAACCCCAAAGACTCAAATCCATAATCGATATGAGACTATTAGGGTTCCCATACTAAAACCTTCTGAGTATCCCATATGGAAAGTGAGGATGACTATGTTTCTGGAAGCTACAGATCCAGAATACCTTGACAGAATTAATGAGGGACCACATAAGACAACCAAGCTCTCTGTTGTAGTTGCAGATCAGCCAACACAGACTATACCAAAGGAGAAAAGTGAATATACAACTGAAAATATCTCATCTATTGCCAAGGATGCAAAGGTAAGGCATTTGCTGCATATTGCCATTGATAATGTCATGTCAAACAGGGTAACAAACTACAAGACTGCAAAGGAGATATGGGATGCCTTGGAAACAAGATGCCAGGGAACTGATTCAATTAAGAAGAACAGGAGGACTATACTCACTCAAGAGTATGAGCACTTTGACTCAAAACCTGATGAGTCATTAACTGGTTTATATGACAGATTTGTCAAACTCTTGAATGATCTGTCACTCGTGGATTAGGAATATGATCTTGAAGATACTAATCTTAAATTCCTTTTAGCTCTTCCTGAAAGTTGGGATTTGAAGGAAACTACTATAAGAGACAACTATGCTCTTGATGAAACTACTCTTGATGAAACTACTATTGATGAAATTTATGGTATGCTCAAAACTCATGAACTTGAGATGGATCAAAGAAGCAATAGGCATGGGAGAAAGTCAAGAACAGTTGCTCTTAAGGCTGAGGAGGAATCCCCCAAAGTGGCTGTCTCAAAGAAAGGCAAAGGAAAGGCTCTCATTACAAAGTCTGATACTGAGTCATCAAGTTCTGATAATGATGAGGATTTAGAAACTGAAAGTCTATCTAAGATGGATGCTGATGAAGAGATGATGAGATTGTGTGCTCTTATGGCGAAGGGCATTACAAAGATAGCCTACAGAAAATTCAGAAAGGGAAGGAAGTTTTCCAGGAAAAGTGGAAGTTCTGATAAGAAGGGATTCAGAAAATCTAAAAGCAAAGGAGGAAAGTCTGACAGAGGAGATTACTCAAATGTCAAATGCTTCAACTGTGGTGAGAAAGGCCACATATCTCCTGATTGCAAGAAAAGAAAAAGTGACAAAGTCAAGGCACTTGTCACAAAGAAGAAAAGCTGGACATACACTTCAGATTCTGAGAATGAGGTGAACTATGCCTTGATGACAAATGTTGATAGCAGTTCTGAAACTATTTATGAAATATACAACTGTATTTGTGAATATACAAGAATGTTGTTGTGCATATGTTGTGTACTTGATGGTTTCATAAACAAAACATCTAAGTGGATTTTACTTAGTGAAATAATGTAGCACTCGACGGATAAGAATTATAGTCCCGACGGATAACTCATTATAGTCCCGACGGATGGTAACTAATTATCCATCGAGTGAGTAGCTTATGTAATAATAAGCCTGTAGCACAGTTCTGTATACATCTTTGTATAGATTCTGTAGTAGCCTATAAGTCATGTTGACTTTAACTAGATATGCAGAATAGGTTGATTAATTGTATATAAATGATGTCTTGTAATTCTGCATAAGTGAAATGAAGTCAAGTGCCAAAACAGCTATCGACGGATGATTAACAAAGCCATCGACGAATGATCAAATGACTATCAACGGATGTTTAATATTGCAGTCGACGGATAATCATTGAAGCCATCAACGGATGTTCAGAAAGTTGACGGATGATCATATATCCAACGGATGTTCATAGAATCCAACGGATGATCATGTAAAGAATTCAAACAGCAGTTGAACAGTGAAAGCTGAGCACAGCCGTCGAGATGTATACAAATCTACTATGGAAGCCCATTAACTGGGTAATAGAGGATGCAAAGTAGCAAAGCTTAAGACTGATAGTTTTTATATTTATTCAGTATTTTTGACTTTGTAATCTTGGTAATATATAAACCAAGAACGTAGCAAATAGAAATATAAGTGTTGAGAAACAAATACAGAGAAATCTTTGTAAGCAAAATCCTTAGCATTTCCCTGTATTCTCAGCAGTTCGATTTGTAAGCAGCTGTGAGCATTCTTGCACACAGAGTCCTCTCGATATATAATATATATCTCTGGTGGAATTGTTTAAATCCACCATAAAGTTTTTAAAGACTCTTGTTTTTAATTACTTATGTTTCCGCATTGTGCTAATCAAAACATTTATATCTATATTCGAGTTGAACATTTTTATTTCGAGAAAAAGGTTCAAGAATTCCATTCAACCCCCCTTCTGTAATTCTTGCTATATTGTTAAAGGACTAACAATTGGTATCAGAGCAGGCTCTTAATCTACAAAGAGTTTAAAGATCAAAACAATTCAGCAAGATGAACAAGAAAGACGTTAGAGTCAAGACTCCTTTTCTAGATAAAGATAATTACCATCATTGGAAGGTAAAGATGCATTTTCATATGCTTTCTCAAGATGAGGCCTATGTGGACTGCATAGAAAGAGGTCCTCATGTTCCAATGAGAGCTGCAACAGGAAACGAGCCATCTGTTCCCAAACCAAGGCATGAATGGTCTGATCCTGACATTGAAGAAGTCAGGAAGGATAAAAAGGCCATGAACATTCTGTTCAATGGAGTTGATGCAGACATGTTTGACAACATTATAAACTGCAAAACTGCCAAGAAAGTCTGGGATACTATACAGATAATCTGTGATGGCACTGAGCAAGTTAGAAAAAATAAAATGCAGCTCTTGATTTAGCAATATGAGCATTTTCATAATGAGGAAAGTGAGTCACTCACTGACATTTTTAGTAGATTCCAAAAACTACTAAATGCTCTTAAGTTGCATGAAAGAGTCTATCAGACTAAAGACTCTAATCTGAAATTCCTTAGATCTCTTCCAAAGGAATGGAAACCAATGACAGTCTCATTGAGAAACTCACAAGATTATAAAGAGTTTACTTTGGAGAGACTGTATGGCATCCTCAAGACCTATGAGCTTGAGATAGAGCAGGATGAAAGGATGGAGAGAGGAAAGACGAAAGGAGGATCCATTGCACTAGTTGCTGATTTGGAAAAGGAGAAGGAAGTGAAGATGGAAGCTGTTGAGTCAACTTCTAAGGTCTGTGAGAACAAGGGCAAGGGGCTTGCAGCAGAAAGTGAAGATTCATTGAGCCAAGATGACATGGAGGACATTGATGAGCACCTAGCATTTCTTTCCAGGAGATTTGAGAAGCTCAAGTTCAAAAAGAACTTTGGAACAGCCAAGCCAAATAGAAACATGGTGGATAAGTCAAAATTCAAATGTTTCAAATGTGGCTTGGCAGGGCATTTTGCAAATGAGTGTAGAAAGTCAGATTCCAGTAAGAAAAGGTTTGAGTCTATGGATTATAAGTAAAAATACTTTGATCTACTCAAACAAAAGGAAAGGGCTTTTATTACACAAGAGAATGACTGGGCAACAGATGGTTTGGATGAAGATGAGGATGTCAGCTATGTCAATCTAGCCCTAATTGCCAAGTCTGATGAAACAGAGACTAGTTCCTCAAGCAATCAGGTAATTACCACAAACCTTGCACATTTATCTAAAACTGAGTGTAATGATGCCATAAATGACATGTCTACAGAATTATATCATTTGCGTGTTACACTTGAGTCTCTTACTAAAGAAAATGCTAAAATCAAAGAAAACAACTTGTTTTTAAGTGAGAGGAATAATGTGCTTGAGTCTCAGTTTATTGATTTTGAGAAATTAAGAATTGAGTGTAAGATTGCTAAGGAGGAATTAACTGAGTCCTTGAAAAAGGAAGAAATTTTAAAGAAGCAGCTCGAGCGTGAACAAGAGGTGATTAAAGCATGAAAAACATCCAGGGATATCCATGCTCAAATCACCAAAGTTCAAGGAATTGAGTCTTTTTGTGATGAAGCCTGGAAAAAGAATAAAGAGAAACTAGAACCCAATTTGGTAGATGGTTTGCTGACAGATGTAGACTCGACGGATGATGAGGACTATCCGTCGGATAACAAAAAGTGTTATCCGTCGAAAGATGAAAATCCTCATCCGTCGGCTGTGAGCAAGCCCATTAGCAAAGCCAAACTAATCAAGCTAAATGAGAAGTCTGTGTCTGTTTCCAAGAACTTTATTTCAGGAGAGTCAAGCCAAGTTAAGAAAGGGAGAAAGGCTAATGTTGGTCACATGACTGTCAAACAGTTGAGTGACAAACTTGAGAAAATTGAGGTAAAAACAGAGACTAAAAGGAAAAACAATAGGAATGGTAAAGTAGGGATTAACAAACACAATAACTACACACCTGATAAATATGCTCCTAGAAAAATCTGTGTTAAGTGTGGTAGTGTAAATCATTTATCTATTAGTTATAAATCTGCTATGCCTACTCCCATGTCTGTTTAGTCTCAATTTCCTCACATGAATGCAATGTCTTCCATGCATGTTAATGTTATGCCTACACAGAACATGAATGCATAGTTTGCTAATATGCCATTTGCACTTAATCCATATTATGCTGCATACAGTATGCCTCAAATGCCATTTAGCATGCCCTACTGGAATAACATGTTTACACCAAGCATTCCATTTCCTGGTAGCCATAATATGCATGATAATTCTGTTGCATTAAATGGTTTCAAAGGTCCAACCCAAATGACTAAGGAAGAATCTGAAATTCCCAAGTCAAATGAGTTAAGACCTAAGAAACAGAAGAAGAAGAAAGCTAACAAGGCAGGACCCAAGGAAACTTGGGTACCAAAATCAACTTGATTTGATTTTGATGTGTGTAGGGAAACAGAAGGAATCTTTGGTACTTGGATAGTGGTTGTTCAAGACACATGACTGGTGATTCTACCCTGCTCACTGAGTTTAAGGAAAGAGCTGGCCCAAGTATTACTTTTGGAGATGATAGCAAGGGTTATACTATGGGATATGGCTTGATTTCAAAGGACAATGTCATCATAGAGGAGGTTGCCTTAGTGGATGGTCTTAAACACAATCTGTTGAGTATCAGCCAGCTTTGTGACAAAGGCAATTCAGTAACCTTCAACAAAGAAGCCTGTGTTGTGACTAATAATCAAAGCAACAAAGTGGTTCTCACTGGTGTGAGAAGAGGAAATGTGTACCTAGCTGATTTCAACTCAACTAAAGCTGAATCTGTAACTTGTCTTCTCAGTAAAGCAAGTCAAGATGAAAGTTGGCTATGGCACAAGAAGCTATCCCATTTAAACTTCAAGACCATGAATGAGCTGGTAAAGAAGGAACTAGTAAGAGGCATTCCTCTAGTGGAGTTTACAAAGGATGGACTGTCTGATGCCTGCCAAAAGGGGAAGCAGATTAAAGCATCATTCAGGAAGAAACTTGATTCAGCAATTGAAGAGCCTTTGCAACTGCTTCATATGGATTTGTTTGGACCAGTCAATGTTTTGTCAATATCAAGGAAAAGATTTTGCCTAGTAATTGTAGATGATTTCTCAAAGTTCTCTTGAACATATTTCCTAAAGTCTAAAGACGAGGCTAGTAAAATCATCATCAATCACATAAAGCAAGTTAACA